>NW_027223765.1:22085485-22492985 GCF_028538775.1 Myotis yumanensis
AGGATCAGTGAGGAAGCAAAATGAATATACATGAATGGACATAGTCCAACCAATTGGAAATCTGATTATCATTCTAGACTCTCCTCTCTCCCTCCCCAACATCCACTCTCTTATTAAACTCTGTCATTTCTACCATATCAGTATCTCTTGAACCTGTCACTGCTCTCCATTTTTGCTGCCATAGTATTAGTCCAGACCCCTATTGTCCTTGACCTGATGGTAAGGATGATCTAAGTCATGCAGTGATAACAAACAATCCCCATATCTCAGTAGCTTAACACAACAACAGTTTCTTGTTGGTGCAGCACATTCGACATGCGTCATCTGAAGCTTTACATATCATCATCACTCAGAGACCCAGGCTGAGGGAGGCTCCAGGATCACCAAGGCAGGGGTGAAAGAAAGAAAAGGAAATTTTGGGTGCAAAACACCAATGACCACCACCTTCAGTTTAACTGAATAGCTCCTTCACAGGTCTCCTGCTCCCTGCCTCGCCTCCTCCAATGCATCCTCTCCACTGACCTCTCTTAAACACAAATATGATCATCTGATTGAGAATGTTTAATGGCACATCTATCACCTGAGTTGAAGCTACACTTGTTTGGTATGTTGAACAACCTCATTTAAAGCTTTTATATTTTCTTCCTCATCTACTACCACTATTGAAACCACCTTTATCAAATGGGGATAAGAGCTGGGGTGTTATAAGGAAACAGAATGGGCCTGGGGGCAATAAGATACTTCAGCGACTTAAAAGTGCAAAATATATAAAAATCAGCCCACAAATATTCACAGTTCAGAGAGGGTAACCTACTGTCCCCAATGTCTTGGCCAGTGGAGCTCAGATATTCATCACTATGGCCATAGCTTTCTAGATGGCTGTGCTTCTTCGCTTTTCTAAGCTTCACCTGCCTCACTCAGTTAGTAAATGTGAGCTAGGGAGCACTATCATATGAAAACACTCAACCTAGCTTCAGAATGGCAAGGTGAGATTCTAAATACCCATGGATTGCTAACCTTTAATACTAGTACAACAAAATATACCATGACAGCCCAGCACATTCCAAAACATATTTCCTGAGCAAACGTTTTTGTTGGCCAGCTCTGCATAAAAAGATTGAATACCCTCTCAAAGGACACAAAAATATTCTTGACTGAACCTAAAAGCATGGAACAATCTTCAGACATGCGTTTAATTGGGGAAATAAAGAAAGAAAACACCCTTTAAAGAGCAATTCACGGAATTAGCAATTCCCAATAGGTAACGGCACGTTGGGTGCTGCACCCGTGGCAGAGTTCCAGTAGCGTGGGCCATGCTGTGGCGCCAGGCTTGGACTCTTTTGTGGCAGAGACGTCATCATAGGATCCATCAGTAGACCGCTCACTCCATAAATATGCACATAAATTCAAAATCTTAGTGGTGGTATTATTATTCTAATGGAAATACAGTACGTCTTAAATCAGTAGAGGTACTGTATTTAATTTGGAAGTCAAGTTTCTGTGACAATGCAAGACTGCTTTGAAGAATCCAATTTACTCTGTGGCTCCTTCATCTCTGATAATGGACTTTATTTTTTTGGTTACCTGAAAGTTGATTACATTTAGGTCCTTGGAAATCATCAATAGTTAATCACTGTTTTTGGTGGATCTTAAAGAGGATATTGTAGAGTGTGTAGTAACCCATCTATTCATTCATTCATTCATTCATTCAATAAATATTTATTGAGTGCCTCTTTTGTGCCAGAAACTATTCTAAGCCCTGGCGAACAAACAGTTGAACAAAACAGACAAAAAATTTTGTCCTCATAATACTTACACTGGGGGGGAATGAGGGTCAGAGAGTCAGGATCAAAGGCTAGCTCTGCCATTAGCCAAATGGATCTCAGTTTCCTCAATAGTAAAACCATGGGGCTGGAGGAAGCTTTCAACCTAAGGTACCACCCTAGAGGGCATTTGAAAATAAGCAGGGAGGCTTTTGTTATAATAATAACTGGGGGATGCTACTAGCATTTAGCATTAGAGGCCAGGAGTCTCTCACCAGAAACTTCTGTCCCACCCAAAATGCTAATCAAATTCCCTATGAAAAACCCCTGATGTTTTCTAAGCCTCCTTCCATCTATATAAATTTGGAAGAATTGGCTTCTATTTCTTCTCAAAAACAAGTAGGTGCCTGCTATCTCGGAGGACACATCGAAAGAAGAGGATTCCTGATGATTCTTCATTTCTCTTGGATCTTCTAACTGAAAGTATAAACCTAGAGTCTTGTGAAAATGAAAATGCAAGCCAGAAACACATTTCTCATTCCAAGAACAGATTAGCATCAGAAAGGTGCCTGGATGTTTTTTCTTCCTGAAAGAAAGTACACTAGGAGTCCCTCGCAACCTTGAGACAACGGTGAGCATCCTCTTTCAAAAGATGCCCTGCTCACGCCACAGACCCAAGGAGCATAAATTACCTGGAGTCTGAGTCCATCCTGAGAGAATTTTGTGGCTTAATTTACCAAATTGATGTTAGAACCACTCTCCAGCTCTTCCTGAACCACAGTAGATAATGTCAATGTTTTCTTAGCATTCATCTATTTATGGTGCCTAATATCTACAAATGAGTTCCATGATGATCTAACGTGTTTCCCCTTTTGAATCTGCCCTGCTTTGGAGATTTTGTTCACTTGCTTTAGGGGGAAAACTTAAATAAAACCAATGTAGAGAGAGAGCAGAAATTTTGAATTTCTAGCTAATTTCCAAAGCAATGGTGATGCTGCATTTGCTTATCACTTTGAGAACCACGAGTTTAGACAACGTCATTTAAGTACTTTCTGGGCTGAGCCAATGTCAAAATTATTCTGTAGCAGCAGACTGCAAAAACCAATTCCAGGGTCTGATCCTATTTTTGATGCCTGGCTTTGGTGTCAAACTTTGTCAAACATTGCAACTCATACTTGTCACTCAGATGGCTGATGGGCACTAATTACTAACACATCAACAAAAAAAAAAATGTATCAGTGGTGTTCTTTACACATCCCAGTGGAGGAGCAAGTTTTAGGGGTAACAGTGAGAATTTCCTACTCTTTACAACCTTTTGAAATAGTACTCTGTATCTGTCCCCTAACCCAACTAAATCTGAAAGACTGGATTCAAACTCAGCACCGTGGTAACTAATAATTAAAGCCAACACTCCCCACAAATTGATTGGATTCTGGCTGAATTTGACAGGAATGGATTTTTCACAAGGTCATGCTGCCCTTCAGGATATCGTGGGTGAGATGCTCTTGACCTATGCAATCTGAACTTCCTAAAGTCAGGAAGGATGTGCTACAGCACAGATTTGCAAGACTTGGTGGAAGAACTGACTCTTTCTGCCAGTAACAATGAGATCCCCTAGCTACAGACTGGGGAGAGGAAGACCTGCTCCAAGGCAGGTTGTGAGGACTTAATGGAATTACATACATAAAAGAACTTTATAAATAGTGGAGCGCCATACAAGGCAAGCTTTTTAACCTGCAAAGAGATCATTTATTTAACAGTAAGCCATAGGGAATATTTCTCTTCTGTTTATGCCTGAAACTTCATGCAACAGCCTAAAGGGGCTAGAATTTTCTGAATTAAATTTATATACAGATATGCAGAAAAAGATATAAAGATGAGGTGTTTTTTTTTAATGTAGGTTAACTATACCTACAGCCTAAACCACACATTCTTTCTGATTAGAGATCCAAGTGGTTTTCAGGTCTTTGGTGATTCATACTAGTTTCCCTCATCTTTTTAAAACACGCGTACATAGCCTGCGGTGTTTCTGAAGTTCCCATGGCAGAGATAGGTGTCTCCCATCAGTGTCATCTAAAGTAAGTGCATATGCTTGACATGTAGTAACTTGAAAATGTATTTATACTTCACATTGTGTAGTTTTGAACTTTGAAAAAAGACTCACTATCTAATTTTAAGGCTTACTATAAAGCTATATTAACCCAAACAGTGTTATTGAAGACAAAATAGACATTTAAATCAATGGAACAGACTAGAAAGTATAGAAATAGACCTATGCATATGGTCAACTGATTTTCAAGGAAAGAGAAAATGTGAACGATTTAATGGAGAGAGAATAATGTTTCAAAAAATGGTGCTAAAACAACTGGACTGGTATAGAAAATGGAACAAGAACAATCCAAAACCTTGATCTGTACTTGCATTGTATACAAAAGCCAACTCAAAATGTGTCACAGATTTGAGTGTAAAATTAGAAAATGTAGGAGTAAATATTTGTGTTTCACAAAGAAAAAGTTTCTTAGATATAACACCAAAAATGTGATCCATAAAAGAAAAAAATTGACTTCATCAAAGTCACTTGATAAATTGAACTTCCTCAAACTAAGAAATTCTGCTCTTTGAGAGATAACATTGAGAGAATTAAAAGACAAGTTTTTTTGTTTTGTTTTTTTTTTCTTTATTAAGGTATTACATATGTGCCCCGCCCCCCCCATAACCCCACTCATGCCCTCACCCTCCTGGTGTCTGTGTCCATTGGTTAGGCTTATATGCATACATAAAAGTCCTTTGGTTGGTCTCTCCCCCTTACCCCCACCCTCCCCTACCTTCCCTCTGAGGTTTGATGGTCTGATCAAAGACAAGTTATAGGCTTAAAGAAAATATTTGCAAATTGAATATCTGATTAAGGGCTTCATCTAGGATTTTTTTAAAAAACAACTCTCAAAACCGAGTAATAAGAAAACAACAACCCATTTTTTTTAATGGGCAAAACATTTGAACAGAAATTTCAAAAAATGTATAAACAGCAAATAAATACCCGAAAAGACACTTAATGTCATTACTCGCTGGAGAAATACAAGGAAAAACCACTATACACTGAATAGAAAGGCTAAAATTAAAAACAAAAATATCTGACTATACCAAGTGTTGGAAGGATGTGGAGCTGCTAAAACTTTCATTCATTGATGGTGGGGATGCAAAATGGTACAGCCAGCTGGAAAAGTGTTTAGCCATTTCTTGTAAAAATAAATATACACTTATTACACAACCCAGCAATCACTTTCTTAAGTATTTACCCAAGTTCAATAAAAATTTACCTTCACAGAAAACCATGCTCATGAATGTTTAGAGCGGTCTTATTTGTAATTTCTCACAACTGAAAACAACCCAGATGCCCCACAACTGTGCGACTGTGGAGTGGATAAACAAACTATGATACCCCTGTACAATGGGATGTTATTTAATAACAAGGACTAAAGGACTGATGTACACACAACATGGATGGACTTCAAATACATTAAGATAAATGGAAGTAGCCAGACCCAATGGTCTACCTACTATATTATTCCATTTATATGACAAAAAAATAGACCAGTAATTGCAAGGGAATGAGTATGGGGACAGGTTGTCAGCAACGGGGCCCCTCAGAGAATTTTTTTTTTTAGAATGATAAAACTACTCTATGTCTTTATTGTTGAGATGGTTATACGACTCTGTATGTGTCAAATCTTGCGGAAATATACTCTAAAAAGTTCATTTTACTATATCTAAATTATACCTCATTAAAAATGAAGAAAATGTACCATTCCGTTTCCAAAAGTAAGATTATATTAATAATTAAATACAGTCTTGAAAGTGTACACTGTCTTCCTCTGGGATAACAACACAGTGGGTATAAGTAGGCATGGGCATTGCGACAGATTGAGAATTGCTGTTACAGATGATGTCCCTCCTCACCTTCCTGTGACAGTTCTCTGTAAACCTCTGTTCTAGAATAAATTAGTTGATGTGAAGTAATTATTAACCTTCACCCATCCACCAAGGGCCTGAAGTAAGAACCAGGCTGTGCAATGTCCACCAGGAAGCAACTCAGCATGCCTGAGCCCTACCGTGGAGCTGGGCTGAGACCACAGCTGCAGAAGGCTTCCAATTCCGGAAAGCAATGGCCAGGTGTCCCACCGAAAGATGCTACTGGTGATGTGGGTTTTAATGACACAGATCCCCTGTAAAGCTATTCCAGTGCTGAGAAATAAGGAAGTGATGCAAATAATAATAATATCAGTAATCACTGGAATTTATTGAGCAATTGTATCCTTGTGCTTTACATGCACAATCTAATCTGCATGGTTACTCTATGACATAGATATGAGGATAATCTATTTCTCAGAATCAAGGAAAACAAGCACAGAAACGTGAAGTAGGTGTCCCTAAATCCTATAGTTACTGTATGGTGGGGCCAGTATTTCAGGCAGAGCTCTGAATCCAGTCCTCTTAACCAGGGAAGGAAAAAAATAAGAGTTTTGTCTTTCTGTTTTAAAGTTTTTTAAAGTGTTCTTGGAGGTGCCTAAAGAACCAGTACAGCCAACTCGAATGGCTCCCAACCCTTATTACTAATATCACATATGTATACTTTAATTTATTAGTAAAACAACTCCCTTGCCCTCCTCCTCTTTGTTACTGTTCATCTCCCCCCATGCACCGGCCAACTGGTGTACCAGGCTGCATAACAACTTAAGATCTCACAACCTCTCTATTCATCAGGCAACAATGCTACCAACAACAAGCACACGTAACTAAAACGGTGGAAGCAAGAGGTTGGGGGAGAACCTGTCAGCATATTTGGAAATGCACGATAATGAACTGGTGGAATGGCTTTAACTTTCTGAAGTCTCGTGGCTGGGGACATTTAGAATAAACAACGGCCTACTGGGCCATCCTGCAGCAGGCTGCAGAACCGGACCGAGGCCAAGTGTGGGGAGACGGTGCAAGGTTTCAGTTCTATGTCACCAACGTGCGGCACTTGGCAGCAGCAGTTGGGACAGAGAAAGAGAAATTGGTGGGGATCACAATGTCCTAACGCGCTTGCTGAAAGAAGCTGCAGGCACTCTTCCAGAGCCTGAGCCACACTCACTCAAACTACCCAAAGGGCTCCGTTTTCACACCGCTCTTCCTTTCCCAAGGTTGACACTGAGCGTCCCCTATAGGATTTCTCAGAGGACCGGCAGGTTAGCATGAATGGGCATTGCTTGATTGCTTGCCTCCCTGCACATTCCGAAGGGACCAGTGGCAAAGGGTAGAGGGGCATTTTAGACAACACCCCACACCCTCCAAATTTGCAAAATAGGATCGGCACTAATAAATGAATGAGCCACAAGAACAGGCCGTGTATGGCTTTCATGGAGATGCAGAGCAGTGGGGCCTGCAGTGTGCACTGCCTCTTCCAGGTACAGCTTCAATGATTTTTATCTCAGCTTGGAACACAAAGTGTGTTCTGATACTAATACTGATAAAAGCATAAAGGCTGGCGCCATCTGCCATGGCAACTATCAAGATGGCAGATGCTTTTCATCAGCTTTATCTGAACTTTGCATTAATGGGAATTCAGAGACTGTGGGTGCATTTTCAAAAAAAAAAAAAAGGACATTAAAATGATAGCACTCCTCTGAATAAAACCAATTCATCAAATATCAACCTATTCTCACCGCCTTTATCTCACTTGTAAGGGAAATAAGGGGGGAAAAGATCTTGCTCTGCTTTGCGTTGTTGCTGATGTTTGTGTGGGTTTTTTGTTTGTTTGTTTTCCTGTATGCGTGCCACTCCAATTGTCTTGTGGCCCCATCCAGACTACTCCCAAGGGCTCTGACCCGGGGCAATTGTCTATAGAGGGAGCTGTCACATCCAAGCAGTCCTGCTGCTGCCCTAGCAAATGAGATTTAAATGTGCAGTTTCTGAGGGCAGGGCAAGCAAGAAAATAGTGAATGAGCGTTCAGAGCATACCACAGGTAATAACAGAGGCTTTTTTCAAATTTAAGGAAGAAGAATAAGAAGAGAAGGAAATAAATGATGTTCCAATAGGGCTTCCTGGAACTGATATATAATACATGTATATGTATATTTTGAAGTTCACAGTATATAGCAGGTACACCTCTCCATTCATTAGCCCCAGAACAGGACAATTCACTATATTTCAAAAAGATGCTATTTACATTCAGCCCATGAGTTCCGCTACGTTGGCCAGGAAAGCCTATAGAATGTATAAATACATGATGTAATAGGCTGCTGTCCATGATTCTGTAAAGCTTCTCTAGTTTATTATAGATTATTTTTTCATAGGGTGTTTTCCCTCCTTTTTGGCTTGTTAATTAAGTGCATATTTTATCTATCTTTCTCGAAATGTATTTGAGAAAGTTTACTCAGACTTAAATATTGGATTTAAAATATATGAGAATATATTTTAATTCTATGTTTGATGCATACGTAGTATACATACATCAAACATAGAAATAAGTATATGTAAAGCATAGAAATATATGTATATAACATAACTACACAAACGACCATGTATGTATACATCCATATTCTCACATATAGCTTTGTAATAAAATAAACAACAGCATGTAAATTAGAAAGGAATGAACACACAATGGACATATACAAGTATTTAAAGTCAAAATCTTTAGGACTGCACAAATGACTACCAGGAATTGGAGAAAGCCCTTTGAAAAGAATTTTTCTCACTCTGAAAAAAGAGGAAAACCAAAACCAGAAAAGGTGACTAGAAAAAAAACTAAAACAGCAGCACCATGGAAGGGCCATGAGCTCTTTTGAGAAACTTGAACTGGACCCCTGACCTCCATCTGACTCAGGGGATCAGAGACCATGTCCAGCCTGCCCAGTCGGGTGGAGTAGCCCACCTCCAGCTACTCACACAGAGAGGGCTCTGGGAGAATCCTCATCCTCCTCATCGTGGCAGGGCTGAGGGTGGGTTTCCCCAACAAGATCACAGGAATATTTCCCCCTGTACTTTCTCCAGACAAAGATTCACTCTCAGATATGTTTCCAATTATTTTTGTTTGTAAATGGAAAGAGAGAGAGAAGAACAAGAATAAGAATGAGAATGAAAATGAGAATGAGAATAAGAATAAGAATAAGAATAAGAATAAGAATAAGAATGAGAATGAGAATGAGAATGAGAATGAGGAGAAGGAGGAGGAGAAAGAAGAAAGAAGAAGGAGGAAGAGGAAGAGGAGGAAGAGGAGGAGGAGGAGGAGGAGGAGGAGGAAAGGAAGGAAGGAAGGAAGGAAGGAAGGAAGGAAGGAAGGAAGGAAGGAAGGGAGGGAGGGAGGAAGGGAGAAAGCAGCCTATACCAGAACATAATTGTTGGCTGCCATACATGTTCTGCACTGAAACCCACACATCATTAGAAGGTAAAAGTCTAAACTCCATGAATAAGGAACAGAGTTTTGCTTGAATTTTTAGTCTACCCAGTGGTCTAATTTTCAAACAAAAAGGAGAAGATAAGCTATATTTTAAGAAACAAACTCATTGCAAACACCTCCACATGTCCATCATCGTCTCATTGAATAATTTATAACTTTCCATGGGCTGAAAAGTGACCCTCAGCTCCCTCCATAGTGTCTCAGTGTGAGGCTCTGTTTTAGAAGCAAAAAAGGCCAAACTCCACTTGTTTTTCATAAGAAAAAACAAAGTTTTAATAGATCTTTTTGTTATAATAAATGAATAAATTACTACTTAGTCCTAACAACCCAATTAAGTACTAAATTAACAAGATTATGTTTGTAAAAGGGACCAAAGAGAGAGAGAGAGAGAGAGAGAGAGAGAGAGATAAACTCATACAAAAGGAAATGCTATTATATACTGGGAGCAAATCTGTAGCAATTGGACATAAATGCAAATCTGATCAGAATGAGATGATTAAAGGCAGGTTGACACAATGGAACAATAAAAGGCCCAATGATATGGAAGTGTCTCAAGGAGCAGAAAGCATGTGGAGAACAGGGTTCACATGCTAGCTTTAGCACTAGCTCTATATTCTTCTACATGTTACTTATTGTCTCTGACCTTTGAGATCTCTCTTAAAATCAGGGTTGAATTTTAGTCTTCCTTGGACATTTTATTTTATTTTTTCTTTATTTCATTTTATTCTTTTCCCTTGGGCTTTTTAAAGGAATGTGAAAAATTAATGTAGAGTACCAAGTAGAAATGCCAACTTTTTGTCTCATCCAGTAAGGACAATAAAAGTTATATTCATACCCAAAACTTCATAAACGATAGGACATTTTAAACCCCGAAATAAGAGGACGTAAAATCAAATAAAGAACAGCCTTTTACTTGGAAGAAACTCCATTTTAGAAGTTATTTTCCTCATTGCAACATAAGCCAGTGAAAACTCTGTCCCAGGCTGGCCCCCATCCACATGTGGGCATCTGAGAGTCGCTGGAAGTGAGGTGCCCTTCTTTCGCTAACAAGTCTGTGATTCTCAATCTTGATGTCCTTTTAAAATGCTCCTTCCAAATGAAATACCATCCAATCAACTCAATCCCCAACGCTTTGCGATGATATCTATGCTTACACTACCTCAAAAGGCAGACTTGAGGGCGAAACAAATGAAAAGAACTTTTTCATTTGTACAATAAACATATCTCTGAAAAGTTTCATATAAGCTCATTTTTTTATACAATCATACTTTAGAGTTACCATGGAATTTTTTATTCAAATCAATCTTATAGGAACCTTTCCTTTAAAAAGAAATATATTTAGAAAGCAAATAATAACCTATTAATCTGTCTTCTGTGTAAACCTGCATTCTCACCTACTTAAGCAAGGTTCATAGGTATCATAAAAGATCATCTATCTAATAAAGGCCAGCGTAGTACTATGAATTTATTTACCCTCAAGGTCTAATTACATTTCCCATGAACAGATAACTCTGCTATAAATCTCAAAATAATAATATAAATATTTTAAAGTATTGGAAAAAGCACAGGACTCAGAACAATAAAATAATAGCTCATTTACACTGAGTGTGTACTTTTTATTAAGGGCTTTATAGGTATCATTTCATTTAATTCTCAAAATCCTATGAAATAGATATTATTATCCCCATTTTACAGATGACAAAATTGAGGCACAGAGGGTAAACAACTAGATTTAGTCTAGGCATCTAGGAATTGGTGGAACCAGAACTGAAAACCAGAGAGTCTGACTCCAGAGGGCACTCATTCACTCTGCTCTTCAACCTTGAAGAGCTCCACCGCCACCTAAAAGGATAGCTACCAATGGATCAGTGGTGAAATTTTTCCCTGGAAATGATTTCATGAAGTTATCATAGTTACTAACCACCAGCTCCCAAGGAGCAATGAAGATGGCAATGTAATCACACTCAACTGCCTTCCCAATTTGTTGAACTATGGTAGTGGTCCTCAAACTCCAGTGCATAAAATCACCTGGGGTGCTTGCAAAAAAAAAAAAAAGTAAATATTAAGGCCCCATCACCAGAATTTGGGATTCACTCTGGCTTAGGTGAGTGTGAACGTTATATGGCGATACCATGAGCCATGGGCTCATATTTGATTTTTAGGCCTCACTTTTTCTCTATGGCAATGGCATTCCAGAATAGAAGTCTACGTTAGCTGAGCCCATTCATAGAACTAATTTTTAAAAAATACCCCTGGATTATTTCAATGTAGATGTTCTTTGGACCTCACTTAGAGACAACCTGAATTAGATGGTGTCTAAGTTTCCTTCTAGCTTCAGCTCTTTGAATTTATTCTTATAAGTAATGTTTCAACCTTATATTCTCTGTAATAGTGGAGTTTGCCAATATTTGCCTATCCTATAAAATAGGCTAATATGCTAAGTGTCCAGTCAACTGGCCAGTCATTCAACCAACCAAAGCATAATATGCTAATGATATGCTAAGACCACTCAACAGCTCACTATGACATGCACTGACCACCAGGGGACAGATGCCCTGACCAGTAGGTGAGCTTGCTGCCTATCGGGACTGAACAAGATAGGCTGGATATGCCCTGGAGCCCTGCTGTGGTCCCTCCCCGGCTGGCCAACCTCCTGCGTCCCTCCCTGACCCTGATTGTGCACTGGTGGGGTCCCTCAGCCTGGCCTGCACCCTCTCGAAATCCAGGACCCCTCGGGGGATGTCAGAGAGCCGGTTTTGGCCCAATCCCACAGGCCAGGACAAGAGACCCCACTGGTGCACAAATTCGTGCACCAGGCCTCTAGTATACTATAAATAGAGTGCTCCATGCACAATGACAAACTATAAGATATATTAGCTGTATTAGCTCTCACCTCTTTCATTCATTCATCATATACATATGTGTGTGTGTGTGTGTGTGTGTATCATATATAATAAAAACCTAATATGCAAATTGTCCCCTCGACTGGAAGTTTGACCAGGGGGTGGGGCTGGTGGCAGCAGGCAGCCGGGAGAAGGGAGGAGCCCTGGCCAGCAGCCGGCAGCCGCTGGGGACCCTACCCATGCACAAATTTCATGCACTGGGCCTCTAGTGTATATATTACTCAAACAACATGTATCACTTAGTAAACTAAGTGCTAGGGATTTAATGATAAATGAAACAGATATCATTCTTGCCCATATGGATCTGACAGTCTAAAGGGAAAGACCTGTATTAAAAAGTTGTTAGCTACCTGATAAGAGTTATAAGAAGGAAATAAAAGTTGCAAAGGAGCACATAATAGGGAGGGAGATCTGTGTTAGTCATGTTGAGTTAGGATATGCTATAGTAACAAAGTAACCAAACACAACTAAGATTTTTCCTCATCTGTGATCCCTATTCAACACAGGGCTCTGCACTCCACATGATCATATAGGGACTCAGGCTGACAGACATTCTACCCCCAGGGATGTTTCTTATCATCCAGAGAAGAAGAGAGAGGGAGAATCAGATGCAAGCTTTCACTGCTCATAAAATTACCATGTGCCTTTTCTGCTCTCCATTCATTGGCCAGAAAATGTCACATGATTCTGCCTATGTGTGAGGGGGCTAGGAAATATTGGGGAGCAACCGGAATGTTTGCCAGGCATTACTGTGAGTCTGCCAAATAATCATGGGAGTCATAGGAGTCTCCTCTGAAATAGAGAAGTTCAAACTAGCACTTGAGGTCCGGTGAAGGGCAGGGAGGGTAGAGAAAAGATGCTCAGGCAGAGGGAAACACACATGTGAAGGCCCAGAGGCAAGAGAAGGCATGGCAAAGTCTGAGGAATTAAAAGCCTGTAACATGGCTAGATGGTAGAGATTAGAGCAAAGACTAAACAGGGTGTGTAACATATTGCTTTATCCTGAGGGAGATAGTCATTTGAAGGGTTTTTAATTTGAACTTCACCTCTTTTAATAATAATTTTAGATCTAATCAAGTCATGAATTTTACTTACTGGTGACCTCTTAGTTAAAGTAACTATAAGTGGTATATATTTTAAAAAGCAGAGTAGAGGGGCACCACTAGAAGATGTTCCTGGAAGTGAAATATGACTTCTTACTCATAATTTCCTAATGGGATTGTCCAAGTGATAATTACCAAATATGAATCCCTGTAACAGTGGTTTTTCTTTCTCGGCTAGCTAGTGCCAGACCCAAAGCTAGAACTCCAAGTAACTTTGCAAGTTTTCTTTGTACTAAACTCTTACCCAAGTTTCTTTCACAGCCAATAAAATCAGATCTGTAGACATGCTTTGCAAACTATAAATTTCTATACTAATACTTATTGTAGCTGTAACTGCTTACCTAAAACACCACACACAACACCATAGCACATTGCTAAGTAAAACAATAAATGATTCCAGACTTTTTGTAATTATAAGTTGAATGTTCCAAACCTCGCCATCTTGTACCTATCATGTAAGTTTCTTACATCAGTTAGGAATTATTTTTATCTGCTCACTACAGAAACTGGATGTAACAGTGGCCCCAATAAGAGAAAAGATGATTATCTTCTCATAAATATGAAATCCAGGATTGGTATAGAGGCCAACAACATACTGTTAGTCCAGTCAACAACTGAATAATCCCTAAAAGCAAATGTGAATTTCCCAATTTAGGAGAAAGAAACTGTTTGGGATTTTTTGACATTAATTTTCTAATTTCTAATAAGTCATAAGATCCTGTCTCTGCTGGCATGCCATTATGGAAACTTCCACTTTCTGGACATTCTCCAAAATGGTGCCTAAGAGTAACAGAGAAAGATTATGCCAAATCCTGTAAACAATATAACCATAATCCAACAATCTAACATCATTGCATATAAATTTTTTACAATATTTCTGACTGCCTGATCATAGGCTTCTGCAGAAGAAATGCAAGCTCTCAACATGTAATGGCAAAATGCCCTTCAGAAAGGTTGGAAGCATTTTTATTACCACTAGTCGGGGATGACAGCTTTTCTCACCACCGAATCACCAGAGATGAGAATATTCTACTTTTTTTCCCCCAGAGGTGAGGAATGAGGAAAGAGAAGGGATGTATAAATGGCATTGAAATGTTGTTTCAGTTTTCACCCTTTGAGTGATGACTGGCAGCTATGAAATGCAATCCAACGAGTATGATCACATTACAGTGGAGGTTGCTGGAGGAACAGCTCCATGTGGGATGCCATGAAAGTAACCCCATAAAATGGTTATCATCAGTGAGACAAGGAAAGAAACTATTGCAATCAAGAAGGTTCATCAGAGGACCACTAGAATGGTATAAAGGGGTCTCAAATATGGGTGTTCTTAAAAATCTTGCCTAGCTCATTTTGATACCTCTACTTTTCTCAGTACACACACACACACACACACACAAAATCTCTTAAGAATCATTGCATAAAAAGTTGTTCCTATCCATATATTTCTAATAGTTTCAGATTTTTTTTAATAAACTATGTGCTAACCAAGTTATTAGAATTTATTTGATTTCTGAGATCAAACTGGCAGATTAGCTGACTTCAGTGGATAAAACTGGCCCAAATTCCCAGTTTCTCTGGCACTTCTGGAATAAAAATGCACATCTAAAATGAATACTGCTTTTTCCAACATGGACACCTGGTTTTAAACAAATATTTAAATTTTACAATTATTACATGAATATATTCAAGAGAAGCATAGGATTGGTATAAGGGTTTGTGATTGGGTGAAATTATTTAAGCAAGATGTTGGGGAGAGATTAAAGTTTAGTAATGTAAAGAACTGGAGAAATGAAATTTGGAAGATGCTGAAACATAAACTTGAAATGACTTGGAAGGGAGAGAATGGGACAAATATGTCAAGAAAGATCAAATCTAGCAGAGGTAGGTGGGTGACAAGAAGGCAGATAAATGGCAGAGGATCACTTCAAACAGGCAAATCCAGTTTAAGTTGCTGGAGGCCTTCAATCAATCAAGAAGATTGATTAGATTAGAGCCATGAAGAGCCACTGGAGGACTGAGTCACTGAATACCGTGATCCCAGTGCCAGGCATGAGAAATTATTTGGGCAACCATGTGCAGAATACCTTGGAGTCAAGAAAGGAGAATGTTCTGGTAATCAAAAAGTAAGCCAGAGACTGGGCGTGGTAGAGCTACAGGGAAGAACTCAGAGCCTCAAGGAGCATCAGAAAGGGGCACAGGGAATATCACAGCAGCTCACAGAATAGGTCCACTGGGGGCAGTGTTCCTTTCTGGCAAAGGCGCCAACATGGCAGTGGCCTTCTCTGAGCATGGCTATTGCTTCTCTTGCACCCAGAAAACTTTAGCCATTTACCTCATGAGTTCATTAGGGCTCTCTCATATCTGAGTGTCTCCAAGCACCTCTTGAGCCTATTTATATCTTCAGCAGGCATGGTTTCTTAGCATAAGCAGTTGCCTTTTGCAGGTGGCTATTTGTGACCAAGGAGAGAGAGAAAGGTACTGAAGACCGCCCTGAAGTTTGGGTTTCAATGGGTGAGTGGATAATAAAGACAGCGCAGGGAGAAAGCGCAGAAGGGGGAAATTCCGGCAGTGGAAGAATAGGAAATGGAATCGTGGTTGCAGAGCCCTGAATGCAGGTCAACAATTACTGTGTGAGAATGGAGGGGGCTGGAGGAGAGCCTCCATTTGGAATGCAGCGAGGGCAGTCCTACAAGACGGATCGCATTAATATGAAAAGAATATTATTGAAATCAAGAAGGTACAACAGAGGGCAACCAGAATGATACAAAGACTCAAGGATCTTAATTATTTACAAAGGTTGGAATCATAGTTGCTCTACTTTTCTCTGTGTAAAAAAAAAATGTAAAGGGAATTTACTAAGAATGTCCTCAATTCCAAGGTAGCCAAACAGAGGGAGATTTGCAAGGACTAAATGCCAAAGAGAAAGAAAAAAGAAGGGGTATATACTTAATCCCAGAAAGAACATGGTATTAAGTTAGTTTTAGTGAGATTTATTTACAAAGGCAGGGGTAAATTTACAGTGAAACTACTATGCAGGTTCAGGTTGCTAATATATGTGTACTGTACATATGCATATGTGTTATTTATACAAATACTATATATTTTAAAGAGATAAGCATTACAAAGGGATGTAATTATGGGGTGGCACAATTGCAGACTCAACTAGACTTACTGAGATTTCCTGTTGTAAAATTTCCTGTGTTCCATAGCCCTTCCATGTAATTTTCAATGTTTTGAGTGCCCATTGGCAATACAGACTAAACACTAAAACAATCTAGCAAGATATTCCAGTGAAACTTACAGGAAAGTAAATCTGATCTTGAGCTGTCAAAACACCACTTAAAATACAGCATGCTGACAATCAAACTAAGGAACCTCTGAAGAATGCTTTTTGAGGAAGAATCCAAAGAATTATCAAAAACCCATTTCACCTTGGCCACCAGGTAGCAAACCCATATCAAACTCACAATGGACTTTGATATTTTCGATCTATGTTTTGGCCCAATTGTTCCATAAACAACAATACTTACTGAATTTCTATCGTGCACTCTGCAATCACAAAATAAAACAGAAATACACAGCATAGTCCTTCATCCAAGAAGTCAATAAGTAGCAAGCTTTTCTTGCTCCCAAATGTATCCCCAGGACTGAGCCCTGTGCTTGGCCCTTAATAGGTGTTCAATAAATCAGAAATAATAAGTGGACAATATCAGCTATTGTTTATGGAAAACCTACTAAGAACTAGGCTTTGGAGATACATTCTCACATTTAATCTTCATGAAGATCCTGTGAAGTAGGTAGTTTGAACCCTATATAATGAAGGCACAGAGAGGTTAAGTACATCATCTAAGGTCACAGAGCCTGTAAGTTGCAAAAACAGGACATAGCCCAGAACTATGTTGCTTCCCTGTAAGCCAGTGGTTCTCAACCTTCCTAATGCCGCGACCCTTTAATACAGTTCCTCATGTTGTGGTGACTCCCAACCATAAAATTATTTTTGTTGCTACTTCATAACTGTAAATTTGCTACTGTTATGAATCGTGATGTAAATATCTGATATGCAGGATGTATTTTCATTGTTACAAATTGAACATAATTAAAGCACAGTGATTAATCACAAAAACAATATGTAATTATATATGTGTTTTCCGATGGTCTTAGGCGATCCCTGTGAAAGGGTCATTTTACCCCCAAAGGGGTCGCGACCCACAGGTTGAGAACCGCTGCTCTAAGCCATCATGCCATCATGTGTCCTGTAACCTAGTTGTGAAAACAAGATAAATGCAAGTGAAACAATAGTAAGAGATACAAAATACTTAAAAGCAAGGGAATATGGTTCAGACTGCACATGTTAGAGAGATTCAGAGCAGATAAGCCTGGAGTGGTCAGGACTTCTTTAGAAATGGAACCAGGGAATGGGCCTTGAACAATGAAAGGATCAGAGGAAAAGGTCACCCCAAATCAGCTGTGTGGTTAATTAGTGGAAAATGTTAATGATTGCCAAACCTGGCTGGGAAAGTCTGTATTAGGGTTGAAGAAACTACTGGTACAGGACATTGCTATGTATATTTCCCTCCTGGTAATCCCTTTGTCATAGGAAGGGGGAAATGTTTAAAACTGCTGACCCTGGCTTCCTAGACTTCTGGGGAGAAAGTGGGTATCACTCACAATAAGGAGAGGGTGAAGTTTTATACTATGTTCCACCTCTGCCTGAGATTTCAGCTGCCCCAGGTTAAAGGAGAGGTCATGTCAAAATATGGCATAGTGCTTGGTGCCATGAAAACTATGCTGTTCAAGATAATAGCCCCTGGCCTTTGTGAAATGTGGCCGGACCAAAATGAGAGGTACCGTACGTGTAAAATACACAACATTTTTTAGGACAATGAAAAAAAGAACCTAAAATATCCCATCGGTTTTATATTGATTACGTATTGATAATATTTTGCATGTATTGGGTTAACTACAATACAGCATCACTGATTTCACTTGTTTCTTTTTACCTTTTAATGTGGCTACTAGAAATTTTTAAAATACTACGTGGCTCACTATGTATTTCTATTGGTCATGTATGAAATCGTTTGCTAGGGATGCCATAAAGTATGACACACTGGTTGGCTTAAATAGCAGAAATTTATATTCGCACGATTCTGGGGCCAGAAGCTCAAGATCAGGGTGTCGGCAGGGCTGGTTTCTCCTGAGGCCTCTCCCCCTGACTGGTAGACAGCTGGCTATCTTCTCCCTGTGTCTTCACAGGGCCTTCTCTCTGTGCATGTCTGTGGCTACCCTCTTCTTATAAGGATACCGTGTGGATAAAGGCCCACCCGAATGACCTCGTTTAGCTACCTCTTTGAAGACCCTATCTCTAAACCAGTGGTTCCCAAACTTATTTGGCCTACCGCCCCCTTTCCAGGAAAAATATTACTCAGCGCCCCTGGAAATTAATTTTTTTTAAAATTTTAATAGCAATTAAACAGAAAGATGTATGTGTTAATGTTTCTGCCTTTTTCGTAAAATATAGTAAAGGTATAAATTAGAAACATTGAAGTTTGAAATTATGAAATTATTTATTGAACTCAGAATAGAAAGGTAATACAAAAAAAGTTAAAACAAATGCACCTGTGGCCATCACTGCCTCCCTGGATTGCTGCAGCGCCCACCAGGGGGCGGTAGCGCCCACTTTGGGAATCACTGCTCTAAACAGTCACATTCTGAGATACTGGGATTAGGACTTCAACATAGAAATTGGGGGGAAACAATTCAGCCCATAACAAGTCAACACCATGTTAAAAGACAGCGGGCTGGAGAAGACACACTTTCACAGAGCATGATACTTTCTGAAGTGCTTTTATGCGTCAATCTGAAGCAAGAGTCCAGGGAGCAGAATTCCTTACTAAGCTAAGCAAAACGGGAGGAGCAAAGCAGAGAAAGAGAAGAGAAAAGATAGGTTGACAAACACGAACGAGTGCAGGAATAGAGAAGGATAAGGAGTAATGGCCAATAATGTCACTGAAGATCTGAAAAAAAAAAAATTTTTTAAGAAAGTTGCCTGTGATAAAATTTGAGTGGCAAAAATTCCAAGGGAATTTTAAGAACAGGAATGCCATTTAATTTAACCTGTGTGCTTTACTGGGACAGCTGCACGGAAGCCTTTTTTTTCCCAAAATATATTTTTATTGATTTCAGAGAGGAAGAAAGAGGGAGAGAGAGAAATAGAAACATCAAGAATAAGAGAGAATCATTGATCAGCTGCCTCCTGTATGCCCCATACTGGGGATCAAGCCCGAAACCCGGGCATGTGCCCTGACCAGGAAGTGAACCGTGACCTCCCGGTTCATAGGTTGACGCTCAACCACTGAGCCCCACCGGTGGGGTGCAAGGAAGCCTTTTGATGACTAGCAAAACTACAGCAACTGCTATAGCACTATTGCAGCAAAACACACAACTAGTGTTTAAGTAGCTGCCTGGAAAAATCAAAGCAAAAGGGACAATGTGCAACAGGCTTAGTAACCAAACACGAAGCAAGATGTGAAGGAGATCAGGAATCCATGGAAGTGAAAGGAATTGGAGAAGTTGGTGACCAGAAGAAAGGTGAGTCCACTGAGACTCTCAGTTGACATTGGCCTGAAGCTTGCGTGGGGAGTGAGTTCATGGGCTAACAGTAGAATGAGGGCCTGACCCATCTTATTTAACTACTACAGGCTTGATGCCCGAAATTTGTGCAAGAGTAGGCCTTCCTTCCCCCAGCTGCCAGCACCGGCTTCCCTCTGGCACCCAGGACCCAGGCTTCCCTCTCAGCCCCGGCTTAGTCTGGAAGGATGTCTGATCTAATTAGCATATTACGCTTTTATTATTATAGATGACCTGGCATATAAGGCCACAGGTGGGAGTATTTGGGGATGCCCTGATGCCTGGATTTTGAGTCCTACCTGAATAAAATTTACCATAGGTTTGTACACAGTTTTTAATGTTACCTCATTTTTTTTTTTACATCACCTCATTTGTTTTCCAAAACACACATGTGTAGCAGACAACTGCACTGCACCACTTACCATTCCCATTTGATGAATAAGAAAACTGAGGCTCAGAGGAATTTCATGGTTTTGGAAATAAAACACCGATGTAGAGAGTAATATTTCAGATCTCCCACAGCCCTCTACCATCCTCACCCCAAATAACAACAACAACAACAAAACACACACACACACACACACACACACACACCCCTTTGCATGTGTGGACTGGACTCCCGATGCTCAGTTTTATGTTAGAAGCTCTCACTACTCATTGTTTCCCCTGGTAAATTATTGCATTATCCAATTCTAAACACTTCTGGTGGAGTAACAAAATGCATGCCAGGAAATTGTCCAGGAAATTCATGTCAAATTGAAAAATGTGTTTTAAAAATACCAGCTACATATGTCTAACAGGTATTTTAGCAGAGCTGTGGCTTAAATCGGGTGAACTATCTCAGCACCTCAGACCTGTTATCTTTTTATGGTGATTTTGGCCCAGGGCAAAGATCTGGAGAGAGAAGATTGATTGGTGTCAAGAAGAGGAAAGCATGTCTTAAATTTTTTCTTCCTTATCAGCCTGAAAATGAAAACATATGAAATGGGGAAAGGGGCCTTTCATTCAGTGACAGATAAAAAAATTTAACAGATATAGTTCTTGTGTTTTATTTGATATACACTACTTTCCTCCCAATGTGAATTATCCATAAATTATGCATAAATCCCCTCCCTGATCCAATGGTGCTACAAATGGTGTGTGGAGCTAATGTAGGAAACAAACTGGTCTTTATGTCTTTTTATGGGCGGCTGCTTCATTTTCTTGGTTTTTGCTTGTTTGTTTTCTTCAATTTGTAACTTATACATGATCACAAGGGTAGCCCATTAACACTATTTTAAGAGCAATCTTACGAAAAGAAATATAGTATCTATACACATGTTTTCTCATCGGCTAGTTAGCCACATTTTCAGTGATTTGGCTGGAGAGACAAATTCTAGGAAAATTCTAGGATAAAAGAGTCACATGTTTCATTCTGAATCGAAGGTGGTTTCCACAGATCTCCAGAAGAAAAGTATGGGAGATTTCTGAAGATTCCCCCAAGTCCCCTCATTCTAGTTCTTACTGCTCAAAGTGTGATCCACAGACCAGCAGCATCAGCACCACACAGGAGCTTGTTAGACCTACTGACTCCGAATTGGCACTTTAAAAAACCCCAGTGGGCCCGGCTGGTGTGGCTCAGTGGTTGAGCATTGACCTGTGAACCAGGAGGTCACAGTTAGATTTCCTGTGGGGCACATGTCCGGGTTGCAGGCTCAGTCCCCACTGGAGGGCGTGCAGGAGGCAGCCGTTCAGTGATTCTTTGTCATCATTGATGTTTCTCTCTCTCCTTGTCCCTTCCTCTCTGAAATATATATATATTTATATATAGATATGTATATATATCTATATATAGATATAGAGATAGAGATAGAGATAGAGATAGAGATAGAGATAGAGATAGATATATAGATATATAGATAATACAACATCCCAGGGATCCCTATGCATTTGAAAGTGTGAGAAGCACTGCCCTGGATAATTCCCAGTTAGAGAACCTAAATCCTCCCAAAGCAGAATTTTAAGGCCCAGCACTCACTCCAGTGACACTGGGGGTTGAAATCATAGACTCTTCAGTAAGAACTCCGGGACCCAGAGAGTGAACATCTGTGTGACCCGCCATGGAGCTGGGTGGAATCAGGCAGTCTGAAACAGAGCATGTCTTCCTGCTGCACGTGACGGCTGAAATGCCACAGCAGGCTCCCCACCTACTCCTCAGGGACAGTCACCACAGAACCAGATTGCCAGGCATCGTGGTCCAAAGCCCGAGAAAGAGGCTGGCTGGCCATTGTTGCTTCAGTGTGGGGATGTGTAAGAAAGGGTGTGGGGTCTCAGAACAGGGACAGGAGTGAGAAGGGGAGCAGAAAGGGAACGAGAGGGAAAAGAGCTTAGGTGTCCTGGGCAGACAGGGATGGATCATAAAGAAGAGACAGAGACAAAGGGGGATGGGGTGGGAGGGGGAGTGCTTTCTGAGACTAACTGAATCACAAGAGGTGGGACCAACGCACAGGACTGCCACCCCCCACCGTGTCTGGATGACATCACACCCTGAAAAATAACCAGCTTTCTTGGCTCTCCGAGAGGAGAGTCACCAGCCAGCCCACCCTGCAAATCCTGCTGCTTCCTGCCAGCTTTTAGGGCCAAAGGACTTGCCCTCAGGCCACGAGTCCCATCAACACTGGCATGCCAATGCCAAAGTGGCAACTGTGGGAGGACAAGAGCCAACTGCCTGGTTCACGTAAAAGGATAATAATCTCAAGGTCTTTAACCTGCTAACAATGTGCTGACAAACCCGGAGTTTGCTGTTATTGGGACCAGAACTGAGACTGCAGATTGATTGATTTTTTTAATTTAATATTTGTTCATGGGGAGGCTGGCTTCTTTATTGTGGTGGCACCTGCTAGTGCCATTATAGTAACAAGGCCTGTTGGAGAGGCTTTATGGTGAAGGCTTATTTCTATTATAAATACTGGTTGGGGTGGGTGGTTAATATTCCAACAGTTTCCTGTTGTATTGGGCTCAATCAAATCGGGCCCACATTGTTAAACCACACACATCATCCTTGCATGAGCACGCTTGCTCGCATACACACACACACACACACACACATACACACACACACACACACACATTTTTTTTGCCAAAGTCAGCACCATTAAGTTGTGGAGGAAATATTATCCAAGTCAATCCTTATATTAATCACTAACTTCAGATCAGATCAAGAATTTGTACAAAGAAGTGGCTTAAAGTTAAGTTATAAAAGCTAAATTATTAAAGTGATATTATAAAAACATATACAGTTGATTGCTAAAACTATCTCAAACAAGCAACTGAGGACATAGATTTCCATTTATAAGACAATAAAAGAATAATTAATATATAATTCATTGTGCTATCAGTCTAGAAGTAATTATTAAGCACCTTGTGCCAGGAACAAAACAGACAAAAGTCCACACCTTTATGGAACATACATGCTTTCAGGGAAAACAGAGAGAGATTCAGAAGACAGAGACAATAGAACTTATTGACAGACGTGACATGAGATGTGAAAAATGGGGATTAAAAAATATTCCAAAAAGCTTGGTGCCAGCAACTGGAAGTATAATTGCCATCCACTGATATGAGGAAAGTTGTGGAAGAAGCAAGTGTTAGTGGGAAGCTCAGAGTCGACTCTTGAATTTTAGGTTGAGATGACTATTAGACCTTCAAATGGAATGTTAAGCAGGAGGTTGGATGTATGAGTCCAAAACTTCAAAGACGAGATCTGGTCTGAAGATGAAATTTTAGAATCATTGACCTAATCATTGACCATGTTCATCAGGATTCAGGGCATGACAGAAAAACCACTCCAGGTATTTAAGACAGAAACTTACAGATTTGTTAGAAGGGCTGAAAGAACAAAATTCAGGGACCACCACTGTTGTTTTTTAAGTCTGAAGTCCCTTCATCATAGCTTTGATCCTGAAGTCAAGGCACTGCTACCATTACCACCATTACATACCTCACACCCATGACACTGGGCAAGAGAAATGAAATGTGGAGCCCAGCCCTGCATGTCAGAGGAAAATGGCTTCAGCATCCTTGCTGTTTTCTACTTCTTATAGAAGTACTTGTCATTGGCAGAACCTAAATTGCATCCCTAATCCAACCTACAAGAGCTTAGAAAATAGAGTTGTCCGCCTTCAAATACCTAAAATATAGAGGAGAACATAAAGGTATTCATATGGGTGCCAAGATAGATGATGTCTAGGATAAACAGCATTTAAAACCTTAAGATGGGATGGTCACCAAGATAATAAATAGAGAGGGGAACCAAAGATTGAGCAGTGGATCTCCACAGCATTGAGAGAATGGGATGGGAAAGGAAACAGAGAAATGGCTATGTGGTTAGTGGAGCACCATGATAGTATACTGTCCTGGAAGCCAATGAAGAAAGTGCTTTAAGGAGAAAAAAAAGTAATGATCAGCCTACTATCTTCAGATGCTATACAGTGCTAATTTTTTGTAAAAATAATGTATTGTTTCTGTAAAGAAAAAGATGCAAAGAATAAATGTCACTTGAAACTCTACTCTTTAAGTAGAGATAATCACAATTAACATTTGGTGAACTAACCAAATGAGTTTAAGTATATATAATATGTATATATAATATGTATGTACTTGCTTTTATCTATCTATCTACATACAATTATATATAAATGAATTATATTATTTATGTTATTTTATTACCTGTTTTTATTAGCCAATAATATAACATGGCCATGTTTCTAGGATCAATAGATATATATCTGCATCATCATTTATTCTAGAATACATTGCATAAACACACATACCACAATTTATATAACAATTCCCCTATAGATGGACATTCAGGTTGTTCCAATATTTCAATATTATATGCTGTATTGCAATATGAATCTTTGTTAATATGATATAAAATTATTGATTTCTAAAGCTTCTTTTTACCAAATTAAGTATTTGGGATAAAAAGAATCCATTAGATTTAGAAATGATCACATAGTTGCAAAACTTCATAAAAAAATAATTTCGATTGAGCTTATGTTTTATAAATTCTAGCTCCTGATCTTGGTGTCTTGAAGTTCAATATAATAAAATGTTTTCTTGTATAGTTTGTGTCAATTCACATTAGTCTAAAATTTTGTGAATCCACCAGCACAGATGCCCTTTTGACCTTATTATGCTATTATCACCCCACAGCACTGTATTTTTTAAATGCTTAGGAAATCATTTTTCCATAAGTTTACTTAGCATTTTAATTTGATAGTTAAATCAGTCATCAATGCTCTATAGATATAAAATTTAAATGTTTAGCATAGAGTATAATTCCTGCTGCTTGATTTTTTATGTCCACCAACGCAGAGATGAGTTTGGTAGGAAGCAAGAGAAAAACAAAAACTCATAGTGTGGTTGACTCCACCATTTGGACAGGCAGACTCTGAAAGCTTATAGAAATTCTTGGACTGTATTTACCATATCCAACAAATTATTTCAATAGCAAAGGCGTTTTTAAGGTAGGGCGACTTCATATCTCTCCCTCTCTGTATATTAGCTACTCGGTGTAGATCAGCATGAGTATGAGTGTGTGCCTCTATAGATAGCTACTCAGATAGTCTCCAGATGAAATGCACGGTATACAGAAAGTATAAGGGGTTACTGGTATGTAAAATAGAATCCTAAAATTGTGAAGCAAATTATATCATAGAACACTAGGCACCAAATGGTAAACAAACATAAACAAATAAGCTTTAAATCATTCATTTCTATTCCCAAGAATATTAAATCTAAGGCTTAAAGGCTTCTTATTTCCTTCCCCCTTTTGTAGGCTGTCCTTTCTTGTCTACATTTCTTAATATATATTGGCCTCTTCAAACATTCTACAGTCATAAAAATCTCAAGGAAACATTTCAGCACTTGACAGACTATTCTAAACTTGGCTGGCTCCGGGAGCCATGGGGTGCCATCTGTTTACTATGACTCCTTGGGCAACACAGGGCTCTTTTCCATGACAGGGAGGATATCAAGGGCTCTGCAACAAAAGTGGTCATTGTTGGACCTCTCCAAACAGCCAAGACTCACAAGTTCCCAGGGATATCCAATGGGACTCTGCCAGTTGTTAATGGAGAAAGAGTTGAGGAACAAATCGAAGGCATAAACAGCTACCCCCTCATTGGACCCTTAAGCCAGACTCCTCAGGAAACAGACTCTGATACAGAGATTTGCTTGCAGGAGGTTTATCAGGATTTGTTTGGGGGATCAGCCACTGTGGGGTGTGAAGGAAGCAGAATTGAGAAGAGGAGAGTAGTCAGACTTTGATGCAATTACAGCAGAGTCCTCAGCCTGGCCCAGAAGGAGTTCTGGGGCTAGGATAGATCCTTGGAGTTGTCCCTAATGGGACATGGCCTTTGTGCCCTTGTATACACCAGTCGTCAAATGTAGCTGTCCCTGAGAAGGTGAGTCACCTGATGTGAGGGAGCTCTCTTTGCTGAATTCCTGCACAAGGCCTTCTCTGTGAGTGACCAGCAGCCACATACTCCCAACAACAAAGGAATGAGTGCCTATGTCCCAAAGGGAAATTTGAAGTGCCCAAGGCATCCACTGTGCCCTCCCATTCTCAGGAATTTCCTGATGTCTTGGAAAGCCAACTCTGTATGGGAAATTCCAACCTGAATAGTGAGCATCATCTTTAGACATAGGAGAGGGCAGACAGGCATCAACCACAGCATTGCAGTTCCGCCAGAAGCAGAGGCTCTGTAACATGTTACCCCTGTTTAAACCCCACCCAACCCCTTACCCATGGTTTCCTGTTTCACTTAAAGTAAAACTCAATTTCCCTGATTTAAACTCACATGTTGAAAGCTAGTGCCCAATAGGATGATGTTAGGAGGTGGAGCCTTTGGGAGATGATTAGGTCATGAGAGTAGAACCCTCACGAATAGGACCAGTGCCCTTATAAAAGGGACGCAAGAGAGCTCACTCACCCCTTTTGTCATGTGAGGACACAGCAAGAAGACAGCTGTCTAGGAACCAAAAAGCAGGCTCTTACCAGATGTCCAATCTGCCAGCACCTAGACCTTGGACTTCCAGCCTCTAGAACTGTGAGAAATTCCTGTTGCTTATAAGCCACCTACTCTCTGGGATTTTCTCATAGCAACCTGAACAGACTAAGACACTGACTTAAGCGTTTCCAGGTGATCTGGACCTCTTTGACTTCATCTCACACCCCAGCTCAGTCTGGCTCTCTCTTCTGCAACCTACCAAGCTCATCTATAGGCCTTTGCTATACTTATCTGGAGAATTCCTTTCCCAAATATTTCTTCACCTTCTGGCTTCTTCTTGTGGTTCTGTTCTCAAACCTTATGTCATCTCTTCAGAAAAGGGTTCCCTGGCCACCCATTCTAAGGGAGTCAGCCCCTCAATCACTATCACATAACTGTTTAATTTTTATCAGAGCCCATGACAACATAAAACTATTGTGTTTGTTTGCCCTAAACGCTTTGGCTCAGTGTATTGAGCATCAGCCTGCGGACTGAAGGGTCCCAGGTTCGATTCTGGTCAAGGGCATGTACCTTGGTTGTGGGCACATCCCCAGTAGGGGGTGTGCAGGAGGCAGCTGATCGATGTTTCTCTCTCATCGATGTTTCTAACTCTCTATCCCTCTCCCTTCCCCTCTATAAAAAATCAATAAAATATATTTTTTAAAAAAACAAACAAAAACTATCGCGTTTGCCCAGCCGACATGGCTTGGTGGCTGAGCATTGACCTGTGAGCCAGGAGGTCATGGGTTCGATTCCTGGTCAGGGCACATCCCCGGATTGCAGGTTCCATCCCCAGTAGGGGGCATGTGGGACGAAGCCGATCAATGATTCTCTCTCATCATTGTTTCTATCTCTCTCCCTCTCCCTTCCTTTCTGAAATTAGTAAAAATTTAAAAATTAAAATAAAAAAATATCCTGTTCATTGATTGATTGACTAGTAAATGACGCTCGTACAAAAACATAAGCTCCATGACATTGTGGTATCATTCTTGTTCACTTCATTATCCTCAGCACCTAACAATACCAAGAACATGGTAGGTATTCAATAGAGTTACTTAAAATAATAGATGAGTAAATAAAATGTTTTCTGCTTATATAACAAAACACAAACTTTGAGATAAAAATATGAAACATCTACTCCAAAAATGTATTGCTCATTATTTTAAAACATCCCAAAATGTAATGGCAAAAGAATTAAATAAACATGGAATGTAGCAATCATTACGATGACTACAGGCTAACAGGTTTCAGTTGTCATTCCAAATTGTCTAGAGATGTAAAATCGAAGGGTTCTTTCAATTTCAAACTTCCTTAATGCCATGGATTTCATTATCCTAGATTGAGTTATTTGTTGCTTCACAACGTTAAAATAATAATGGGCTAGTTAATAAAAATAAGATAATGACAACAGTAGCAAGAAGTCGATGTTGCTATTTCCTTTGATTTAGAGGTGCTGTAGATGGGGGTTGAAAGGCAGCTGATTTCCAAGTCAGGCAAAGAAGTCCATCATAGTTATGGAGATTTCAAGTCAAATCCGCAAATGTGCTATCCAGGTGAACCTGTGAAATATGTTTTGCTAGATACTACCCGGCAAGGAGGAGGGAGAAACAGGTGTGCTAGCAAGGATGTGGGACTGTGTTGTTTTTGCAGGACAAAAAGGAGCAAAGCCTGAAAGATTTAGCCCTTCACAGTGACAACTTTGAGAGCCTGCAGAGATTTATGTGACAGGGAAGAGGAGGGCAGACCGCCTCCTCCACAGGAGCAGCAACTTGATTACAAACACTCAATAACTTCCTGGTTGAAAAATGCATTTTCCCCCCTTTGCCTATATGTTTCTGATGCCCACCTTATTAATTCCTATTAGGAAATGCTATTTAATTCCATCTACAGCTCTGCGACCTTTGTGTGGCTTCCCCGTATGTAGGACATTTACAAGTAAATCACCAAGAAGTATGTACACATACACTTATAAAATATACATGCGCTTCTAAATGAAAATGCACCAAACTGCAAAAAAATATGCTACATGCTTTGCAAAAACCAGGCATAAGAGGTGGGAGGCAGGTGTTTGGGAAATCTTCATACCATCCCAATATTTTTCTAATGGTTTCCATTTCCAACGCAAGGGAGAATTTGGAAAACATTAGCCACTGTGGTGTGCTGTGAGCAGTGACATGCAGCTAGCAATGTGGTGGGTGGGATCCCTCCCCTCCTTTTTTTCCCTCTAACAAAGAAATAGGGTGAGTTTATTAAAGCATAAATGCCATTTTCATCCTGCAATGTTAACTGCGTGGCTGGGATCCCCGAGGTACAGAGGCAGTCAAAGCAAACAGCTGTGCCACCTACTTGCAACAGTTGTACGCCCACCACTCAGCACGGAGGGGAGGCGCAGGTCAAAGAGAGCCATAAAGAGGATGGGGAACCTTGCTTCGCTCACTTCCCCATAGCCCGAGGGAAAATCCAGCCCTTCCGAGGGTCGGTATTGTGTGTGCAGCCCCAGAGCGCTGAACATTCTCTTGCAACTTGTCTCCTATAAACCACCTACTGCATTTTTATATTCTACTGTCACGTGGACCAAAACAGTGTTTAGCAAATTAACAGAATGCTAAATAAAAGGCCTATCAACCAACCTCGCAGGCAGCTTGTCACAGATCCTGAGTGGGGGGGTGGCGGTAACTGCTGTGTTGGTGGTAAGTGGCTGCTTCCCCATCCAAGTCTCTTTGTGGGGCCTGGGAAGGATGAGACGCTCTGGCCAAGCTGTTATTAGGTTATCTTTGTGGAGCCTAAGGGTTGCCCCATGCCTGCCTGCGTCAACAGAGAGCATGGTGGGAGGGCTCCTGCAGAAGGAAACAGAGCCCTGCTTTGCACACAGGCAGGGGCAAAGAGCTCTCTTGGCTTCTAACTCGGCTGCCTCCTCAGCCTGCGAGAGACAGGCCACGGAGAGGACACTCTCCCTTGGCAAGCCTTCCTCTCAGCCTCTTCTCTGCTTATGAGAAGTCTGTAGGAGGAGCCCTACTAAGTGAAAAGTGTGAAAATAGAAAACCCCAGAATATGCCTTTCTTCTGAAATGGGGCTGCTGGCCATGCTGCTCCCGAGAAGGGCCACAAATGCACAGGGACACAACCTAACATGCTCATCCTTGGTGACTAGCTCCATGTCTTGGGAGATAGACTGCAGCCCAGGGTCAGAGGGAGACATTAGGTAGCCCTACAACCTGGACCTCAGTGGCAGTGTGCCCTCATCAGCTGAGATCAACCTTATCTAAAACATTATCCCAGAATTTCCATTCACCTGACCCCCTGGATATAACCGACTCTCTTCTGAGCCAGCATTCAATCCCCATGGAAAACTTGTTCCATCAATTGTCCCCTCCACAGCTTTGACATCTAAATATAAGAAAGCCTCTCAATTTTTAGAAATTGCCTTCATTTATTCAACACCACTAATTGAAGGCCTTCTTTGTACCAGGCACTATTCCAGAGATATGCAATGGATGTATATGGGATATGTCAGTGGAATAAAATGGTCAAGGATCCCTGCTTTGGAATAGATTATATTCTAGCAAGAGGACACAGACAACAAACAATAACAATATTAAATGATAAATGTGATGGGAAAAAGAAAGCATCAAGCAGAATAAGAAGGAATGCAGAGGTTGAAGGACAAATGGCAATTTTCAAAGGTGGGTCAGGATTTTATTCACTGAGAAAACATTTGAGTCAGAATGAAGGACATGAGTGAGTTAGAAGATGCCTGGGGGAAGAATGCTCCAAGCAAAGGGAACAGCCAGTGCTGAGGTAGGAACACTGTCAAATGGGCTGCTGAATGCAAGGGCCAGCTCTGCAGATGTGTAAGTTCCAAGCTGCTGCTTCTTTCACATTGGTTTCCACTGAAGTCCTAGCATGTCCCTCAGCCCAGCCATCTTACCAAAGTCAGGACAATTTGTGCTCTCCAAGACAGGACAAGCTATCCATAGCAACCTTGAACACAACAAAGGTTTAACGCTTGCTCACGCCTGCTTCTGAAGGGAGTTATCCTGCACAGTACTCTTTCAGATGGCAAATCAAGAACCTAGGCTGCTTCTACTTTGCAATTCCAGCATCTCAAATATGCAAAGCAGGAAAGGTGACAGCGTGAAGATGGTCCTTTTCTTAACCACCTCCGACCAGCAATGACACAACACTCCTATGAACATTCCATTGGTAAGAATTAGCCATATGACCTCACCTACTAGTATATACTCCAGAGCTGGGAAATATAGAAGACATGGGTATTTGATGAGCACTAATTAATATTATTTCATAATTATTTCAGGAAGCTAAACATTACCTCTAGGGTCTGAAAGAGAAGAAAAAAAACACACCAAACCAAACAAACCTTAGATCTAAGAGTCATACACATCTGCATCTAATAAGAACAGCAGTCTGGCAAGTAAACAGCAGGCTGACTTGAGGGTACCTCCGTGTGGGACTCACGTTTGGCAGTTACTTAGAATGCTGACCCACATATAGTCCGCTTCGGTAGATGTTCACTGATAATGAAATGGTGGCTTGTCAGTATTTAGGTTGAGACTGAGTAATTGATGGCTGTCTGACAAACTGGCAGAAACCATACAGACATTCTGAAAAGTTCATTAAAAATCACACACTTAAATACTCCAAGATTCCCCGTGACTCCCTTCCCGCCCGCAATATAATTAAATAAAGCTTTATCTAACCATTTTACTTGTATGCATTAGGGACTCTGACCAGGGCTCTCTTCCTCCCAAGACTTTTATACGCCCTTATCTCTTTGTACTAATTGAGTTTTCTCATACTGCCACATGGGCAGCGGCTAACAGAAGATGGACAGTCAGATCTGATATGCCTGTGGGATGGTGCTCGAGTTCCTAAAGATCTCTGCATGACCTCGAGCATTTGGGGCCTCAGATTAATAATTAGAAGTTTAAAAATCTCATGTTTTCATACTAGGGGATTGTATCCATATACAAAGAGAATAAAAATCCTCAAATGCCCATAAGGCCAGATAACCTCATTAGTAAGTAGAACAGCCTAGATGGGAGGCAAAGACCATTGAGCTCTATGGCAGGGGTCCTCAAACTTTGGCCCGCGGGCCACATGCAAATACAAATATTGTATTTGTCCCCGTTTTGTTTTTTTACTTCAAAATAAGATATGTGCAGTGTGCATAGGAATTTGTTCATAGTTTTTTTTTTTAACTATAGTCCGGCCCTCCAACGGTCTGAGGGACAGTGAACTGGCCCCCTGTTTAAAAAGTTTGAGGACCCCTGCTCTATGGGATTATAGTCAACAGGAATAGTCCTCAAATGCAAATATCCATCAGCATCACCTGGAGGGCTTATTAAAACACAGACTGCTGGTCCCAGCCCCAGAGTTTCAAGTTCCCAGGTAATGCTGATGCTACTGGACCAGGGACCACACTTTGAGAACCAATGGTCAAGACAAAGGTAGGCTCACTGTGTTGCTAGATCTTGTACTTTTTCCAAAGTAACCAGAAATCTGGATTTATCTGTGAAACATCCCAATTTTTAAAATCTTGGTAACAAATACAAAATTATTTTTTAAAACATTCCCTGAATCAGGGTCTTAGGGTTACATTTTGCCATTAATCTATGAGTTCACAGTTCTACTAAATGCCTCTGATTAAGGTCACACACACACCTACCTTATTATATGGTAAGATAGCACTGTCAGTGTGAGAGCCAACTTTTGGAGGACATATCAGCCAAGTACATGAATCAAACAACTTTGCTGATAGATGAACAAACATATTGAAGTGCCCTCCTATTCCCTTCCAATCTATAGGGTGACCTTATATATATGTCCCCTGTCACCCTAAAAGCTACATTTGCTTAGAAGCAGATTACAACCATTACATTGCCTTTGACATTACCAAAGTAAACCTCAAACCTTTTTAAATATTGCCAAGGAACATACACTTGAAAGACATAGATCTTATTTGGATCAATTTTTTAAAAATAAGAACACTTTTACCTAAAACATCTTATATTCATGTCTCCATAAGCATTGGGTTCTGTGTAATTTCACAAAGATTAACGGGCATCCCTGATGTGCTAGATGCTATGTCAGGTATTGGTGATGCAGAAACACCCACCCCTGACAGCTCTGTCCAGTTCTGCATCCTGAGGCATCTAGACTTAGGAAGTGGGAGGGCAAGAAGCAGAGAAGGGAAATGCAGGTAGACATAACTCCAGCTTCATCTGTTTTATAAACTTGGGGGTCCCATTCAAGAGTTTATTTGAAACACATTTCCTCTGCATAAAAATGTGCCATTAATTTAGAAAATGGCCGGGACCGGTTTGGCTCAGTGGATAGAGCATTGGCCTGCGGACTGAAGGGTCTCAGGTTCGATTCCGGTCAAGGGCATGTGCCTTGGTTGTGGGCGCATCCCCAGTGGGGGGTGTGCAGGAGGCAGCTGATCGATGTTTCTCTCTCATCGATGTTTCTAACTCTCTATCTCTCTTCCTTCCTCTCTGTAAAAAAATCAATAAAAAAAAATTTTAAAAAAATTTAGAAAATGATTATACAAATCAAATACTCATGGTTCCTTATCTTAGATGGATCCAAACTTTCTGGGCCATTTAGGCTCCTTATATAGGGCAAATTGTGTAAAATAAATATTTCTAGTATGTAAAATCCTTGGTTATAATTCTGACTATTCTAAACAGATTATATTAAAATATGATAAAAATTATTTTTCTTTCCTTTGGAAGATAACACAAAATTGTGGTAGGCATTTCTACCTTAATACCCTCATGACATGTACAGATACATTTTTTTCTAGGCAGAATTTCAAGTAGGTAGTGACTATAATATACATGTCAGGGTACTTGCTTCAAAAAAGGTCCAGAATTACCCCAGCACATGATTCCTGCCTCCTAGATTATATTCTTGTGCCTAATTTAGGGAAAAATTTAGAGAAAAACTTTGCCATTATAAATATCCAAGGACACGTGTCAAAATGTGTAAGTTTTTTAATGAGTGAAAACGCTGTCTTATTATTTTTAGTTAATAATCACCCAATGATATTGTTTCCATTGATTTTTAGTGAGTGGAAGGGAGAGAGGGGAGAGAGAGAGACCAGAGCCGGTGATTGAACCTGCAACCCAGGTACGTGCCCTTGACCAGGAATCGAACTATTGGCCCTTTGGTGCACAGGCCAACACTCTGATCACTTAGCAACACCAGCCAGGGCTGCTGTCTTATTTTTTTAAATATATATTTTTATTGAGTTCAGAGCGAAAGGGAGAGAGAGAGAAACATCAATGACGAGATAGAATCACTGACTGGCTGCCTCCTGCATGCCCCCTACTGGGGATTGAGCCTACAACTGGGGTATATGTCCTTGATTGGAATGGAACCCAAGACCCTTCAGATAACAGGCCCATGCTCACTGAGCCAAACGAGCTAGGGCTGCTGTCTTATCTTTTAAAGGGGGGATTTGATCAACTCAATCTGAACCCAAGTCCTAAATTACATTGCTCTGCTTTCATCAATTAAAAAAAAAAAAGTAATTTCTATTTTTTTCTCTGGATAGATACAACAACATAGACACAACAAAAGGACAACTCTGGCAGGATTATGGAGTTTACATTCATGACAAGGTATTCTTATTGTCTCTGCCTTGACATTTTTACATCCTCATAGCCCAGAAATCTGCCCTCCTTTGAAGAAACTCTCGCTGAAACAACAACTGAGAGTGAGGTCTTTGAAGTCAAGTGAGTGAGTGGAAGGGAGAGAGAAGTAGGTCAGCAAGGATGGTGGATACTAGGAAACATCAGAGAACGGATGTGCCTGCCCACAGGGACCAGCTGCTCTGTGAGATGGAACTGTCACCCTCTGCAGGCCTCCTACTCGGGCTCGGGCAGAGGCCCCCGCCCATATGTTAGGAACTGTACCCCTAACAGAAAGAACCACCAAAAGGATGGGAAAGGACTGCCTTGGCAATGCCAAGGGGAGGGAAGTTCCAGGGTTTGGAAGAGACACTACATCAGCGGTTCTCAACTTGTGGGTCGCGACCCCTTTGGTGGTCGAACGACCCTTTCACAGGGGTCGCCTAAGACCATCCTGCATATCAGATATTTACATTACGATTCATAACAGTAGCAACATTACAGTTATGAAGTAGCAACAAAAATAATTTTATGGTTGGGTCACCACATGAGGAACTGTATTTAAAGGGCCAGAAGGTTGAGAACCCTGCACTACATGAACCACTGAACTGATTGTGTCCAACTCGGAGGGGAAGGGAAAAACATCTATTGTTATCAGAGGGTGTCCAGGGAGAAAAATCATAATTTGTAATGAATCTTTAACCTATTTAAAGTAATTAAAGAGCGACTCCATATGTGAGAGTGAGCTTTTGTCTCTTTACTCTCCTAATTAGTCCCTTCACTGTCTGGCACGGGCGTTACCTAAGGCAGAGTTTGTTCTTCTCTCTGCCTTTTTGATCCCTGCAGTGCTCACGATGCCTCCTAGAATATGCTTCCCAGCGATGATGAAAGGGGAAGACAACTGGCACTCTTCCAATTGTCTCCTTCCTTCCACTCAGCTCCTCCCTCTTCCCTTTGAACCCCTACCCACACCTCTCTGTTTGGTGAGTCAGCTCACCTGTTCCCCACACGCTGGTTAAACTTCCACCTCTTAGATGCGGTAAAATACACTCAGAGAGACAAGATACCGATGGCCATTTTGAGTCAAGCACTTAACCAAATATTAAGAACGTGCATATCAATTGGGCAATTCCAGAATATCAAAATATAAAAGGACACAAACCCCTTTGCCTCAGCAATTCCATATCCAAGAATTTTCCAGTTGCTTGGGGATGTATGTATAACTTATTCCAGCAGTTTTGCAATATCAATATTAGAAACAACTGAAATATTCATCACTAGGGGACACTTTATTTTTTTTTTTAAATATATTTTATTGATTTTTTACAGAGAGGAAGGGAGAGAGATAGAGAGTTAGAAACATCGATGAGAGAGAGAGACATCAATCAGCTGCCTCCTGCACATCTACTGGGGATGTGCCCGCAACCCAGGTACATGCCCTTGACCGGAATCGAACCTGGGACCTTTCAGTCCGCAGGCCGACGCTCTATCCACTGAGCCAAACCGGTTTTGGCACTAGGGGACACTTTAGATAAACTCTGCTACTACCAAACGGTGGAAAACTGTACGGCCATCACCAAGTCCAGGGAAGCCCTGCCCGGGTGGCTCACTTAGTTGGAGCATCGTCCGGCACACCAAAAGGTTGTGGGTTCGATTCCCGGTTAGGGCATGCATGGGAAGCAACCGATTGATGTTTCTCTCTCTCTTTTTCCTCTCTCTCAAATCAATAAAAACATATCCTCAGGTGAGGATTTTTTTTAAAAAGTCTAGGATAGCTCTCTATGAAATGTTTTGGAATGATCTTATGGTAAGGTGAGAAAAGCAAGAAGTGAAATAACATGCAAATAATGATAACTATTTAAAAATAAAAGATGTATTCTACACAGGTATATAAATAGACCATCTCAGTAATGATGAAAAAAAAAAGAATTCTCCTTTGGGAAATAGAATTGAGGGAGTGAGATGAAATGCAGGGGAGACTTCTGTTTTAACTTCTCAATTATTTGAATTTTTGAACTCTGTGTGAATCAAATAAATTAATAGATAATTAAGTAATATGTTTGGGCCAACATGGTCATCAGGGGTAGCATCACAACTGAGGCTTTCCCTGCTGTGGTAGAGTCTCCATTTGACTGACCGCTGTGCGTCTAATTCCCTGCATTAGATTTTGCAGTGTTTCTGATGAAATCCTTCAAGGAACTGTAACACGTGAATCCTGAGCAGGGGGCATCCTAAACACCTGAAAATGCTGACATGCTAAGAATACACAGTGAAGATCTCTGTCTGAGTTCCCTAATGAAAAACAAACAAACAAACAAAAAATAAAACAGCCTGAGTTGGAGTGCCGATGCTTTATCTGGGAGGTACAGTCCCTGGATGGGAAGTGTAAGGATATGGGAAGTGGGGTCGGGAAAGTGGGAAGCAATCCCAGAAGGTACATTACTGTGTGGACCACAGCTCCAAGGCAAGCAGTGAAAAAAGTCACTGCTGGGTGCCCGGCAGATGAGGGACGTACTCAGACAGGCTATGCAGAGAAGCCCTGCTCAGCAAGCCCATCAGAGAGAGGCGAGAAAGGGAATTTATCTGTTTACCTCCCTCCTGCCTCCATCTCCATTGTGAAAGTTTGCTCCACAGGGAGTTAACTCTCCTGAACTTGTGTTGCATTATCTGGTCCCTTCAACAAGTGCTCAGGAAGCCAAAACTGGTGTGACATTTCTTGGAGACTAGAAGTGGAGGGAATGGAGGAGACAGGCCAGCAGCCTTTGGCCTCAGGTATGGGGACCATAAGGTGCCATAGGGAATCCGGTAGCTATGGTAGCAACTGAGGCAGAGCAAGAATCTGATGAGACAAGTAAGATGTGTTTGTTTACAATAAGCAAGAAACTCTATTGCTTCCCCCTCAAAGAATTTTGCCTAAGGGGAGAAACTGACATCCTCCCCCCCACACCACCCCCAAATGAGAGTACCAAGTGCTTTATTTTTAATCCTCACCTGAGGATGTTTTTATTGATTCTTAAAGAGAGAGGGAGAGAGACAGAGAGAGAAACATCGATATGAGAGAAGGAGGGATCACCTACATGTGTCCCTACCAGGGATCGAACCCACAACCTAGGTATTTGCCCTGATCAGGAATCAAACCCACAACCTTTTTGTGTACAGGATGGGGCTCCAACCAACCGAGCCACCTGGACATGATAGTACCAAGTGTTTTTAAAGAAATATGCTCTGGTCTTAGTCCGTTTGGGCTGCTGTACCAAAATACCACAGAACAGGTTTCTAATAAACAGAAAATTATTACTCACCATTCTAGAGGCTGTAAGTCTGAGAGTAGGGGCCAGCATGGCTGGATGAGGGCCCTCTTGCTGGTTACAGACTTCTCATTGCATTGTGTGCTCACATGGAGGGAGGGGTAGGGAGTTCTCTGGAGCCTCTTTCATGAGAGCACCAATCCCACTAGTAAGAGTTCCACCCTCATGACTTAAGCACCTACTAAAACCATCACCTCTGGGGGTTCGGATTTCAACATGCGAGTCTTGGGGAGGAGGATACAGATATTCAGACCGTAGCACTATATCAGATAGTTTTCAATACCTAACAATCACTCTGAAACTTAGGGGCTTGAAACAAGAGCTATTTTATCATTGCTTATATCTCTGAGTGTTGACTGGGGGCCGGACGGACTAGAACGGCCTCACTGCTGTGTGTGGAGGTGGGGAAGACTCTCAGCTGGTGCTGTCAGTTCAGGTGTCCCCCATCTGGCTCCTTCACAAGGTGCTGGATACAAAGTTCCCAAGGGTAGGGAGTACCAGCAAAAGGCCCAATGTGCAAGCTCTTTTCAAGCTTTCCCTTGTATCACATTTGCTAACATCCTAGTAGTGAAAACAAGCCAAGACCAGTTTCAAGGGACACTAAGACAAAATGGGAGAAGTGGGAAAGTGATGTCGCAAAAGGATGAGCATACGGGGATGGGAGGAATGGGAGGCTGTTTTGCAACCAACCGCAATCTGCCAAGTACTCTGACAACCAGGACAGTTCTCTTCACCAGCCCCTTTCCTAAACAGGGGAGAAGAAAATAGTGCTCTGCTCTTCTTCAGCACTGGAAGGTCAATTTCTTGTTTAGCCAAACTGACTGCATTGGATGTTTGCACAAAGAGACAGGGATCCTAAAGACAGCAGGCAGCCCTCACCCTTCTTCACAAGACCCTGGTAATTCACAATTCAGCCATTCAACCAGGTGTTCAGAACGCATGACCTCATGTTGACCTCCTTAGCAATAAAGAGTTTACAGGATGATTATTTACATCAGCATTGTTACTTATGCTCCTTCGTAATGGAGTAACTAACATTCTGGCAATTTGCACAGAATTTTATGAGAAATCTATTACAGTCAGCCTTGAACAGCGGTTCTCAACCCGTGGGTCACGACCCCTTTGGCGGTCGAATGACCCTTTCACAGGGCTCGCCTAAGACCATCCTGCATATCAGATATTTACATTACGATTCATAACAGTAGCAACATTACAGTTATGAAATAGCAACGGAAATAGTTTTATAGTTGGGTCACAACATGAGGAAGTGTATTTAAAGGGCCAGAAGGTTGAGAACCACTGGCCTAAAACAACTAAAATGCCATACCTACGAAGAGCAGGGATCCTCCTCTCTGTTCAGAGAAAAGGAGAATCTTTTGGGGATGCCAGGCAAAGACCTCAGGGTTTAGCTTCACCTTGAGAAGATTTAGTAAGATTAACACTCCAAAAAGCCTTTCCTTCCAGGTGCTAATTTCTTTTCAATCCAGGTAAACCCGCTGCCAACTGCTCAGGCCACAGCTTCAGTTTTGAGGAGTCAGGTATCCCATTCACAGAATCACTGAAGATACCATCTCATTCTCAACCACCCTATTACTCCCAACTTTAAAAAACTGAACCATTTATCAAATAATTATTTTAAACAATTACTGATCACTGGTTGTTATAACTAAAATGGTACAAGATTTAGAAAACTATTGAAAGACCACCCCGAGGCATGATTAGTTATCTAAATAACGACTAATAACTGATGGTCTTCAATTTTGAGATAGCTTCTAGGGCAGTTTTTCACGAATTATGGCGCCTAGATGATCTTCAGTCCAGTCACCATGATGGAGTAGGCGTGGAGGTGAAGGGAGCTAAATACAGACTACCAGGCCCTTGCTCCAACTATTCTGTTCCAGAAGATGTGGGATGAGGGTGGGCTCTGCAATTTTAGCAAGCCTTTCAAGGTGATTCTAAAGCACATTAAAATTTGAAGACCACCACCCAGGGTTTGTCAATGATTTAGTGAGTGTCAAGATTTTAGGAAAGGTTTACGCCAAAAGTATTCCACAGAGACTTTGGTTTCTTTTGCAAGATAAATTGCTAATTGACTGCTAAAAAAAGTTATCAAGTTATTGGAGGAAGGAGCCTATTTACATTTTCAGTCTCTTCGGTTTTTTTATTTCTCTTTTAATCTAAGTGGGAAGAAGAAAGAAGAGGAGGGGAGAGGAAAAAAGGGGAAAATCACAGTAATCATACTATTCTAAGGGGCTATCAATGCTTTTGAAATAGTCTTTGTTCCAACTTGTACCTTGCTTTATAAATCTTCATATTTCTTATGCAGTAGAAATTAGCTATGTCTCTCTGGACCTTGTTTTTGATCAATTACTTGATCTTTGTTCAGTGAGTCTCTGAATAACTACATGCAGTTTCCCTTTATATATATATATATATATATATATATATATATATATATATATATGGTCATCAACAAAATCAAAGGCTATCAAATCCAATTGTGCTTCATAATCACCTGGGATCTCACCTCAAACACTCCGGAAGCTCAAAAATGTATATTTTTATAAACTTCCCAAGTAATTAAAAAACATAATCAGATTTGGCAATATACTTAAATCCAATTCTATTCCAAATGTTAAATATTACATGTGATGAGTTCATAACAAGATGATTTATAGTGATATCTTCAATAAGATATTTTTAGTTCTTATAGTCACCTCAGAATCCAGACACAAAAAGGTATATTGAAAAAAAAAAAAATATATATATATATATATATATATATCTCCTGAGATTTCAAATGGATTTGTTAGACAACTTCACAAGTTAAATCCATAGTCCATCGGGAGTAAGAAACAGAAGGAAAACATTTTCTGGGACCCCTTTCTTAAAATAACATTATATTCTACCTTCTCAGGGTATCAGCTACATTCATGGATGTTGGAATTAAACTACCTGGATTCAAATCTCTGATGCCCATTTATTTTTTCAGTTAAATTGGGGAGGTAATTCAAACTCTCTCAGCCCATTTCTTTATCTGTAAAATAAAGGTACTAATATCCGAACCTGTTAGGTATCCTTTGGTTGCCAGGTACAAAAAACCCAATTCAATTTAAATGATGAAGTAGAGTTACTGACTTAAAAAAAAAAAAACTAAAGATATAGTAGGTTTTAATTTTGTCTTAATCTCACTCACTGCTCAAAGTTCTAATTTCTATTTTTTTTACCTTCTTCTTTGATGCTACTATTACTCATAGCTGACTCCCCTCAATAGTGTCCATGCTTCCACATTCATAGTTAACAAGAAGAAGATGTCTCTCTGGAGACATTTCTACAGAAGACGCAGGATCCTCCTGAAAATTTCTCCTGTGATCTAACAGGTCCAAACTAGATCACATGATCATCCCTGAACTAATCCCCTGTAGCCAAGGATTTGCTAATTGGCTTAAGTCTATCAGGGCTCATCCTGGGCTGAGGATAGGATCTGTTTTCCCCAAAACCACAGGGGACATCCTTAGAGAGAAAATAAAAATCTGGGTATTGCTAGCAACAGGAAGAGAGGGAGAATCTGGATGGCCTCAAACAAAAAATACTCGCTGCCCTTCTACATATGGATTTCTGAGGATTACATAAAGCAATCCACATAAAACATTAGTGGCTGGCACATGGTAAACAGTCAATTAAAGTTTACTCTGAGTATTACTGCTATTATCACTACTGTCAGCATCAATTAATGGGCCCAATGCATGGCAATGTTATTAAGGCCTGAATATTACCCGAAGACTATGGGCATCTGCTTCTCATTTGTGGAAATGAAGGGAGGGATGTCATGCTTAAATCCCATGGAAGTATGCTTTTCTTAACCACATGTGGTTAAGAGTAATTGTTCAGCTTGACAAGGTATGAAAGTTCTGGGGGAAATCGAATGCTTGTCCTTGCTCATAAAGCTACATTTCACCACCAGAAAGGACACCCTCATACCACCCCTAGACATACCATTATAGCATCAGTCCATCTGTCAAGATTATATTCTGTAACCACCATGAAAATAGGACCTGCACAATAGAGACCCGTGTTGACTTTTACATCCTGTTCTTGCAGGTAGAAAATGGATCCAATTTAATGGGAATTCTAACCTATGAAATGCACCGCCTTTGTTATCCGTCCTTTTCATTGTATTTTTACCCTAGAGTGAAGAGGATGGAGACGTGAGTTGGTAAAAAGCAGAGAGTGAAGACAAAATTTGGACAAGTTGTAACCATTCCTGCCCAAATCCTATTTTAGGCAGATTGGTCCACTTAAACTAAAAGAAACCTAAAACAACACGGAATTAGACAGAAGCAAAGATTCCCACCAGATTGCTCTTTTTTCTAGGAGTACACAGAGGAGTCATAACTGGATGGCAAAGCATGAGTTATGCTCTTTTGCAACTCAGTTAATAGTAAGTAGGGCCCTAGTCTACATACTCTACTGGTCATTTACTTGAGCTGAAAAAAAAAAAAAAAAAAAAGAGTGCCTAAAAGGAAATAATTCATGCCTATTGCAGCCATTCCCAAGGGCTTAGTGTGTGGTTTCCACAAAAATCCCTTTATTTCTTTGTGCCTTTGTCCGGTCACACAAGAAATTACTTCTTAACAGAACATTCTCAACCAGTACTTCTCAATTGGGTGTGTTATAGAGTAAAAACCAGGGGGGCTTTAAAAATGCAGATTCTGGTGCCCCACCTCAGAACTATTAAATGAGAAGTTCTAAGAGAGAAGCACAGATATATATGTTTAACCTTTTTTTTTTTTACCTCTAAAAGCATTTCTGATAAACATGTCCCCAATTTATACATAAATTTATATATAAATCACTACAAATGTAAGGTAAAGGATCCAAGTACTATAAAATGTGCATTCTATAAAGGGAAATTCTATACATTTCTTATTTAACTCTCATTAAAAAGGAGCTTGCCTGCTTTTAAATTCTTTTACTTTACTGTAGCCCTAACATGGCCAAAAACAAGTTGATTCCATAAATAGAGGTTTCTAAAATTAATCCTTTGTAAAAAGATAAAAGCAATCACAGGAAAGATGTGCATATTTACATGTTGCCTTAGGTTCTATACCTGTCACAGAGGTGATATCATTTTACAAATGAAAACAAAGAAAACAATAAGTAGGTTATGTTCACTCTTGTTGGACTAAATAAAATTAGTAAGAGCAGGATTTAGAATAATCATACTCTTCTCACTAGAAAGAGAAAGCTTCAAAGACCAACGAAAGAGAAAAGCTGGCATGGTAATACTGACCTCCTAATTTAACTCAGATATATAGCAATCCAAGGGGACGGTATTTTAAAAATTAGTTACAAGGTGTGAAGTGCACTGATTCCATTTCATAAAGGCTTTATCTGAATTACAATGAAGGGGAAATAAAAAAAGAGGGGTGGTCTTTGCTATCATTAATTAATTAATGATATCCTATACTTTAAACAGAAGAAAAGCATAAATGAGTAAATGATTATTTCGTGAATGAATGTATTGGTGAGTGTAGACATGAAAATTCTTTTGGTCTGGTTTACATTATCCACCCCAGTTTTTACAAGCAAATTAGAAACAGATAAACCATAAAAAGCAAATGACCACAGGGTAATTCATTCTGATGTGTGTTCTTATAATAAAAAATTGGACCATTTTCCCAAAAGATGTTGATAAAGTAAGACCCCACAAAGCCTCTCATCTTCCAGTCAGAAGGAAAGTCCCAGAGAAGAATGGAAACAACATCACCTTCACCCATTCACTGTATCAGTTAAAGAAAAGCAGCAAAGGTGAACTCAACATATTGCAAACATTTATCACCACACACTGGTGTGACTATTCAGTCTTCTCCTTGGCCAACTAATCACTGTGTTTTATCATTCAGCCTATGACGATGTTTACCCAGGGGGAACTAAACAAAGATAGAGGAGCAAGCACGTAAGAGACAAGACAACTGAGGGATGGTATAGAAAAATGTGACATATCTTGAACAAAGAAGAGAAAGGTGTTTGTTGAGAAATCTAATGACAACACTAGGTCAGCATTCCCCTAAATGTGTTCTATTTGTCGCATGAGACTCAAAGTCTTGTGGATGGCCATAACCAATTCAGTTTGAGAGACATCGTATCCCATAACTCCCCTCCCCCCCAATTCCCGCCCCCCTCCCCCCCATGGAGAGAGACAGTATACATTAGCATAAAAAGACTCTGGGAATTTCTGCTGAAGACTGACATGCTTGGTTTAATCCAAGTTACTCACAAATTTAGTCAATTGTGGAACTCTTTTTGGATCTCCTGGCAATTATAAATAGTCCATATAGCTAGTGTTTAATAGGCCACATAGAAACTTCTGGAGCCACCAACATCAGATGGTGGTTGAAGGTAGCCCAGGGAAAGAAAAGTCTTGGCTTCGGAGATCAGCCGAGACTTGAAATTCTCACTGCTTTTCATTTCTGTGGCAAACAACCAATGGCACATATATGCAAGGAAAGGGGCAAGGCCATCTTCTCAAAATTCCAGCCATGAGCTGAGTAAGTCATTGAAAATTCAAGAATTCTCTATCTGAATTCAACTTAAAGAAGACAGAGGTGATAAAGATACATCACTCCCTAACTACTGCAAAAGACAAAATATAGACTATGTTTCACTATCACAATAATGGAGGAAAAAATAAAAGAAGGCATGTATACCAGAAAGGTTGAGTAATGGTGTAATGAAAGGTTAGCATCTTCCATGCACCAGGCTTTGGGTGGCTCACTCTATATAGCTAATCTCATATTTTTTCATATCAATTCTAGTAAGTAGACATTATTTCAGACATGGGAAAACAGCTTCCATTACTTTGTAAAATATTTTGAGAAGATGAAAAAATATGGATCAGGATAAATGGCGAGAAAACTAGAAAAATATAGGCAGTAAAAGCCCTAACCTTTCATAAGGAGGGATGCAGAGATTCATCATCCACTCAGGGAAGGAGCAAGGTAGAGGGTATAAATAAGGCATGCTGATGGCCCACCTCAGTGAGAACTTTTACAGTGCAATAATATAGGATCACTCAACCTAAATAATCCACATATGGAAGGTGCTACATGATGAGTTAATCCCCAGGGCCTTCTTGGAGTGTCACTAACAAATTTTCTGTTTTACTGGTGAGTCAACGCAAGAATAAGTGACTTCCCTGAACTCACAAAAAAATCAAGAACAATCTCGGGATTCAATGGCTGATGGTAACCGAGTATGAATTGGAGGATTCATGGTTAGGTGATGGGTCTAGGAGATTTAAGGAGTAAAAAACATACTCAGAACTAACAGAATAAGAAGGTAACTGGAGGGAAAAGCAATAAAGAAAAAGATGGCACAAAGAAGCAAGATGAGATTTTTCCATATTCAATCCAGCTTGATGTGTAATGTCTAAGGACAGTCATTACTGAACAGAACTCATTTCTCTGTTTATCGGTGAGGAAAATGTCTTATGCTGCCTATCTTACTGACATTCTGATAAATTTTAGAATGTTATACCTACAGTTTTAACTATTTCTGAAAAATTTGGAAATCTTGTGGTTACATGCGAGAGAAAATCCTGCTCAAATTGGTTTAAGCAAAAATTAAATTAAATTAAATTTAGTTACTTCATTGGAAAGTTCAAGAAAGAATGGTTTCATGCCCAGTTAACCACAGGATCTCAAATGGCCCAAATCATATTACAATTTTCTCTCTCTTCCCCAACTTTATCTCTATCTCTATTTTTATTTTTTGTTCTCTTTCTGTCTCTCTGTCTCTCTCAGTCCCACCATCCTCCCTATTGACATCATTCTCAAGCAGGCCTTCTCCTAGGGGTCTCAAACAACCCCAACATCCATTACTCTTAGAGCTATTATTCCAAGTGGAAAGAGACCTTCTCTTTTCCAAAAGTGCTAACAAAAGTCCTAGCACTGAGTCCCATCAGACCAATCTGAGTCACCGGCTCAGCCTGGCACTAAGCACAGTGTCTGGGGAATAAGATATACTTCCTGATTGGCCACGTGTGCTCCCCTGGAGCTGGGAGGTGGGTCAGCCCCTCTTAAAGCCATGGACTGACTAAAGGCAGGGGAGGAATGTTCTCCAAAGGAAAGGAGAGGAATAAATGTTGAGTAGGCAGAAATAACAGATGACCCCTACAAAGACCAATATAGTAATTTTAAAATTTAATAACACTCAAATTTAAAATACTTGGGCCTTGATATTGGCTGTCAAGGTGTATATAAAAGCACTGGCACTGTGGAATCATAAAGAAGGAGAAAGCAATTTGTTCTCCTGGGAAGAGGACAGGAGGTGTTCTGCAAGTCTTCACAGAGGTAGTGCTCTTTGTGCTAGGACTTGAAAAAAAGTAGGGATGTGACAGAGGTAGTTAGTGCTCACAAAATATGCATGCATGCCCTGACTATTCCTAGCCTCCTTTGCAGTTAGGTTGGAGCCACATGACTAGTTCTTACCAATGGGCTTTGAATGGAAGTGATGAGCTTCTAGGCAAAGATAATTAAAAGCCAGTGTCTCTCATCCATTTTATCTCTTTCCCTTTGGCAGAGTTTGTGGATGTTGAAATTGTAGAGCATAAAGATGGAATCCTGCCCTAACTGGTTTGGCTCAGTGGACAGAGCGTCAGCCTGCGGACTGAAGGGTCCCAGGTTCGATTCCGGTCAAGGGCATGTACCTTGATTCCGGGCATATCCCCAGTAGGAGGTGTGCAGGAGGCAGCTGATCAATGTTTCTCTCTCATCGATGTTTCTAACTCTCTATCCCTCACGCTTCTTCTCTATAAAAAATCAATAAAATATATATATTTTTTAAAAAAAGATGTAATCCTAAGATCACTGCATGGAAGAGAGCCACCCAGTCAAGATGTCCAACCACACTGATCTTTGCACTGGTGAGAAAGCTCTGTTGTTCTAACTTGAGATTTAGCGTTAAGATAAGATCACCATACAGAGTCTGCTTTTATGTTCCTAGACTCTTGTCACATACATAGTAAACTTCATAAATTTCATAAACTTCATCTAAGCAGCTCATCCCTGCTCTATGCATCCGTCTTTCTCCTTAGACTAGTGAGATATTCAGGTCATGTTCTTGCAGTGATGGGAGAGGCACACAGAAGCTAATGAAAACATACAAGACCTTCTTGGGCCTAGTTCAGAACTGGTCATTTCGACTTTTATGCCATTCTCCAAAGCAAAGTGACATGGCCAAGCCAAAAGTCAAGGGGGTGAGGAAATGCACTTTAGCCGTGGACATGCTATGAATCTAGGGAAGGTAAAGATTTGGGACCAACAATTCATCTACCCCTTAGGTATCTTACATTATGGGAACTCATGAAAGCTTCAGAAGACATATGTGGGGAATGTCAAGGTTCTTCTCCTGGACTATGAAATCAAAGATAACTACCCCAAACCTCCAGAATTTCTCTCAACCTCTTCTGCCTTCTCTGCCCACCAATACACTCTCTCCACGCTGTTTTAAATCCCTCACAGACCAGGCGTCTGTGTTTTTATTTACCCTGTTGACAAGCAAGGAGATGTAAATAGGCCATAAGGAAAGCTGCTTTTTCATTTGCACTACTTCATTCGTTTTGTATTTATAAGATATACAGCCCAGAGAAGCTATAAATAAGAGGCTAGAAACAGCTTGAGGGGCTGGTGATAGAATCACAAATCACCAGAGTTACATCTTCATCTGTACTCTGATGTAGAACCTTTATAATTGCCAAAATATATTTATCTCGGCTCAGGCTACACAATTTGTATATAAGAAGTGAAAACTAAGTGACCTCAACTTGCCTAAAATTTCTACCAAGTTCCATATCCACCAGCTCACATCTGATTGGAGGGGAGGCTGCTATTTCTTTCCTGCCCAAGGCAAAGTTGGCCATGCTAGTGCCTCTGTTTATATGTGTTTCCACGTGTTCTTTGTCCGCTTTGAGTGTTATATAGGACTCCCAAGTGAGCCAGAATGCGAGGTGAGGGTTTAGGCTGACCAGTCTACTTGCCTGATATAAATTCTTGTCAATTGATTTTCTTCATGACTTATGGTATAAATTGGGAATATATGGGGAAGCAAAGAGTGTTACCTCTAAAAAATCTTATTTAAAATGTATCTAAACTTGTCTGGAACTAATTTATTTACCTTCCCCATTAGAAAAAAAAAATCATTTACAGAAAATCGAGCTGCTGCTATGGATTTGAGAGGATGAGCATTTTTTTTTTTCTTTTAAAGAGAAGCCTGGATGCCGGAAGGTTTGATTTGGAAGAAGTAAGAAGGCAGAGAGTTCTCAATGGACAAAACTTGGATGTGAATCACCCACGGGGCCCGCTCAGAAGGGAGGATGGACTTATGACAAGAAGGAACAATAAATTAAAACAGAGGATGACATAGATTTTTCTTTCTTCTTAATGTTGCTTAAGCCTCATCCTGAAAACTGGATTCTCACTAATAGCCAGTACTTACTGAGTAGTTGCACTAAACCAGATACTGTGCTAGGTCTGTGCTAAGGTCCACGCTGCCCAACTTGGCAAGCAGACAGGACAATGGGTGGAGAACTTCAATAAGGCACTCAAGGAAATCAAGATACAGAAAACTGGGCTTAGAGAATTGAGCTGGACATGGACACTCTGGAATATGTCTACAAAGGACAGGTCTGTCTGCCCCATCCTACCCTCTTATTTCATCTCATTTATTCTTCACGTTGCTATTATTATCCCATTTTCAGATCAGAAAACTGAGGCTTGAGAGACAGGGATTGACTTGCCCAAGGTCATACAATTAGTAAGTAGCAGTGGGGTTGGAGGTGTAGATAGGCTCAAGGACTTATCCAAAGCAGTCTGACTCTTACAACACTGTAATGACTGTATTGCATTTCCTTAATTTTTTTTTAAAGAAATAGACTGACCCAGCCCCTGGAATGCTAAAAAAAAAATTAAAAATATAAAAAGGACAAAAGAGAAAAAGTGAACAACAACAAAAGAAAGTATCAAACAAATACTTAAACAGAACTTGGAGTCAGGAAATCGGTGTTTTAATCCTTGCTCTTCCATTTAATTACTTGAAGGACAAGGCACAGATTCTCTGGGCCCCAGTGTGTTGCACAAAGAACTTGCAGAGCGATGGGATGCTGAGTGAGACTTTTTCTGTTGCTCAGAATTGATGAAAGGCCACATAGCAGAGGACACAGCGGGGTCAAGTACCTCTCACTCTAAAGACAGCCTAAATGATTGGGGCCACCCCAAGGGTTAGCAAGAGGCAGACAAATAGACTTTGCTACCTCCCACTATCCCCTGTAAAATGCTGCCAGCATCCCACCAACACCCTCAGCATTTACCATTTCAACATATTTCTTCCGTTTTCTACAAAAACAACTTGCAGCTCTCTCTGCCTGTGAGCTTCATGCTTCCACGGAAGCATGTTCAACCTGTGCTCGAAGTGGTCTGGAAGTAAACAATTTTCTTATTTCTTCCAGGGGCAGCCCATAGGCAAGGGTGGAAAGGAATCGATAGGAAAATAAACCAGTTTCCTTGCCTTCAGGAAACACCTCGGTGAGTTTTCACCTGTTTTTCCCTCTTTTGGAAATGCTCCCATACATGCTTGGAAAAGTCCTTAAAATGGTCACAATAGGATTGGCTAAGCTGTTGCAACAGGTAACCCTAACTCTCAATAACTTATCACAACAGAGGTTGTGTCAGCTGTGCAAAGATCAACGTGCTTGGGTTCAATCTTGAGGCTCTACAATTTCAACACACAGCTCCACAGACACTGCCAAAGGAGAAGAGAGAGATGGGTGAGACACACTGGTTTTAACTTTCTTTGCCTGGAAACTTGTCGCTTCCATTCATTGCCCAGAACTGGTCATACGGTTCCGACCTGTCACATTCTGACTCCCCCTTCAAACTCAGCTCAAGGAGTGCTCCCTCCACGAAGACTTGCATGACTCCCCTGCTTCCTTCCAAGGAGAACAAATAACTTCCTTCACCGTTACGTCACTGAGAGCGCTTTGATACGCATCTCCAACTTACGCTTCTCAGATTGCCTTGTAATTTCGCTTTCCCAAAATTATTTTGTGAGCCCCATAAAGGCAAAACAAACATATTTGTTTCTTTTTCTAGCCTTGATCACAGTGCCAGGGAAGTTGTAGGGTTTAATAAATGTTTAGTGAGTGAATGAATGAGTGAAGTATGGCTTCATAAATAGCTATGGCCTTGCAAGTTGCCTGCTGTATCTAATCCCAAGGGCATGCAATCGGCAGCTCCACGGAGCCATCCTTGGCTCTCTGATGTGGAAATGCTCCTTGACTACATTTCTCCTTCTGGGAATGGCAAGGAACCAAAGTCAAGGAAATCGCAGATAAGAGCAAAACCAGGATCAGGAGCCTGGAATTAATAGGGCAGGACTCAGATGCCAAGCACAGGTCAGGAATAAAAACTGCACCTCCAGGCTTTGACACTCTCTCCAGGATGGCTGTGGTACAACTGCCCTGCTCCAGCCCCCACTAAACACACAAAGTGCTCAGCTCCAAGCCCCCAGAGCAGCTGGCATTTCCAAGACCATGGTCCAAACCTTCACAAGAGATTAGCTGAGCTAAGCTGATCCCCAACTCGCAAAAATGAAGAAAGGAACTAGAGATTTCTCAACTGAGAAGCCTCCGAGAAAAGCAAAAATTTAAGCTTCCTAAGATTCATCACTCTTGCCATAGGCTGTGACTTTTCCATTCATACAAGTAATTGTGGGAATTTCAGCATCTGAGTATAACATTGAGAAGTTAACTAAGTGTTTATAAATAAGTCCTGACTCAGAGCAGGGCCCTTGTTAATGTTCCTCAAGCCTTGTGGGACCTGCTGCTCCAATCTAGATCCTCACTGCTTGGGACAGTCCCCACCAAAAAAGAAGTCCTCACTGCCCTGGATACTGTCATCCTTGCCTCCTCTCTGATATAAGACCGGATGCTCTCTGGGACTCTCAGTTTATGCCACAAATCAAAACAGATTGTGCCAAGACAAGAGCTGAGAGAAGGACATAGGGCAGCGGTTCTCAACCTGTGGGTCGAGCCCCTTTTGGGGGTCAAATGACCTTTTCACAGGGGTCGCCTAAGACCATCGGAAAACACATATATAATTACATATTGTTTTTGTGATTAATCACTATGCTTTAATTATGTTCAATTTGTAACAATGAAAATACATCCTGCATATCAGATATTTACATAACGATTCGTAACAGTAGCAAAATTACAGTTATGAAGTAGCAACGAAAATAATTTTATGGTTGGGGGTCACCACAACATGAGGAACTGTATTAAAGGATTGCGGCATTAGGAAGGTTGAGAACCACTGGCATAGGAGATGGGAATGTGAGAAGCAGAATAGATTATTGAAGCAAGATAAGGCTTTGTGCCCTGGCCAGAGCAAGACCCCCCAAGCTATGTGGAGCTCCTGGCTACATGAACAGTTGATTCGCCAAGAAGGAGTGTGAGCCCCATTCAGGCAGTCAGGCCTCACCTGATCCTGCAAAGACACACTGTATCTCAAGTGTGAACAACCGTCTTGCCAGGCTGCCCTCCTGGAACTGAGCTGCTGGACAACCCCTTAGGCACAAGTCCCAGAGCCCTTTGGGGCATCTAGTCAAGCCCACATTAGGGTTGGAAGGTCAGAGAGAGCCCTGGGAATCATCTGCTGAGCTGGACCCAGAATAGCCCAGATGGCATTGCTCTCGGGTTTGGCTGCATAAATGGCATGGCCCTGTGCAAAATGAAAAGGTAGGACACCTTATTTAAGAATTACTTAAGGAAAAGAGTATGGAGTTTCCTCAAAAAATTAAACATGGAACTCCCATTTGACCCAGTAATCCCACTTCTAGGAATATATCCCAAGGAATCAGAAACACCAATCAGAAAGGACAATTTGCAATAGCTAAGATTTGGAAACAACTCAAGTGCCCATGAGCAGATGAGTGGATTAGAAAACAGTGGTACATCTACACAATGGAATACTACACTGCTGTAAAAAAGAAGGACCTCTTACCATTTGTAACAGCATGGATGGACCTGGAGAGCATTATGCTAAGCAAAATAAGCCAGTTGGAGAAAGATAAATATCACATGGTCTCACTCATTTGTGGAATATAATGAACAACATAAACTGATGAACAAAAACAGATCCAGAGACAAAGAAGCATCGAACAGACCATCCAACCTTAGAGGGAAGGACCTGTATGTATGCATATAAGCATAACCCATGGACACAGACAATAAGGGGGTGAGGGCATGTGCTGGGGGTGGGAGCGGCCAGGGAGAGGTCAATGGGGGAAAAATGAGACATATGTAATACTTTAAACAATAAATAAAATTTTAAAAAAAGAATTACTTATAATTTCAAGGCAACAACAACAGAGTATTAAACCCGAGGGCCCTTCTGAGCTTGGGGTTCTATGTGACTGCATAGATTGCAGCCTATGAGGCTGGAGCCTGGCTACTGGCCTGGCCTGATCTCAGACAATAAAGGGGTACTTAGAAATTTTGAGAAAGGCATTCCAAAGTGTGGGGGCCCCTCAAACAGGGGGACTGGAATAGGGGTCAAGCTTGCCAAGATTTCAGAGACAAGGTACAAAATTCAAAGTGATTTAGCATGATTTGTCTCCAAATCCCCAACTATAAAGGAACTCATGATAGTAAATGGCTAAGTAATTAGGAGGCACTTACTCACTAGGATATTACAAGTCATGAAAAATGATGTTTACAAGGGACTTCTCATGACACAGGGCAAAATGCAATACAATTCCAAGTAAATTAAATATAATCACAATTATGTGAATATGTATGTATAGAAAAAACTAGTTTTAAACAGAGTATAATTTCTACAGTGGGTAATCCAGGTAAAATTATTGAGGTGACACTTGTTATCTTCTTTATATTTTTCTATGAGTCAAATTTTCTCCAGTGAACAAGTATGACTTTTATAAGGAAAACAATATTTCAAATATACTAGTGAAATATAGCTACAAATTATAGCTACATATGATACATCAAGTCTTCTCAGTTTTTATGAGTTCTAGAAAACCTTTCTTATTAAGCTTTGTAAGAAATGAACTCTATGCTACTCAGAGGTTTCTTTAATTCCTAAATTGTAGAAAATGTACAATATTACTTTACTTAATACTGATTCCTGCAACCTGTTTTTTACAATACTTAACACTAAAGGAAAAATCATAGTTTGAGTTATTGACAACCCAATTTACTTAATGTCAACCTCTCCCTTCCTATCCCTTGAAAGGGTTTATGTCACTGCTTTAAATATGTTATCGAGAGTAACTGAGGACCTGGAAGACAGATGTTCAGATACAGGTGTAGCAAAGCAAAAAAATAAAATAAAATAAAATTGCATACTCCAAGATAGACGACAGTTGTAACTTTGTTTCTCTATTTCTGACCTTTATTTCCTCATGATCTACTTCACACTGTTAGCACAAAACTATTAGATAAGAAGTTTGGGCTGCTAGAACAAAAACACCATAGGCTGGGAGGTTTAAACAACAAATATTATTTCTTACAATTAAGGAGGCTGGAAGTCTGAGATCAAGACCCTGGCAGAGCCTGGCCAGTATGGTTCAGTGGTCAAGCATTGACACATGCACCAGGAGGTTGCTGGGCCAATTCCTGGTTAGGGCACATGCCCAGGTTTGGGGCTTGATCACCAGTAGGCGGAGTGCAGGAGGCAGCCAATTGATGCTTCTCTCTCATCAATGTTTCTATCTCTCTCTCTTCCTCTCCCTTCCTCTCTCTGAAGTCAATTTTAAAAAGAAAACTTATTAAGAAAAAAAGACCCTGACAAATCCAGTGTCTGGTGAAAGCCTGCTTCCTGATGATAGACAGCTGCCCTCTCATTGTATCCTCACTTGGCATAAGAAGGGAATGAGAGACCGGGCAGAGGGAGAAAGCAAGTTCTCTCTGCCTCTTCTTATAAGGGCACTACTTCCATCATGAGGGTTCCACCCTCATAACCTAGTCACCTCCCAAAACGTCATCTTCAAATATCATCAAATTAGGGGGTTAGGGTTTCAACATATGAATTTGGTGGGGAGTACAAATATTCAGTTCATTAGCAGAGATGAAAGGGAGGTTGATTTTGCCAATTAAAGTCTACTCATTCTCTGCTAGTTTAAAGCTATCTCTGATTTGCTCAGGATAAACTCAAAATGTCTGATGCCCTTTGCTCACTAACGCTCATTTGAGAGAAATAAGAAACATGGAGGTTTTCTTAAAGGATAACCAGAGCATTGATTCCTCCAGATCTTTGGAGTAAGCAGAAGATGAGAATTAAGCAGGAGACATTGTTCCTACATGATACCAAGTGTTTTTGCTGACCTCTGCTTTGACATCATTCCAATGGCCTATGTAGGGACATTTGATTATGTAGGGACAGTGAGAACTAGGTATCAATTAGGAAAACCTCTAGATACATTTCTCTCAGGTGTTCTTCAAAATAATCTGTGTTACAGACTGTCCAATCTCAGAGGGAAGGCATGGGTGGGTGGGTGGGTTGGAAGAGATTATCCAAAGAACTTGTATGCATAGATGCATTACCCAGGGACACAGACAATAGTGTGGTGAAGGCCTGGGGCAGAGGGAGGGGATTGGACTAGAAGGGGTCAATGGGAAAAAGGAGGGACAACTATAATACTTTCAACAAAGATAAAAATAAATAAATGTTCAATTACTAAAGAAATAATCTGTTTTGTTTATAGATACTTTGACAATAGAAAGGATCACATTTTCACATTTTTTCTCTGTTTTGATTGGTAGGAAGCTCAGAACCAAATTTATAATTCATCTCTAATAAGTGTAGAATCTATAACATGCATTTTGTTCACTAACCTTACATTTAGTTCAACAGACTTTTCCTTTCATTAATTTTCCTTAGTTCCAGTTTCCTCACTACTTAATCTTCATCTTATTATACTCTGTAAGTGGCCTCAAAATTGTTTTGAAACAGTGAAGCCCTCCTTGAATATCTAGTACTCCCATAGTTACAAGAGCTGTAGCTACACACCGCTGGGCCCTCTTTTAGATAACCCTACTGAAGACTTTTTTAAAAACATGACTATCTCTCCCCGTGGACTGCACTTCTTAAGAGCATACGCTATGTCTTACTATTTGGCACTTGGCACATAATAGACGGTTGAAGAGTGTTTGCTTGAGTGAATGAGTACAAAGATGGAGGAACTGTTCGAAAATGACTGAAAACATGCAAAAGTGACTTACAATGTGGTACTCCTTGCACATAACAGTCTGCTTTAAAATATTGTGCTAATGTTATCATAAGATAGCGCTATAAAAAATAGGATGAAATTTTAACATCAGGTTTTTTTCAGTGCTACCCACAGAGTCTTATTCTACAAATGAATGTCTGGCTGAACACATGCTTGATGCTCTCTATTCACTGCGAATGCAAACATGTAGCTCCATGATGCAGAGCCTATTGAATAAGATCTCTGTCAACTTGAAGATTTTTTTCTTCAAGTCATAAAGTCCTTAAGAAAAAAATGCTTTCAAGTTTCATTTAACACAAAGCTGGCAATCTTTTCTGCGGGGAAACCAGCTCAGTCGAGAAGTGTAAATTATACTCAGAAGCCCTTGAATGATCTGAAAGCCATCACCTCAGCCAAGTCCTAAACCCAGGGCTTCTGAGTCCTGGGTGCTGTGCAAAGGTTTCTATAAAGTCTTCACCCTGATAACAGGCAATGCCCCACATTTGCATAGTACTTTATAGTCTCCAAAAGTTTTTACTAGGTACCTACTGCCTAAACCTTTATTTTGTGGCAAGCACTAGGGTAAGCACTTTACATATATTTGGCAGGAAAAACATCAACCTTAACAATTACCCCTCCCCAAGATTGCCTTTATGCTGAGAGAAGATGATGGGTGGGGATGCAAATGAAGAAGCTGATGGAGAGCTCAATCATTCCTTATAAGAAAAGAGACAGAAAGACACTTGGTGGAAGGTGAGGAGCTCAAACAGCAGAGGGTCCAAGAAAGACTTCAGCAAAAGGGTGTGAGGTAAGAAGAAAGCAGGGAGCCCCCAAAAAGTATTAACAACTACTGTGGGGAAATGGAAGAAATTTTAAATGTGACAGGAGTTTCATGATGTGGTGGGCAATGTAATCCTTTTAGGAAATCTAACAGTAAAAATGTGTAAGGAGTTTCAATAAGACAACACAAGTGAGGTATGTGAGGAGTTTGAATGCTAAAGCATGTCCAAGTCACAGACTAGTACATTCTCTCTTTCATTTCTCTCTTTATGAGATTCATTCATCTAGACCTGGCATCAACAAACTACAGCCCATTGGCCAAATCTGGCCATCCTGGTTTTGCAAATGCAGTTTTGTCAAAACAGACACACCCATTCATCCTAAGTATTTATCATAGCTGCTTTCACACTCTAATAGCAGAGGTTGAGTAGTCGGACAGGACTGAGGCCCTACGGCTGAAAAGCTTATATTTACTGTGTAGTCCTTTAGAGAAAGTTTGCCAACTCTTGCTCTCAATTCCTAAATAAAATACAAAGAAGGATCAGTGTGAAATGAAAATATTTTATTGGTCAGGCTACGGGTGTTGGGGAAATTTAAAATATGCTTCACTGATTATAGTGAGGCTCAAATGTAAAAATCACTAATTAAAACATTAAAGAAATGTCAAGTATTGCTGATAATGGTTCACAACTGCCTCACAATTTGTAAATAATAAACACTACAGAAGCCTCAGGTATTGGTGGTATATACATCACCTACTGCAACATCATTGGACACAAAGTAACGAACAAAATGCCCTGTAAAGGTTCTTGAAAAGACATTTGCTCTTTTTACTGGATTAATCAGTATATCTCTATTGTCTTAAAAGTTCCTAACAAATCAATTTAAAAAAAAAAAGTTTTGTTTGCATTTACCTCTCTGAGCACTTTCCATTTCCATGAAACCCACCAACTATAAAAGTTATTCACACAGAGGAATCTCACCAAGCTGTGGGAAAAATATGAGTCGGCAATAGAACAACTGGAAAGAAAGGTTTATGAAATGAAGTCATCACATGACTTAACCATGAGAAGACAAAAAGCATTTCAGTCTTTCAGTGAATCAAAGGTGCTCATAAAGCCCTTCTTTTTAAACTTTCATAGCTTAAATTGTGGGTGTGAGAAACAAGAAATACATCAATGGCATTTGAAGGCAAATTCATGAATCCTTTTAGGACAACTAGAATATATCTCAGCATAACCATCATCCATCATGACATGAGGTTCAGATGCTTAGTTCATTCTTTCAGTCCCTGGAAGCCTAGCTGCCTTTAATTCTACCATGATATATAATTCTGTTGCATAACAACGTCTTTAATATGCCCCTGTAAAATATGATAGATCAGGTGAATGAGTGGCCGAGCAATTGATCCACATTTCTCTAAATGACATTTAAGTACTTATTTATTAAAGTTTTAGGAAGGCTAGAAGAGATAATTATACCTTTCCACATGACCATCTATCTATCTTTCCTGTTGCCCATTTGCTCCTGAAAGACCCAACAGTCTCTTGGTTGATTTGTCATCGATGAAATCCATTTTGGTAAATTCCTTCCAAGTAGCAGTTAAAATGTTATGCACTGTGCTATTTTGGTTGAGAGCAGAGAATTTTCATCTCACAACTGATATAGACTTCGATTTGCTAGCCATCTAGAATTCATCACCGCAATTATAATTGCCCTGCTTTGTTTACTGAACTTCGAAAGAAAGAATAAATTGAATACTATGGGCTTGTCCTAAACCACTTTAATATAAGTTTGCTTTTAAATGGTATTCAGAGGGTATCCAGCATATCTTTGACCTAGGCATTAGAGATAAAAAGAAATGTACAATATATTTATGATGAACCTGTATCTGTCGTTACCAATGTTGATTCATAATCTTCTAATCTTAAATTATCTTTCTTCAGGGCATTCTTTCCAATGGAGGAGGAGAGGGAATATCATAAAAACTATAAATCATCTTTTAGTACAATGAACAGTGGTTACCAAACATGGATGCCCATCAGAATCATCTGAGAACTATGAAAAATTCAGAATCCTAAAGTCCACTCGAACCAACCAAATCAAAATCTACGAGGGGTTGGATTCCAGTCATTTTTCTCTTTAACAAAGTGCCCAGTCCACCCTTTACATCCAGTTCAATGCCAGACTGGAAAATGCTTTAGGGGACAACTTGTTGAAACACACATTTTATAAGAGCATATACAAATAAAATGATTACACTAATCATTTAAATATAGTTGATTAAAGGTAGGTGAGGAAAATGAGAGGGGGTGATGGGGGTAAAAAGGAAGGGAGGGAGGGCAGGGGGAAAGGCAGGAGAGTGGAGGGGAGAGTTGGAGAGAGATGGGGAGTATATAAAGGAAGAAAAGATAAGGACCTTGCTATCTACCAATAATAATAGTATGCCAAGAGATGAGAACTGTAATTAAGTGAATTCTCTGAGTCTGAGGGCCAAAGAAAGAAGAGGAGAGGTGGGGGAATCAACATCCTAAGCATTTATCCCTTTGCGTATGAATTTATGTTCAGCCTAAGCAATTTTAAATAAAGGTAAATAAATGTTAGTTCTTAGCAAGTCCAAATGGGGTGTGAGACCACCTAGGACAGTAAATTCCTTTAACCTTGACCACTGAATTCACTAGCAAGGCCAGGTAGTTGTCGCAAATTTCTTGCCCAGAAGCTTAGAGCTGGATCCCTATCTTTCATCCCTCTGTTTATCTGTGAATAAATATATACATTATTCTTGTTCTTTTAATACTGTAACCTCTTCAGAGCAGTTAAAAATTATGTTAAAAACTCATTAACTTTGACGAGATATTGATGATGCCAGCGGTTAATTACGAGCCAGCTGGTGTTATGGCAAGAATTAAAAAGTTAGGCACTGGAAGTTTGTTTAAAAAAAAAAAAGCACACTGCATTCATTTGGAGGATTATTGAGGGATTTTTGAAATAGCATCACTCACTGATGACCTTACAACATCGGTCAAGGAAAGATGTGTGAACCAACAGATCAACTCGAATCCCTTTATTCCATTACAAAATCTTCCAGATTCTCCCTTGCTGAAAAAATGAAAGGAAGGGCGATAAATTCCTATGCTTCATGGTGTTAATTGATTGCAAGCTGGGGTCAGAAAGACATGTCTCCCCAAGGAGTACTCCTACACAATTTAGAGGCACTGTGGGGGCTCTAACGTGCCTAACATGCATTAAGTAGTGGTCACTGTCAAGTACCACGTAGCAAAATTTAGTATGCTTCTGGTTTGTGCTCACAAGGGAAGCACCAGAGTATTCATGGGTCCCCATCTCCTCAAAAATGAGGGTTTTTAATAATCCCATCACCCAATGAGGTCTTTCCTTCTATAGCCAAAAGGGGACTATTTTTAAAAGAGAAAATAGATGGTAAGATACAGTCATGGTTGTTGATTTTTTAAGAAAAAAATAAACAGAAAGGAAAAGTTCATCTGTTTCAAAAGATTTTCAACATGAAAAGAGTATAAGTGAACAATATAGAATAAGCGTTAGGGTGCTGATTTGGGGTTTCATCGGACCTCACTTAAGCAAGGAAGCTTAGGTGAAGTTACTGAAATTGTATCGGCCTCAGTATCTCATCTGTAACATGGGCATCATATTTGGACCTGCCTCATCAGCTTCGTATCAATCAGTAAACGAGGTGATACACATAGAATACTTAGTACCTCAGCAGAGTGCAGGAAACACACAGTAAACGTTCATGACTTCCCAGGCAGGCAGTAACAGCTCAGGGCCTGAAATCAAGGGGCCAAGGTTCCCCTTCATGGATTTGACACCTATTTCCAATGACACTGAGCAATTTAGGGGGCCTCCTCAAGTTTCAGTCTCCTCATCAATAAAATGGATAATGATAGTATTGACCTCCTAGCATTGTATTAGCATTAAATGAAATAACCTCTATGAAGCCATTAGAATGGTGCATAGTGATTGCTCCTTAATACCAGTAGTAATGCACTTGTGGAGGGGTTCAGAATGAGCATCCCCCCAAGATGGGCCTCCATGGTATGCAGATTATCTTGACCTAAAAGGCAACCGAGACCCTGCGGGCTCAAGAGAAACTTCTGCCCCAACCCTTAACTATCTAGAAGAATTTAAATTAGGGGTCTGGCCCATGATAAGCGTTATCATCAGAAACAGCCTTTTACCTACTGGCATGGCAGGGCAAACTACTAATTACTGAATATGTGCTTTCCCTGCAATTACCTTCTGAAGCCCCAAGCCACCTTCCCTCATCCCCAGCTCAGAATGTCATATATCTCTCATTTTTCCCTTCCTGCCTCTGAACTCCCCCATGTATGTGGGGTCCCCATACATATGTATGTCATTAAATTTTTTAAAATATATTTTTATTGAGTTCAGAGGGGAAGGGAGTGAGAGATAGATACATCAATGATGAGAGAGAATCACTGATCGGCGGCCTCCTGCACGACCCACCCTGAGGATCGAGCCCGCAACCCAGGCCCGTGCCCTGACAGGGAATCAAACCATGACCTCCAGGTTCCTAGGTCAATGCTCAACCACTGAGCTACACTAGCCGAGCTATATGTCATTAAATTGGGTCATTTTCTCTTGCTAATCTATTTGATTACTAGACCAGCCTAAAGAACCTTGAGGGTGAAGGAAAATTTCTTCCTCCCTCCTCCTTGCTGTATGAATAAACCCTCTGCTGATACTAACACACACACAGCAGAGATCAAAACACTTTGTGGAACTTTGTAACACACAAACGAAAATGTGTGCAGATGAAAAGATGTAAAATCATCTTCTCCAAAGTCCTAAAAGGGGCCCAAGCAGAAAGTGAAGGGTTACTTTTAGTGCCATGGCTCCTTCCTCTTCTGTGAGGCTGTTTCAGCAGTGATGTCTCTACCCTTCTCCCTCCCAAGCCTCACCTGGTGGGGGTGACGGGCAGCCCATGAGCTGTGAGTGTCTTTCCCACTAATTATCCGTGTTCCCCCACCCCCATTATTTGTGGCTTGCACTTCCCCCGGCCAGGGATGGCACGGTGTGCAGCTCTCTAGCTGAGCACCTAATGGTGGATTCAGCCATTATCATTTCTCACCCATCAGTGAATAATCATTATTGTTTACTCACTTCGCTTTTTATGAGGAACACAGTTAGGAAGATGGTTTTCTTCCCTTGTTTCCCATGCGGCTCTGTTTTATAGACCATGCTCTCAACTTAGCACAGCTTTATTCTGTTTCCCAAAACTACTCATCACTTACTGATGTTCAACAATTTAAAAAATAAATAAAGGTTTTCTTCTTCTTTTGCAAATCCAAATGTTCAACCCAAGCCTTACCGATCTTGACCTCCCTTGTTTCTGTGAAAACAACCCTTTGAAACTCATCTCAGAACATTTGCTTTTATTCCATACCTATCCATATGCCTTCTCTCTCCTAATGTCATTCATTTTGAGAAACAGGGGAGGTGGTTTGTGTGGGAAATGTCATGGAAGCTGAAGCTTAGGATATTGCAAAGGCTAATTAGTTCAGAACAATGGGGCGAATACTTGACCCACTGATGACCCTCCGAAACCCCAAATCATCAAATACTTTGAAGCCCAAACAATCTGTACCTACACTCAAAAATAAATTGGTTGGGATACTATCCTAAATTCTTCCCAATTCTACTCTCGCAGCTAATTTTCTATACTTTCTGATCGTTTTCTTTTTACTTTGAGCACTTATTACTTTTATAATCAGGGGGGGGAAACCTTTTTAACAACTTTTTATTGATAAAATTCTAAAATGTAGGCAGATGATCTCACCAAACCAATGTTTTCCTCTTCCCTCTTTTTCTAGAGATATTGGGGAGTACTTACTAACTGCAGCAACGCCTGAGTGTGTTACGGGCAGGATTTCAGAAGGCTTACAATATAGTCTTCCTGCCAAGCGTTCGATATCACATTTTTAGCTTACTGTTTGGGGTCTCATGTTTTTGCAATCCAACTCTTGACTCATTGTATGTGTGTACGCACACTTTGTTCCAGACTGTCTGTCAGCGGAACACTTCTTTCTAAATGAAGAAAAGTGTTTCTGGTGAATGCCAAGACTATATGAGGAATCGTAGTATGCAGTTGCTACTTCTTTGTTTCCTGCTGGTTAATTGCTTTAAAGACAAAAATCAAGGGTGAGTGCGCCACTAAGAAAATCTTCCATAGGGCACGCCCCACTTTGCCTTTCGAATGATCACAAACTGCATTTTGCCAACTTTTGATCAAGGTGACAAATCTCAGCTCAGAAAGGAAATTTAGGGATGTGTCAGCTCCATCAATAAGCTCTAAGGAAAAGTAATTCATTTTTAATGGAAATTCTGTTTACAAAATAGACTAGGTATATAACCAGAGTCTAAGATAACTCACCCTGGCAAATAGGCTGCATACCTAATAGAGTAAAATGAAAGGGAAGCAGAGCACATTGTACTTACGAAAATGAAGTACAGGCAACATTTTATGTTTACTACAACAGTGATTTTACATCATATAGAAGCTTTCATGTTCAGCTTTGATTTAGATTCAAGAAGTAGAGGAAAATAAAGGTTGGGAAAGATGCAAAAGGAATGAAGCCATTACATTAAGTAAAACTTTATCCTTATTTTTCAGAAATCCTTAGACCAATACAAGTTCCTTTTGGTGAATTTATTGAGTCTTTGCCCATTTCTATCCTCCACGTCTAGCTGTTCTTGCTCCTTAATAAATGTCACACCATTCCCATTACAGATATTATTAAGACATTTTCTAAATTCTTTTGTTTCTATTTTTAAATTTGCTTTTCACTATAATCCTATAGATAGTAGGGCAGTTAGCAATATTTCCAACTAGCAAATGAGAAAACCGAGGCACTCAGCGGCTCTGCTGTTGGTGGAAAGTGACAGAAATAATGCATCCAGCAACCCTGCGTACTCCCTATGCCCACTTCCCCAGAGAAGGAACAGATGAATGATGCCACCCATTGGCTAACCGAACACACGCCTCCTCTAAATGCATTTTTACCACAAACTCAGAAACAAAGGGAATAAACAGAGTCTTTGGAAAACACAAAAATAAAAGTCACAGCCTTATTAATCAATCGACTGTAACGTGAGGCTGAAGTAACAAAAAAGGTACACACAGAATAACCAGTGGATATAGTTGAGATCACCAAGGATGTTGGAAAATATTCCAAAGATTTAAACAACAGCAAATCATAAAAAAAAAATAAAAAATAAAAAAACAAACAAAAAAAAGATCAAGGGAGGAGTTTAGGGAAGTAAGATATGGAAATATAAACACACTGTGTTTATATGAAAATAACACGGGGATAGTTTATGTCTCACTGGGGCCAGTTATTTCCCAGTTCCTAGCTCCTGGCATATAATGATGCTTAATCATTTTTGATGAAAGATTAAATGTATGAAGGTCCCTCTCTCAATGAGTCTAGGTCTATCAGAGAAATAAACACAAAAGCAAATAATTATTACAAACAGCATAATCTTGATAATAGCAGTTAACAATTTTTGTTCCCCTAGGGTCATTATGTGTAGTGATTCATTAAGTCTTAACATTGACCCTGTGAGTTAGGGCCTATTAACAGCCTCACTCTACAGATAAGTAAACTGAGGCACAGAGTCGCAATGATGGTGAGTTGCAAAATTATAATGAGAATCCAACACGGGTAACAATTGGTACCACTTAGTACAACAACATTCTGAGTTGTGGAGGGAGGAGACTCTATGTTAAGTCATGTCCACTAGGGGAGAATGCAAAAATAGCCACAATTATTCACTCCCCTTGTATCCATGCTCTTTGCAATTAACTTTGCATTTCCTCCCAGAAATAGAATCTGTTCCCCACCACCACCCCCTATGAGCTGACCTTGTGATTTGCTTTGGCCAATAGAATATTGTGGGAGTGACAGATGTTTCAGTTCTAAGCCAACGACTCAAGAGGCCTTGCTTCTGTTTATTTTCTTGGGACCCTGACAGGGCCATGTGAACAAGCCTGGGATAGTTTGCTGGATCATCATATGGAACCCAATTGAGTCAGTTAGTTAATTCCAGCTGAGGCCCCAAAAATGTCAGTCTATCCAAGACCAGCAAAGCCTGCTAGGTGACCTGCTGTTGAGAGCAGATGCATGAAGAAGTACAGCTGAGATTAGAACTACCCAGATGAACCTAGCCTAAACTGCCAACCCACAGAATCAGGAGCTAAATAAATAGTTATTGTTTTAAGCCACTAAGTTTTAAGGTGGTCTGTTACACAAAAATACTAAGTAATACACACACCATATCAAAATCTGCTAGAGCCAGGCTTAAAAAAAAAACAGGTTTAAGTCAAGTAAATAATCTGAAAGGGGAAACATAGTTTAAGATTTCCAAAATAAAGACATTTTGGAAGACCAATGTGAAAACTATTAGGATCTTATAACAAGACAATCTCAAATGTATGACCAAAATAAATTAAGACAAGGACCTTCATAGTTCCTGTTTAGTTATGTGGTAGGCTGCTTCTAAAATGGCCCCCAATAATCCCTACCTTCCCTTTAGAATGTCCCGCAAAGCCATCATCGATATGTCAGCTGAGTCTGTTGCCCCATCTGAAGGCTCAGCTGGGAAGAATCAGCTTCCAAGCTCCCACAAGACTGTTGGCAGATCCAGTTCTCAAGGCTGTTGGACTGAGGTCCTTCGTTTCTTGCTGGCTGTTGGCCAGAGGCCATCCTCAGGTCTTTGTATTGGACCCTCCATAGAGCCACTCAGAACAGGATGGTTTGCTTCCTCCGAGCAAGTGCACGGAAAGAGTCAGAGAGGGTGAGTGCAAGCAAGAAGGAAGTCACAGTCTTTTATAACCTACCCTGCAAGTTGCTATTTCATTACTGTTGCCATATTCTCTTCATTAGAAGCAAGCTGCCAGGTTCAGCCCAGGCATAAGAAGAAGGAATTACACAAGGACATGAATACCAGGATTTGGGGATCATTTGGAACCCTTTTTGAGGAAAAATTACATTAACAATTGCATAATTAAAATCTAGAAAATGGTGAAGATACCAGTCTTGTAAACAGGGACTTATTCATAAAATCTCAAAACAGTGGTAGGCTTCAGGAACCAATTCTTAAAGCTTGACGTGATCTTTTGATACAAATTGTGCAATGATATTGTCCCAAAGAATAACAAAGGGTGAAACTATAAATAAGTTTTAAAAGGTTTGGGGAAATTCTCAGATGCTGGTCCTATCATAGAATAGTAAAGGGGTGTAGGAAATGCATGCAGTCGATCCCTAATGTTTTCAGAGTTCCATCAAGAAAGACAACCTTAGCTCCCTACAACACATCCCTCCGAGGCAGGCAAGATGGACCACTGGCCTAATCCATTGTGGCATCTTATATACTTATGCATAACACTATGTGGGAATGCAATAAAAATTTAAACAAGGTACTAGAGTTCAACCAGATAGGAGGATGCAGCTTTTGAAAAATGGAGACATGGCATTCCTACATGGTCTCTAAGACATCTGATGTACCAGGGCTCTTTTATATTAGTTGTATCCACAGGAGCTCCAAATCATAGATTCAAAAAGCATGTTTGAGCTCCTTGTAGAATTAAGGAGAAGAAAACAGGGTTTTGTAGAGTATTACTGTTGGAAAGAAGGGAAAATATCCTGACTCCATATGATAGAGCTCTCTCTCTCTCTCATACCTACATTATGTTCAAGTGTTTAAAACATAAAGCCATCAATTTTGCCCTCAGGCATGTCTAAGTAGATATTTTAGGCATACTCTTGGAGTTTGGGGGGTGGGTATTTGTTTCCCTCAATGTTTTAAAGAAAAGAATGAGGACCCGTGTGCTGAAGGCTTATGTGTCACAAAACACATAGTAGGGCAAATAAATGTTCATTGCTAATGCAGTAGCACTTAATGAGAAGTAAACATCCCTCGGTGAAAAGAATGAATGTTAAAGTTTCCACATAAGCAGAGTCATACATTTTGACATTGTAAGAGCAGTAGCTTCTGTCAATCAACCTGAATTCTCTTTAAGCCTTAAACATATAAGTCACATTGAGAGGGTTATGCATTTCACAAGTGGATTTATATATAAATACTTTCGCTGGCTCCAGTTCAACACAACAAAAGAAGTCAAACATTAGTCTGTATTTGTATTTCTTTGCTGAAGTGTTTTGACATAAACTGCACACAATCCTAGCTGAAAAGCAGCAGGCAGTTTGGAACTAACCGCTACTCGCGCTTGCATTCTTTGTGATAGGAAATTTTTTTTTTCTACTTGGAAAATTAGAAAGCTTATGAGTGAAAAGTTTCCTCAAACTTAACAGGGAAAAAAAAAATTTAAAGCCGCATAGCAGTTTTGAAAACTTTGAGCTTCAAACATAATTTACTTTCTGCATCTCCGAATGCCTCTATCAAATTCCCAAATTCCAACTGCATGATTTATAGTCAACATTTATACCTTTTGAAGACAGAAAGTAATACATATATATCTAGAAGTCACCCAGAACCCCCTTTTTATGAAAACCAAGTCAGTTCTTCCAATGTACAGAAAAGACATTCTGAGTTAAAACCATTAAATCCAACACTGCAAAGTACTGTTGGAAATATATATTTTTAGAAATTTTCATAGTTACATGTGTCTGCATGGAGTTAGGAAAAAATCTCTAGAGATTACCTGCATGAGTCAGTTACTGACACAACTAGGGGCCCAGTGCACAAATTTGTGCCCCTTGAAAGGAACTGTGGGCGGTCAGGCTGCAGTGGGCACAGGGGCGGGTCTCTGCCTATCCTCCGTGCCCCCGCCCGGTACTTCCCGAAGCGGCCCGACCCTCCCCCCTCCCCCACCCCAGTCTCCTGTCTACCAGCAGCCCTGTTCCAGCCACCACTGATCCCACACACTGACAGCATGGGGTAATTGGGGCCGGCGCTGGCAGTGGGTGCAAGAGGCAGCTATTGGCCTTGATCGCCCCTCAGGAGCAGGGGGAGGTGGAGAACCACCAGAGGCTCACCCCAATGACAGCAACCAGCGCCCCGCCTTCGTCTGGTGCCCCGGCTCACCTGCTCCACCATTCTGTTGCAGCCTATGCCCACCATGTTCTGCACACACCCCCTGGTGGTCAGCGCACGTCATAGCAAGGGGTTGTTCAGTTGTTTGGTTGTTCTGCTGTTCAGTCTATTTGCATATTAGGGTTTTATATATACAGATAATGCTGAATAACAAACCACCCTAGAATTTATTAGTTTGAAGCAACCAACATTTATTTTCACTCTCATCTGACCAGGTTGGCTGCTATGTGGCTGAGCTAGGTTGGAGTATAGGCTCCAGGCTGCAGGTTAGGCTCAGATCTACTCCATGTGTCTCTTATCCTCCTTGAAACAGTGGTTGCCAGGAACGTGTGGTCAACTCCTCATTTCTCATCCTGGGACTCAGTCTGAAGTGGCAATGGCCAATGAGGTATATTGTCCTTCCTGAGGCTCATCCAAGTGCATAAAGGCAAACCCAATCACACAAGCACACACAATGCCTCTGCTTGTATCATGTGTACTAACATCCCTTTGGCTAAAACCACTTACATGATCAAGTGAAAAGTCCAGGGATGGGGAATTATACTTGGTCACAATGAGGTCATGCCAATAAATCAATCTTCTATACTACCATTATTTGGTGTGATTGCTAACCTTTAATAGTCAATGGAAGAGTTTTGCTTTCTTCCATATTGAGCATAGTATTATTGTTATAGTTAAAAATTAAGAATCCAGAGGGAATATTTTTTTCAAAAACTTTCTGTAATTCATTGGAAATCTGCATACAAAGGTCAATTCTATAGTTTAAAATGCCCATTGTTACGAGTTTTATATCAAATATGAATGCATGAATATACAATCAATATAGATTGATTTTAGAAATACATTCTATTTAGATATATAACTTTTTTACTATGTGCTTTGTTTTCTAAATAGTTTATCTGGAAGTCAACAGAGCTGTAACCCACACCATACTGAGTTCTGAAAAGTAGCGTATTATTTCCAACAAAGGTAGATTTTAAGCAAAACAAGATGAAAAAAAAGCCAAAATTCAAAGTACATTTTGCTGGTCCCCCCATACATGGAGAACATGGAGACAAAAAAGAAAAGAGAGAGGTTGGCAGCTTTAGGAACTTGACCTGTTTGTGCATACCACACAGCTAGGAGAGACAGCACTGACAGGTGTGAGGACATGGACCAGAATGGGGTATGCCAAGCTAAGACTCCCACCTTCTCCTTTCTTAAAATGGTACATGTTCCATTCCAGGTATAATGTGTTTTAACAGCTTCCTGCTCTCCCACCTTGTCTGCTAGCCCCAAAGCTAGCAGAGCGGTGGACAATTGCATGTCCTTCTCTAACCCAAGCTCTTTCAACTTTCTAACTGGAACGTTAGACTCCAGTTTGACGTCAGTGGCCAGCCAAGCTGCCCACAGTAGACGTCAGCCCCCCATATGGCAGCCATTCTTTTACCTTCTTTGCCACAGAGCACGATGCACAGTTTCACAAACAAGCACATTAGTGTTTGGGGGTGGGGGTGGGGGTGTCCCTTTACTCACACAGCTCCACAAGCATCTAGAAGAAACAATCATCTAACATCTCTGTGTGCCATCCCTCCCCACAACTTGGGATTTCCACTGTGGATGCCTCTTTTCCAAGGCCAATTTCTTTGGTCTCCTGACTGGCTCATCAATTTTGGTTCACACACTGGCCTCTGTATATGAAGGGAAATGAGGCAGACCATTCCAGATTGGTAGCTGGCAGGTTTAACAAAGCTCATCTTTTCTTCTTTTTTTTAAGGCTCATCTTGAATGGTCACAAGACAAAAGGATCTCCACACCTGCCACTAGAATCTTAAAAGTTTATATAGAAGCCTTACCTGGGTTCAGTCTCAACTGCATCTTACACTCTGAAGGCCACATCCTTGAAAATGGCTTCCATTGTGGGAATGGTGGGAGGAACATACATCATAAGGATGGGAAAGGAGGAGCCCCTGAGTCAATCGGCAGTCATGTCCTCTCATTGACCTCCTCCAACATTGCCAAAAATAATAATAATAATAATAATAATAATAATAATAATAATAATAATAAAGCTTGGTATTTTAGTCCCCTTGATACAGCAGCAACTGCAATTTTTTCTGTCAACTAGAATCTTTATATGACAACCCCAAGTCAGAATGACCTAGTACTTGTGCACTCTTGCTCCAGAATCTGGATTGGCTAAACTCGGGGGCCTAGCTAGCCAGAAAGTTTCTTAGTCCAGAATGTACTAGTTTCTAAAGCAAATAGATGTTTGAGGTTGACAAAGCAACCTTGCTTTCTCTGGAGCAAGTTATAAACAATTTCAGTCTGTGGCAGTATCTGTTCTCAGATGAGGCAATCAGAGTGTTAGCAAAAACACCCATTTCTGATTATTCTATATAAACCCTTTCACAGTTGGTTTTGGGTGCAATCACATGTTCCTTCAATAGGAGTTTAGTATAGGGGTTTTGTCTCGTATAGACTTAGGAGCAGAAAAGAATAATTTTATCTGTGTATGTTTTTCCTGCCTGTCCATAATTTGACCACAAGTTCCTTCAGATCAAGAGTTGTTCTCTTTGCATCCTTGCTAAAATCTTTGACTATGCCTTGTATGTAGGAAGCATTTGATTACTCTGCCCAAGTAGACTGAATCATTGGATTCTGTATTTTATAAATCTATTGGCTAAAAGGAGTATTTACTAGTCTCTTGAGAAGATGATGATTGTTCTTGACAGCAGTAGGTAAATTATGAAAAATGAGGGAAATCACCAGAATGAGAGAGCAAACTATGAGTCAAATATATTTGGGCTCCAACCAAAATGGCCAGAAGAAACTATATTGGCTTCAAGGAAACCACTGGAACTGGATTTCATCACCTGTCTTGAAAGAGAATCTTCATTTCCACAAACATGTTTTGGCTGGAACATGAAGAGCATGCAAGCCTTAGTGATACATTGGGCTCCACAAAACTGTGATGGTTGTAAATTATTGTAACCATGTAAAAAAGAAAAATTGTGAACGCTAGATTATTTAAAAGGTACCAGAGAACTTATCTACAGTACAAGCCTATAGATTTATGTATAGATTTGGTTAACTTGTTTAAGTTTTGAGATGTTCAAGTGTACAACTCCCACTCTGTCAGCTACAACCTATTAAAATCTTGGTTTAACCACCAGACAATAGCTTAACAAAATTCTTAGAGAAACTGAGACTGATGTGATTTTTATGTAGAAATCACCCAATTAAACAGTATTCCTGGCTTACTTTCAGATGTTCAAAAATAATCATTACAAAAAAAACTCACATGGTTAAAGGTACATATTGCCATATGCTAATTTTGTTGAAACACACACAGGTAAGCACTAAAAATAATCATATAACAAAGATTACTATTCCTTTTCTTAACAACAAATTATTACAATTTAAACTTATATTAAGACCTTCCTCTTAATACACTAGGTAAGTTCCTCAACCATCAAGCACTCAGACGCCACTTTCCATGTAAAATCATCCTATTAATACATTTTTTTCTTTGCCAGTACCAATTAAATATGCATTTTCCTTTTTGACTAAATGATTACCTCTCCAATTTCCTAGAACTCTAGGCAAAAGGATGAATTTGTAACACTTTTGATTATGGAAAATCTTAACAATACACAAAAGTAAACACAAATTATTAGAGTAAGATAAGGACTCTTTGTAAAGAAAACTCCCATTGATTTCAGTCTTACTTGATAGAACTACAAGTTGATCCTTAGCCCAGCATCCCATTTTCTTCTGTCCCCAACCCAATTCTTTACTAGAATTCCAAGGCATAGAGGAACAAATGAGTTCTGCTTCCTTCCCAACTCCAACCTGGGATATCTCTTTCTGAAGCATTCTTTACACATCTTCAACACTCAAGTCAATCTCTTTTAATCCCACAAAGAATGTTAGAAAATAAAAGCTGCTCATTTCATTCACTCACTCATTCATTCATTCATTCATTCATTCACCAGCTACTTGTGGTTATGTGCCAAGAACTGCAATAAGTAGTGGGGTTTCTACACAGACGCTGGATATGATTTCCATCCTACATGGAGCTAATAGTCTAAGGGGGAGACCAAAAGATAGACAATTACAATAAGGTGTAGGCAGGGCTCCTCAAACTTTTTAAACAGGGGGCCAGTTCACTGTCCCTCAGACCGTTGGAGGGCCGGACTATAGTTTAAAAAAAAAAACCATGAACAAATTCCTATGCACACTGCACATATCTTATTTTGAAGTAAAAAAAACAAAACGGGAACAAATACAATATTTGTATTTGCATACAGTCCGCGGGCCGTAGTTTAGGGACCCCTGGTGTAGTGAGTGCTTTCATGAGCAAAAAGAAGGAGTCTACCCAGACAGGTGGAGAGACTGGGTGGTCAGGGATAATTGTTTGGAAGAAGTGATATCTAAGCACAGATCTAAAAGGATGATTAAAAAATCGCATTGCTTTCCATATCTTTCTATTCCTTACCTTTCTATTCCAGCACATTGCATTGCAATGCTCCCTAGTCAGTATGTGAATGTGTGTATTGCACACGCCTGTGTAACTGAAGGCTGTACATTTTTTCAGGACAACAACTAGGTCTTATATTCCTCCCTTACTCCCTAGGATCAATGATCACAATAGCAGCAAAAGTGCATTTAGGACTTACCACATGCAAAGCACTCTATTACTCCTCCCCACAGCTTTGTGAAGAGGTCACCCTTATTGGAAGATTAGGAAACTAAGGTTTAGAGAGGTGAAGCGACTTGTATAAGGTCAAACTTTAGCAAATAGCAGACCTGGAATTTAAACCTAGTGTACTTTTAAAGTACACTAATCTCTAGGCCAAGCTAACTGAACACAACCCTCCACACGTTGTTCTATAATTCCTACTCCTAGCTAGTTCCTAAAATGACTCAAGACTCTTTATAGGAAAAGACATGGTGCTGGGAGTGGTGTGGTAAGGAAGAGAGACAATGTCAACTCCTATGCAGGATTCTGTCTTGTGGGGGGGCGGGGGGTGTTACTGTGAGAATTCGATGGGGAGAAGCTCCGGCCACATCTAACCAGGAAGCAAACATTCAAATGAGAAATGAATGAGTGGGTGAAAAAGGAAAATACCTTAACCTCAGACTCAATTCACAGGACAGCTGTGAGAGTCTCTTCACAGAGAAGATTACAAATATGTCAAGAAACAAGAATCAGACTATCAACATCAGTGGATTTAAAAGAACTCACTCAGGTTTCTCCTTGAAGGTCAATGGATTTCCGATAATGCTTACTCCAAAGGAACTGGCAATGAAGAAAGGAGATGTGACTGAGTTTATCATTCTCTTAATTTCTTTTTTTTCCCTTAATCTTTTTTTTAATTTTTAAAAATAGCTCTTTTATAATGTGATTTTCAATGCTGAATTGAAGCAGGTCCCCATTCTCTGAGAGTCTCCCTTTAAAACATCTGGTATTTTGAATCTCAGAGCTCATTATTCATTGTAATTGGTTTTCCTCTTACAGAGTTCTTATGATCCAACTCCAGGCTTTTTCATATTGCCCTCTCCTTTTTATTAAGTTTATGTGGACACTGTGGAAGAAGGCTATCTTTTCTAGAGCTGGGCATTTTCATGCTTGTCTGGGGTGAGATTGATGGACAATAGTGCACCCAATGACTTTTCCATTAGTCCTGAAGTTCCAACCAGTGACTGCTTCACCACTGAACATTTTGTGGGTGTCTCATCCCATTCAGGAACTACAGCAACATACTACAGACTGGATTACTTATAAACAAACATTTATTTTTCATAGTTCTGGAGGCTGGGAGTCTGAGACCAGGATGCCAGCCAGCACCCTTGGATGAGGGCCCTATTTCTGGTTGCAGATTTCTTGTGTCCTCACATGATGGAAGGGGAGAGGGATTTTCTGGAGCCTGTTATATAAGGGCACTAATCCCATTCATGAAGGCCCCACCCAGATGACCTAATCACCTCTCCACGGCCCACTTCAAAATACCATCACTTTGGGAATTAGGATTTCAACATGAAATTTGGAGAGACCTATTCTGACCATCGCAGTGGGAGACAAAAGTTTTCAGAGGACTATAAGAGAAGAAAAGGTATTTCCTTAACTTGATCGTACTTTTACCATCTGATAGTCTGAACAAAAAGAGAAGAAAAATCAGGCTGGAAGTGAGGAGGATAAGTCAGAGATAATAATAATAATTAGCTCCAAAGGTGGCCTTAGGGAAAAGACCATGCTTTTTATGAGTTTTAGAAATCTTATCAGGGATCCCAGATACTAAATAAAGGAGGTGATATACAGAAGCAACTGCAACTGAACACTGCTATCTTTTGGTTTTCTTTGTATTTTGGGCCTGGGGATGAATTTTAAATGGTAATTGTGTATACCAGCTACATTAAAATAAGCAAAATATTTGTAAAGTCTGTTAATTTTTTTTAAAGCACCATGCAATGAGTGTGAAATATGAATAAAAACCTAAAAAATCATACACCAGAACGATGGCAATTAACATACCAAAATTTTAAATGAATATCAGGTTTAGTGTAAATCTCTCAGTGACTAAAGCAAAAAGAAAATGTTAATCAGTTGTAAAGTTCTGAATTTCATGACATCATCTGCTATAGGAAGAAAATTATTTCTCTTTGTTTTTCATGAAAATGTCTTAATTGCCCTGTGTTTCCCCAAGCATATACACAATACAAACACTTTTGGAGACTTTAGGGAATTTCCCCCTTACTTCTTAATGTGCAAACTCAGATATCATCCCGGGCATATTGCCCAGTATCCAGTTGTCTATTGAGTTCAACATGTTGAGACTTTCTGATTTTGATTAAAACATGCACCTGAGAAATTCATGAATGTACTAAGTTTCCTTCAAGTCATTCCTAAATGCCTCCAACAAGGCCATTACCAACATGCACGACGTTATTTAATTATGTCCTGAAGAGATGAGGTTGGCAGGGTATAAGGTGATAGCCTTGAAGAATAGAGTTCAAAGACAGCATGTGGCCTGGGAACCACGTACTCACACACACCCTGAATCTGAAGCTACACTCACTTAGCAATCTGGGAATCAGCACCTTCAAGTATATTCCCTTCAATGGCATGCCTTGAGAGGAGACAAAACCACTGCTTTGTATCTTTCTTTCATGCACTATCAAGCTTCCATGAAGACATTGAATGACAAGCTTACATGAATGACATTTGGTCTTTCCTTAGCTGCTTTTAATAGTTTTAAAACCCTGAGTCTTCTAATATGTGATCATTCATATTAGAATGATCGAGTCCTTTATAAAGAACTCAAATTGTTCTCTGCCAAGAAATTCATTTTAAATGTTTTACTTTCCCCCCAAAGTTGTATAAAGGAACAAAGTAGATATCCTTCTTTAAATCTAAGTTTAAACAGCTTAATGAGTGGAGCCCATTGAAGTAAATCATGATTGCTACACAGGATTCCGTTTACAATGGCCTGTGAAAGTCCGCAGTAAAGCACAACAGAAATAGACCCAGACCATGGAAAGGCACTTGTACGGAGCTGCTGTCCCAAGACTCCTGTCGGTAAAGCGCCGGTATGATCCATCAATGTGGGTAAGCAGTAACCTTTGTGGTCCTGTGTTCTCCTTGATCTGTACTATTTAGGCTCCACACTCTGCTATGTAACTGGCAAACATTTTCATACAGGACGTATCAGGCTGGGTTACTTTCTCCTGCACAGGAAATTAGGGGGAGCCCACCCATCGCACCCACTGGTACACGCTTTGTACTACACAATTTATCTTGAGACTAATGAGTTTTATGCAGGTGATCAAAAGTTGTGGGCTTGCTTCGCGATGCAATTAGCTAAATTATTTCTTGCCACTTCAAGGCATAGCCTAGAGCTCCACAAGGCAACAATTGTAAAAAAAAAAAAAAAAAATTGAGGTGGGACTATTCACACTCAGACATCAGACCTGTGGTAAGACCAGGCCCTCATAAGATTGAAGGAAGATCAATAAGCAGATGAACTGAAACTGCTGGCAGCCTGCCTGTTCCATGCTGTAAGCCCTCCACCCCTAACTATTGACTTGCACTTATTTGGGGGTTTTTAATAAAGCCCTGAGTTGGGGCAAACACTTGGGGGCAATGTTTCTTAACAAGCCTTTGCGGAAACAGTGTCCCTGACAGATGGAAAAGGGGGTCTGTGACCTCAGAAATTTGGGGAATGAGAAATTTCCCAAAGATCACTAGCATATTGAAAGCTCCCAGCAGTCCTATATAAGCTTTAAACTTAACTGAGTTCACTTAGCTGAGCACCCTCTTTCCTAAAACTTAGAGACAACAGAATCTCATTTACAACATATTCCACAGAACCATGTTCTGCCAGGGCTCACTTTGGGAAACCCAATTCTAGAGCCCAAAGTTGGCTGCCTGCTTACGCTGCCTTCACTGATTCAACTTGGACAATATGTTGTGAACAGTTCTCTGTGAAGAACATCAGAATCTAGAGAGTTTTGTGGATGGAGGGAGTGCTTATGTAACTGGAGTTTCTTTTGGTGCCTAAGCAACTTGCTGATTTTTTGTTTGTTTGTTTGTTTGTTTGTTTGAAGCATGCATTCTCTGTTACAGCCCACCTTGGTGCAGAGTAAAAGGTTTTCAAAGCGCAGCCTGTTGACCTGCCACTTGTAACTTTCACAGATGCTTCATTTTGCCCAACACTGAGCCTCACTTGACAGTCTTCGCTGGACTAGTATGAAGGCAGCCAGAGTGAACTGTTTAATACTGACTCTCTACAGAATCCAGTTCCAGGCCCGCCACAGCAATTATCCGCACTTAATTCATAGCACTAAGCTTTGTAAATCTGATCCCCCCTCTATAGTCAAGGAACAACCTCAGAACACAACATCCCAGGTGATTGAGCTGCCTCAGTGCCACAGACCCTCAACTCCCCCAATTCAGGAAGCTGCAAACGTGTCTCCATCATCAATGTGTTTCAGTGAGGACCTAGCATAACAAAATCTTCGCTCCAAAATGCTAAGTTTTGCCAGAACATATGGGATTCTCAAAGCAAATGTGTATTCCGTATCCTGTTATGTCCCATTATCGGGCACATTTTTTAAAAAGGCAACACCCACAGGTCTGAACAACTTCAGTTTTATGCAAATTCTACCAGCACTCAGACGTGCTTACTTGTCACTTTTCTGTGGTACCAGCACAGCGCCTCAGAGAGGAATTCCATCTCATGTTGCTTGGCCATTATGAGTGTCCACCTCTGCAAATACAGGACTCTCTCCACTTGCTAAAGGACCCTGGCTCTGCACAGGAGTTCTGGTCCACGTCCTTCTTTTGTGGCTGGCAGAGGGGAGCTTCTGGGAGGACAATGCTGCAACTCAGTCCTCCTTGGGAATTCAGTATGCTGTGCCACTGATGCCCAACCCCGCACGCTTTATATAATCACAGCCATCATCTTTTTATTATGTCTTGGACTTGAGGAGGCCTGAAAGCAGATGTAACTCATGATGACCTGACTTCGATGGGAAAATGAACCAGGTGGCTAATTGTCTCTAAAACAAATACACTGATAATTAGCCGGAGAGCACAATGCAGCAGAAGCCTAACCACCAACCTTTATTTAAGTTAAGCAAATGGGTGAGCAAACGATGCAGCTGCACCGCACTTTGACAAGTTAATAAGGGAGCCATACTTCATCTCGTCTGCCACACTAGCCCAAGCGTGCCCTCAGGACTCGGTATCAGTGATGCTAAAACTGTGAACGTGGGAAACAACGCTCACAGTGAAAACCCCTTGTCTGAGTGCTTTGTGGAGCCTGGGTTTAAGGTGCTAGCTTGTCTTGCCTAGGGAATGCTGGGGTCAAAGCTGAGACAAGAGAAAGATGGTGAGATGTCACCCATGCACTGGAGTGCTGATAACTGTGGCTTTCTCAGAGTGCCAGTTTAGTGATATTATTGCAAATTTCATTTTGCTAGGGTTTAAACTACTCCGCTTGGATTGGCTAATGTCTAGACAGGGATTTAGCAAACTTTTTTCTGTAAAGGGCCAAATAGTAAACATTGTAGGCTTTACGGGCCTTATGGTCTCTGTTGAAATTACTTCTCTCTGCTGTTTTAGCATAAAGCAGCCATAGACAGGATGTAAATAAATGAGTCTAGCTCTATTCCAATGAAACTTTATTAATGAACACAAAAATTAAATTTTATGATTCAAGAAATCATCTTCTTTTGATTGTTTTTAAAGCACTTACAAACATAGCAACAATTCTTAGCTTAGGAGCCATACATATGTAGGCTGGATGTGGACTGTAGTTCACTGGCCCTGGCCTAGATTAATTAATTAAGCTGGAGTTGAGATCTTAGAAGCAATATAGGTTTCCTGCTTATCTGTTTCTTAGCTGTACAGGGAAATCCACTTAAGAGGGAGCTAGTGTTGAGGCCATGGGAAAGGGATATTCAAATCAGTTGATCATCTGCTGTACAAGTCACTGGTCCTGAAGGACATACACTCTGAAGAAGGTTCTAATTCAGAGTTCCAGTTGGAAATAGATCAGCCTCGGGGCTCAGGTAAAAAGATACTCCCTGGATGACTTATCATTAGGTATTAAAATACACAGATTCTTTAGCCCAAATATATTTCATTTCTGGGAATTTTATCCTAAAGAACTCATTAAAATTGCATGCAAGATTTGAAGAATAACATGAAGGATGTTTAATACAGTATTGCTTACAAGAGCAAAAAAAAATTAGAAGGAACCTAAATGTCAACAATAGGAACTTAGTTAAACAATTCATAGTAATATTCTATAAAATGAATTATTATGTATTCATTAAAAGTATTATGCATAAGATTATGTATTGTCATGGGAGGATGTTTGTCTTACGAACTGACAGGCATGTGACAAAACAATAGACAAAATTATCTAATTTTGTTTTTAGAATTGCAGAAAATGTCTAGAAGCATATAACTAAGATGTGGTATTACTGTCCCTCCACATATGGACAGGAAGTAATGGGTTTATGATTGGTTCTTAATTTTTCTTCCTCTATATTATATTTTATTATCTTTAATTCCTTTCTTCATTCAGTGCATACATAGTAAGCACTTACTATGTTCTAGGGCTAGGCCCTGGTTTTCTTCAGGAGAGATGTTATATTTTGTAATTTTTAAAAATCTAAAAATTGAAAAGCAGCAGCAGCAGTCCTCAAAAGTTGATGGCAGAATGTTACAAGCAGTTGAGGTGAGCCATGTGGAAGCCCCCATCGTAGAAGAGACACTGGGGAGGATGAGGACAAGAGAGAATGAAGCAGAGGCAGCTGAGAACTGGGTCTCAGAGATATCTAAAGCTACATGGGTAGCAACTGTTAGCAATGCTGCATGTAACTCTGTCACTCTTTCTACCACTTTTCAAAACTAACCCTTGAAACCATCTTCAAGGGGCCAATGAATGAGACACTAAAATATAGCAAAGATCGAGCCAAATAACACAGACCAGTAATGCCCTTTCTTCTGAGATAGAAAAAAATAAAATGAAGGATTTGGGGAGTGAACTTACTCAATTTTTGGATCTTTCTGGGGGGGAAAAAGGAGTATCCTCATCATAGGAGAGTCTAGACTGCTCTGGATTGTTTGGGCAAATTTTGACACCTTTTGTCAAGCAGCATGTATTTTAAAGCACATACAGCAAAGTACCAGAATGGTGTTGACAGAGAAGTAGAAAAGCAAACACTTCCATGTTTTCCTACAGACCTCTTTGATTTGTTGGTCTTACTGAGGTATGTAATCTTTTCAGGTGCTGAGCCTAAATATTTATTCTTCTGCCAGTCAAGTACATCAGTCATCTTTCACTGCATTTGAGGTTACACCTGTTGTGTGGTTAAAAAAAAACCAAAAAACACACTGAGATAAGAAGTGCTTACAGGGTTATTTGAAAATAGTCATACAACCCTAAGGCCACTGTCCATCACATTATTAACAGCTGTGAGGTTTTTATTATGAAAACTCAGGTATGGTAGCAATTGAACCTGAACACCAGGATGCATTGCTTTCAGTGAGTTATTGTGTGAACTCGGTTGGCCGAAGCTTCAACTACACCAGTGGTTCTCAACCTTCCTAATGCCACGACCTTTAATACAGTTCCTCATGTTGTGGTGACCCCCAACCATAAAATTATTTTCGTTGCTACTTCATAACTGTAATTTTGCTACTGTTATGAATCGTAATGTAAATATCTGATATGCAGGATGTATTTTCATTGTTACAAATTGAACATAATTAAAGCATAGTGATTAATCACAAAAACAATATGTAATTATATACGTGTTTTCCGATGGTCTTAGGCGACCCCTGTGAAAGGGTCGTTAGACCCCCAAAGGGGTCGTGACCCACAGGTTGAGAACCGCTGAACTACACTGAGGCCTTATTGAAGAAACCATTTTCACAAAACACAATGAGGGACTTTCTATGGAGAGGAACCAGAGGTCCGAGGGAACCGATAGGACACTGCACCTCCCACATTGTCTCCTCCCTCCTCCCCCCGCCTCTGCACACATACGGAGTGTCGATTTCATTCCCTGCATCTCTCTCTTCCCATGGACATTGAATAATTATTTTCCAGTCTCCTAAAATGATAGTTCTGGTGTGTGGCTGGCTGACAACCCAACATACAATCAAAACCATGCTGGCCAGATACGTGTAACTGCTTCTCAGCCACTGCTGATCCATCTGTCAAGTTCCGTACACTGGGATGGAAAAGCTTTCAGTGGGCTGAGAAAGTCTACCAAGCATGGATGCGTGCACACATCTCTCTCACACACACACACACACACACACACACACACACACTTGCCCTGTATGCAGACTCTATGTGTATCTAGAGTCTAGACTCTAGAGTCTAGACTCTAGATACACATAAGTCAATATTTTTCAACTACAGTTTTGCCTACATTTATATAATAGTTTGGGTTTTTTTAAAGAGGAAAATATTTTAATGATATTGTTATAGCACACAAAGTTTAAACTGAGACAGGTCAGAGGAATGTGCAGGAATCTACAGAACCATAAATTATATTTTAATTCCCAAATAAGTTATCCCTTCCCCGCCCCCACCCAAAGGAGAAAACTAGATTGTGGCTTTTGTCACTGCCCTTCTCCAAAAGACCTTCATCTGCACGCCAGTGTGAGCCAGGTTGGGACACAAATAGTTGCATCAACTATTTTGCTTTGACACACCACCAAGGGAGCCTTAAGAGCAGGAACAAAAGAGAAACTGAGAAACAGTTGCTTTCGTCTTTAATACAACACTTGATTTTCCCATTCTTATAAGAAAGATATCCAGAAGCTGGCTATGGGCTTACATTGCTATTTTTATTTTTTATCAGTAGTGGTTTTCATTGGGCACTTCTTTTCCAGAACACTCTAAGAAGTTTATACCTTTTCATCCTCACACCATCTATGAGGCAGAGCTAAAAGGTAGGTCATTTTCTCCCAATTGAAAGGAGAAAAAGAAATAGGTAGAGATGTCAGCACAGTGGGGATACTGGCTCTAGAACTGATTTGTTGAGATTTTACTCTTGTCCTCCCCCCAACCAATTCTCTCTCCAACCATTGCCACCCTGGCAAACAGAATGATGTTTATTGTTTGTTTGTCTGTTAATCCTCACCCTATGATATTTTTCCATTGAGAGTGAAAGGAAAGGAGGGGGAGAGAGAGAGAAACATCGATGTGAGAGATACACAACCATTAGTTGCCTCCTACATGAACCCCAACAAGGGTGAGGGAGTGAACCACAACCCAGGTATGTGTCCTTGACTGGGAATCAAACCCATGACCCTTCATTTTGCAGGCCGGCGCTCTAACCACTGAGACACACTGGCCAGGACCAGAGTGATGTTTTTAAAAAATAAGTTAGGTTATGTCATGCCCTTGCTTGTACTGTGGCTGCAACACCTCGTCTAATCTGTCTCTGGAACCTTATCCCGTGACTTCTTTGTTCACTGTCCTCCAGGTTGCTGGCTGCCTAGGATTGAGTACCTCAGAATCATCTCTGGAGATAAGACTTTATGTGAGAGCCATGTATTAGCTAGTGGTCCAGGAAAAAAAAAAAAAAAACAGTAGGAGAGTGAGGAAGTGGCACCAGGAAAAGAAGAGAAGACAAGCAAGCGTGAGAAGTCAAGCCAAGCCCCAAGGAGGACAACTCCAGCTCAGCTCTGCAGAAGTCCTTCACTCATCCAGTATTTCTTAAAGAAGTGAGTAGTGGAGCCGAAACCGGTTTGGCTCAGTGGATAGAGCGTCGGCCTGCGGACTGAAGGGTCCCAAGTTCGATTCCGGTCAAGGGCATGTACCTTGGTTGCGGGCATACCCCCAGTAGGAGATGTGCAGGAGGCGGCTGGTCGATGTTTCTCTCTCATCGATGTTTCTAACTTTCTATCCCTCTCCCTTCCTCTCTGTGAAAAATCAATAAAATATATTTTAAAAAAAAAAAAGAAGTGAGTAGTGGAATCATATATTCCCCCTTCACACAATAATTTAAAGCAGTCTACTCTGGGCAGCAGTTCATTTTAAGATACCTAAAACTAACTCCGAAGAACAGAAAATATCCTCACTATAATAAAAGCCTAGACCTCATGGTTATACAGTAATAAACAAAACCAAACATGATTTAAGTAGAATCCAAACAAAAAAAGTAAGTTAATATGAACGTTTCTCTCTTTACCTTGAGTGGAAAAATCAACAAATGGTTGAAATGAGAAAACTGAAAAGGGATGGGGGGCAGGGGTGATAATTCTATTTTAATAAACCAGATTGTTTCTAAATTGGGTATAGGAACTTCTTTCACACATAATGTTTATATTTATATTACTCTCCCACCTAAAAATAAGGTGTTTACCATGGGAGCTGAGTCTACTTGAGTTTTCTGTGGTACATGAATGCAAATATGGCCCCAACTCTTTCCCTCCTGCATCCAAGGGGAGTTTGTAGCTCCTCCTACCAAGAGACATGATTTATTTCTTCTCTTGAATTTGAACTTGCTTCTACCAATAGAGTGAGCTCAAAGAGATCATATTCAGTTCAGACCAGAGGCCTCAAGAGACCTTCCTCGCTTCCACTCTCTTAGTAGACCATGCCACTGAGACGAAAACAAATCCATCCTGGACCAGCCAGCCCCAGCCAACCCTTGAGCTGACCACAGGGACAGGAGTGAGCCCACCTGAGACGGGCCGAGCCCAGCCCAGATCAGTGGATATGCCCAACAGATGAATTGACTTGTCAGGAAAAATAAATGGTTATTTTTAACCATACATTTTGAGAGTGTTGTTTCACTACAACAGCTAACTGAAACATTTCCCCAATCTTTATGCCAGAAAACCAGTGAACCTGAATCTTACAACAACTTTGGGAGATCTCAGATCTGTTTTATTATTATTGCTATTGTGGTGGTTTTCAAATCAGTTTAAGAAAAAAAAAAAAAAAAAGCCATGAGAGCTGAGTCTACTCGAGTTTTCTGTGGTACATGAATGCAAATATGGCCCCAACTCTTTCCCTCCTGCATCCAAGGGGAGTTTGTAGCTCCTCCCACCAAGAGACATGATTTATTTCTTCTCCTCTTGAATTTGAACTTGCTTCTACCAATAGAGTGAGATCAAAGAGATCATGTTCAGTTCAGACCAGAGGCCTCAAGAGACCTTCCTTGTTTAATGTAAGTGATTAAATAACGAACAACCTCAACCTGAAAGCTCTGTCAAAACAATAGCTCCTTCAAACTTCCAATAGTCTACTGAGGCTCCAAAACTAAGAGTTCATTTGAGCCCTAGCTGGTTTGGCTCAGTGGATGGAGCATCAGCCTTCGGACTGAAGGGTCCCAGGTTAGATTCCAGTCAAGGGCACATGCCCGGGTTGTGGGCTCGATCCCCAGCAGGGGGCGTGCAGGAGGCAGCCAATCAATGATTCTCTCTCATCATTGATGTTTCTTTCTCTCTCTCCCTCTCCCTTCCTCTCTGAAATCAATAAAAATATACAAAAAAAAAAAAAGTTCATTTGGGCAAAAAGACAAAAAATACATATGCTGAAATAAATAATCCTGTCTAGCTCCACTCCCTATATCCCAATCAACCACATCCACTAAGACTTATGTACTATCTTCTTATTTTATAATTAGCTGTGATTTAATAGTAAGAATAGGATTAAGTGAATTACTGTTCACTTTTTTTTTAAGTTACAGGTATGCAACAAATTTTGCAGGTATGTAGGATTTTGTTCTCATTGTTGCTTCCACCAGATCGTCTGCCTGTGCAAAGATATAAAACTAGGCACCTGCCAAACCAAGAGGGGAAAAAAAGAGAAAGAGGAAGAAGGAGGGGGACGGAGGGAAACTTTGTTCAATTTAACTGCTCAGTGGCCTATATGAAAAAGAATGATGAATAAACAACCTGCCACAAACTGAGGTGTATACTGAGGTGTAGACCTTTATAGTGTATTTCAGTTGCCACAGTTACCGTTTTACAAAATGAAGAGATGGAATTAGCAAATGAAAATTTGGCTGCATTTCTAATGGGAGTCCAATGCATTTTTTTTTTACTATTGATAGCCTTTTCCTCCACATTTGGTGTGATAGTTTCAGTTCTAATTGTGCATTGTTTTGGGAATGGCTCATTTTCTGATGCATTTTCACTATGTCAAAAGCTGAGATTTTTAAAAATCATCCTTCCTTTTTGTTTGTCTTCTACTTCCAAACACATATACCTGTGCATGTATTGCTTATTGATTTATAATTGAATAAAGAATAGTATTACTGCTGCATAAGTTTTAGAAATTCAGTTTGCCTCTTTATGATATATATAAAATCTATCATTTTACTTGCTAAAATTTGCAGTTGTGGCCCCTGTGATTTGTTAATGTACCCTGTAAACCTTAATTTGCCTATTGTAAACCCTTCAAGAATCTTTTATCTTCATGGATTAAATAATATCAGATACTCAAATGACTCTTTGCCATCTATAGTAGATACTTTTTTCAGGAATCCCTAGAACCCATTTCCACCTTCTCTTTACTAACTTCATTCTGAATTTTTGAGATATCTGGTTTTGGTAGGATTGATCCACTCCCAGTTCTATCCAGTCATGTATTTGCTTAAGCTAATCAGTCTATCCCAGGTACTGTGCATTTTCTTATTCTTATCAATGTATCATATTCCTATAGCCATAGGAATTCATTCAGGAATAGGAGTATTAGCCAAGATAGGCCAATCAGAGATGAGAATATGACCTAAAGCAGGCCAATCAAGGATGAGAACATGACCTAAGCAGGCCAATGAAAGCTGGAACATGAGCCAATCAGGTCCAGAGAGACTCCATTCCAGGATTTATTTGAGCTTTTGTGAGATGCTGAGAGCCAACTTTAGACCACAGAGTGGCCTACCTTAGGATGAAAACAACCTTAAAGAAGATGTACTAAAAAGAAATGAAGAGAGAGGGAAAAAATAACTGGATCACAGACACATCATTTGAGCCCAGAATAAATCTGAGTTGCATTTTTCAACATAAAGTATTCTCATCAAAAATTAGGATTTGAAACAGAAGTATCCAAAGATAAAATGGCAAACCTTGAAAATTAATGACTTTTTCAAGAAGGGTATCTAAGCAGAGTGAAGACAGCAGAGAAGAAATTCAAGCATCAGAAGACTGGTTTTGTTTCAAGATTACTGTCAACCCTTTTGGTCCTAAGTAGTGGATCAAAATTCATGAAGGCCAGATCAATACTAAACCCACAGCCCTTCTCACCCAGATGGACAATTGAGTCACAAACAAGACAAGCCCAGAGGATAAACTCAAATCATCTCAGGTACCTTTGAAGTAGATGATGCACCAAATAATTACCCCATATTCCCTCTTTGTTTCACTAAAGGAGTATTAATCTGTGGGAGCCAACCAGAAAAATAGAAATCACTCTAGAGTCTAGACATTAAACTGAGAAGCCAAACAGGGACAGGTTGGCAACCCAGAGATTAACAGGGGTGGGCAAACTTTTTGACTCAAGGGCCACAATGGGTTCTTAAACTGGACCGGAGGGCCAGAACAAAAGCATGGATGGAGTATTTGTGTGAACTAATATAAATTCAAAGTAAACATCATTACATAAAAGGGTACGGTCTTTTTTTTTTTTTTTAGTTTTATTCATTTCAAACGGGCCGGAATTTGCCCACGGCTGGATTAGCAGCTGCAGGAAGCTGGAGACTCCCCTACGCGAGAGGTTCAAAGGGAAGATATAGTTTTACTAGAGACCAGGGCAAGAAGAGAGGCCAAAACCACAGAGGGTCTGTCCAGTGGGAGCTGATGTAATAAAAGACATCACTGCTAGTGATGCTGCATGAGTCAGACTGAGGGGAAGAGAAATGTCCTGGATTCTCTCTCCTCACATGTTCTAATCTCTTGTGAGGACCTCCCAGTACCAACACAGCCAAAAGTTTCCTCATCAGGGATTCCAGGAAGCACAGCCTGTAATTATCAGCTCTTCTGTGATATAGAGAAGAGCAGGAGAAGGGCAGGGAATAAATCTGAGCCAAGGACCAGCACAGAATCTGATCTCCCGAAATAGAAGCATGTCTATCTCAGTTAGCACATTCTGATAGCAGATCAATTCATAGAATGTTCTTTGTCTCCATCCACAGTCATAATGAAACCAACATTCAAAATCATTTGTAAAATTCCCAACATATTTGTTAAACTTAATGTTATTTATTTATCAGTTCCTACTGGTGATTTATAGAAATATTCCATACTTCTAATCCCCCTGCTCAGAGCTACCTCTTTTTAAACTTTCCCTGTCTCAATAAATAGCAACCTCATCCCACCAGTTGCATAGGCCAAAAACCTTGACTCACCTCAGATCACATCTGTCAGCAAAGCCTAACAGCTCTACCTTCACAATATATCCAGATGTTGACGATACCTCCATTTGTGGTGCCACTCTGATCCCAGCCCCATCACCTCTACCTGTATCACTGTGATTACCTAGTAACATCTCCTTGCCTCTGCTCTTGTCCCTCCTTACTCACCAAACATGTCAAACTCAAAGGCTAACACTGGACAAATAAACAAGACTTAAGTTTACTAGTATGTAGGCCGCAAAAAAAAAAAATCAAAGCTTCAATTTTCATAAAAACGTAGGTTTTGTTTTGATAGAGACATGCTGAATACAAAGAACTGAAATACATGAGTAATCGTTAGTTAGTATTCATTGTTGGCTGCATGCAGCCCATGGGCCACAAGTTTGACATGCTTGCTCTGCACCACAGAGCAGCCAGGGAGATCCTTTTCAGATGTGTTTGTTCCTGTCACACCTCCGCTTAAACCTCCAATGGCTCCCTCTCCTCCTACATGTCATAAGTCCAAGGAGATCTCTCAAGAGCAAGACCACTTCAAATTCATCTTGGATACTCAACTGTCATTAAATCCACAAAATTAGGTTACAGTTTTGTGGTTTTTAAAGAAAAAACAGCTCTAACCACTTGTACCTGCCATGGCCTATACCACTGCTCCATGTTCAAAGCACTTTTCCTGACACAGAGTAAATATTTGTTGCAAGGTGTGAATGTTGAGTGGATGGATGAATGAATACATCACAAAATATGATATTAATATAAAGTTGACTATGTGGTTTGAGTTGAACAATAGAACAGAAGTTCTTTTGGTCAGATTATTTAGGTAGGACTTGAAAGCAATTCATCCAAACTATGATCTGATCTAAGCTATTTATAAAGTAAATAATATAACATAATATATTTTGCAAATCTGCAATTATATGAGCTTGGATGAAAGTAGTTGGAAAGAATGAGAATAAACCCACACAACATAGATCATTGCAAACCAAAAGTTTGCCAACTTCTGCCCAGAGGCAAACTCTACCACTTAACCAAGCTACCTTGAGCAAAGTTGATCAATGAATGCACAAGCCAGCAATCTTCTCATGAATGAATAAACTGAGGTCCAAACAATTCATTCAATCAATTTTTAAAGAAGTAATTATTGCTCATCTGCTGTAAGTAAGGCACCAGATAGGAATAATCACAACACAAATAAAGCAGACACAGATTGTGGATTCATAGGATCCTGGGAGAGACCAAATTTGAACAAACTATAAGTGATATGCAGAGTAGAAGTGCAGAGACAACGGGTGCTGTAGATCATAACTAAACCCTGGTGACACCAGGGTTTAGGGTGTCACCAGGCTGTTCATACTCGCAAACCTAACTGGGCTCTAACAGGTATTCAGAGAAGCAAAGGGAGTAAACAAGTCTAAGAGTTTAAATTGGGACTTAAAGAAGATAATAGAGCAAGCTAGCTCCCAAACTTCAGCAAGTCTCAGAATCACCTGGAAGGCTTGTTAAAATACAGATGGCTGGGCTCACCCCAGAGTTTCTGCTTAAGTAGATGTGGGCCTGCGCCCTGGAATCTGCATTTCTAACAAGTTCCCAGGTTGATGCTGATGCTGTGGTTCTGGGGGCCACACTTTAAAAACTGATGAGCTAGGTCAAGATGTGGACCAGAGGCTAGAGAAATTGTCTTCTGGGCATAGGAATAGTATGGGGGACGCCCTTTGTATAAAAGAGTATAAAATAGAAATAATGCTTTGTTATCATTCAGGGTCCCAGCAAGAAACAGTGTTATATTTAAACAGGGTAATTCAGGAGAAGTGATGTAATGAAGTGACTACTAATAAAGGTTAGTCACGGTTAAGGGAAGTGAACAAGGGAAAGGACGGTGAAACATCAAGGGCTGGCAACAACAAGGAGTCTGTACCAGCCCTAACACTGAGGGGTTCGGGGAGAGGGGTAATAAGGGAAGCCAGAGAGAGCTGGAGCCACGGGAGAAAGCCACCTGACAGGACCTGTGGCTTTCAGTAGAGAAACATGACTGTTTCCAACTTGCAACCTGGCAGAGAGGGAACTGTGATTCATCTTCTCCCCTTACCACCTGCTTCCCAACCTCCATCGGTGGCAATCAAAAGCCAGAGTTAAGGAAGCTCAGCGGATGTGGTCCTGGAAGTCAGTCTCCTGGGGCCCAGAGAAGGAAGGAAGCATGCAGAATGACTTTGGAAGGGCAAATAGAGAATGTCAGCCTTGGGCTAGAAGAGGTAGGCAGTCAGATATTGTGGTGGTCACTTTATGACCAGCCTCCTATTGCTGTGTAACAAATCACCACGTACTTAGCAGCTTGAAATGAGACATTTATTATCTCACAGTCCTGTGGGTCCGGAGTCTAGGCATGCTTAGCCGGTTCTCTGCTTTAGGGTGTCACCAGGCTGTAATCAAGGTGTTGGCCGGGCTGCATTCTCACCTGGAGGCTTGACTGGGGTAAAAGTTCTGCTTCCAAGCTCACTCACGTTGTTGGCAGAATTCAGTCCCCTGTAGTTATAGGACTGAGGTCCTCAATGCCTACAGGCTTCCTGCATTTACATATTTGACATGTGGGACTTTCCATGTTGGCTATTGTTTCTTCAAGGCCAACAGGAGAACTAGAGTGACTCTAGAGAGATGGGGTCTTAACACTGGAGCGACATCATAATGTCTTCGCCATATCCTATTGGTTTGAAGCAAGTCATAGGTCCCACTCCCACTTAAGGGGAAAGGATTGCACAAGGACATGAATAACAGAAGTCAGGGGTCAATATAGGTTACCTTAGAGTAGTGGTTCTCAACCTTCTGGCCCTTTAAATACAGTTCCTTATGTTGTGACCCAACCATAAAATTATTTTCGTTGCTACTTCATAACTGTAATGTTGTTACTGTTATGAATCGTAATGTAAATACCTGATATGCAGGATGGTCTTAGGCGACCCCTGTGAAAGGGTCGTTCGACTGCCCAAGGGGTTGCAACCCACAGGTTGAGAACCGCTGCAAGCATATTAAGAATCTGAGATTTTATCCTATGCCAATCATGGGAATTCATTCAAAGAAGGTACTGAATAGAGGAACAGCATAAGCAGGTCTGCATTTAAAGGCTCACTCTGGCACCTTATATAGAGGATTAACAGAAAGTGCAGGGGGTCTGAAGGTCACAGAGTTAGCTAGTGGCTGAGCCAGGGCTACGGCCATTTGAAAATGACCATGCTCCAGAAATATCACAAGGTCCCCTTCTATTCCATGATGCCATATTTCTCTGCATATCCAAGATGATTAAGTGTCATATTTAATAGCACTGCATCAATATAAAGAATAGAGAAGTAACAGAGAGACTATTTTGGTTAGCAAATATTTGGACTTAGTCTTGTATAAAATCTAAAACAAATTCTGAGTTTAGTTTTTCCCCTTTTACAACATTTATATGCGTGAAACAGTCCTTTAGGAGAAAAAAAAAAGTTATTTCTCCTGCATGTCACCTGGGGTGGCAGCAATCCCTCAGAGTGAAAGCACTCAGAGTTTCTTTACCTTCCACCTCAGCTGCTGGCCCACCTGAGGCTGCCAGACCCTACACAGGATCTAAGCAGGCCATCCTCCATGCTGCAATAAAATATGTATCTAGAGCCTTACAGTTGTATGCTGGCTCACAAGAACCAAATGTTAAATTTTCAAGAATTTTTTTAAGGTTGCTTGTTAAGCCATTGGTAGATTAATTCAGCTATGGTGGGAGTATTTACACCACAGAAATTAACAAATGCTACAAATCAGGACTTCTTCCCCCTGCAAGCTTGTTGTTAAACATGTAACAGAAAAAACAAAACAAAACACACGCTACAGCACTGCTTTAAGATGTCCGTACTCACAAACCTAACTGGGCTCTAACAGGTATTCAGAGAAGCACATAAATATTTATATACAAGTAAGGTCTTTGCAGAAAAGAAAGTTGGAAATAACCTAAATATCAAAGAGGAAGCAGCAGGTTACACAAAATGCTATGCAGCCACTACCTGATGGTATGAAAAATTATTTAGAACGTAATAAGGAAAAATCAGAATGTAATATCCCACATAGAGCATAAGAGAAATTCTGTGGGAAAATAGCAGGTGTTATAAATAGAATTTTATATTTATTTTTCCTGTTTTATTGACATATAACATTGTATAGGTTTAAATTGTGCAACAAAATGATTTGATACATGGATAGGTTGTGAAATAATTACCACAATAAGGTAACACCCATCACTTATGCATAGAGTTTAAAAGAGAAAACCCTGAATGGCATCATTGATATCTTTCAATGGTGGGATAAAAGGTGGCTTTTATTTTCTTCTTTATATTGTCATGTATTTTCCAAATATTCTATGATAAACAAGTGTTGCATTTGCATTCATGAAAAAAACACTATCAAGAAAAAATTAAGGCCTGGCCGATGTGCTCAGTGGTTGAGCATCGACCTATGAACCAGGAGGTCACAGTTTGATTCCCAGTCACAGCACATGCCCCAATTGCAGGCTCAATCCCCACTGGGGGGGGGGGGGGGGGCGGGGGGGGCGGGGGGAGCGTGCAGGAGGCAGCCTCTCTCATCACTGATGTTTCTATCTCTCTCTGCCCCTCCCTTCCTCTCTCTGAAATCAATAAAAACATATTTTAAAAAGAAAATAGTAACTAAGGTCAGAAGAACCTGAAAATATAGAATTCAATTCACCCACATTTCCCACTCACCAGACACTTGCTGTGCCAAACTGACACCTACCAATCAGGGATGGACCACACACTTTCTACACAGTGGGATAGTGACTCTGAAATCACTATCTGAAAATTTTTAGTTCTCTGAGCTCGTCAAGATGTGGCCAGTTTTCAGAACACTGCATACAACTGCACTTCTAACTTCACACCCATGACAGCAATGAATTAAGCATGTAATTTACCACTTACATGTTTAGCCTCCATTTACTATCCCTCTCCAGGCCTCTCTGTTAGGGAAGAGACACGTTTCCCTGTAGAAGGACTTTAGCTAGAGTGACTCCCTGGGCTCCGCCTTGAGCTCACTCCTCTCCTGACTGCCATTACCTGATGGGACAATTTCGGAGAGCCTCCCTGGGAGCCAGCCTGTCCGCAGGAAGCATGCACTCTAATCTGCTCTCTGCCTTGGGATCGCCTCCCACTCCCTCACCCGGTGGGACACCTGCAGCTGACCAGCTGAGCCAGCGTCCAGAATGAAGTTGATTATAGAATCCACATTCTACAGTCAACTTTATTCATAATCAAGGTGATCTGATTTCCCACTCTCCAACATCTATCTATCCATTCCCCCCACAATGGGAAGAAGAAAGAGGTATTGATTAACACTATCTATTCATTAGTGTCTTTCTAGAGTTGATACTGCTAAAGGCAAGGATCATGTCTTTTATTCCCATTTTTGTACCCATAGCCCTTGGTGTGGACATGTACACACATAGAAGTACTCTGTAGAAGACTGGGGTAGGGAGGACACGGGCACTGGTCAAAGAAAAATATGCAGAATGGAATCTGTTTACCTCTTCCTCTTATTTCCCACTGAATTCAGGGAGAGTGAGACCCTTCGCCCAGGCAGATTTTGGCCCACTCTCCCCATTTATGGTTTAATGGACGGCACAGCATTTGTGGCTTAAATAATTTATAGTGATCAATGCGAACTAACACAAGGTGAAATTGGGTCTCATTTGAGAAAAATCCTTAGTAATGACAGACAGGGGAGAGGTAGGGCCATCAGCTCTTAATTACATTCTGTCTCCTCTTGGCTGTCTCCTGCTTTCTCTTCTCTCCCTCCTTTAACACATATTTTCAATAAAGTGAATTTTTTAAATGGGGGCAACCTCTGAGTACTCAATGCAACTTTCTGTTGCCTTAGCTGGAGCCCCCTGACTCACTCCTGAAAGTCCTCACACCATTTCTTCCTTCTCATCAATTGGTAGCGATTAGACACCTTCTAGGTAGAGAAATAATTTGCTTAACTGCATAAGGAAATGGCCACTTCAAGCCCTTTAAGAATTTTGGTCCTCAATTACCCAGCCTTACTTCTCCTGTGAAGTGATAATTAGAGTCTAGATGATAACTGGATTACCAAGGACATCTCTCCCGACAGTCGTTTAACACCTAATCAAGTGTTAAGGTCGTAAATTATGCATTTCTCAACAGCATTCAGACCCATTTGAAAACAATTTGAAACAGTTCAAGAGTTCCTAGATGGTCTTCAGTTTTACAGAGCTGTGAAGGGTTCTGCTTAAAGGAATTACCCGCTTAGAAGAATTACCCGTTTAAAGGAATTACCCACTTAAAGGACTCAAAGTATAAGGCTCTCTCAGTTCTTTAATCAGCTACAAATCGTTATTTTTTTTAACTGACAATGATATATCGTCCCACCACATGGGAGAAAATGGAGTGTTTCCCACAGTGTCTGTGCACCTCCCCAGGGATCGCAGATAAAAAGATTCCACAGAGAATTTGAAATGAGAGAGGAAAGAAGAGAGAGAGAGAGAGAGAGAGAGAGAGAGAGAGAGAGAGAGAGAGAGAAGGAGAAGAAAAAGCCTTACAACTTGCTCAAAACCATATCTGAAACTTAAAAGTTCAAGGCTGAAAATTACAGACTATGTTTCTCATTTCTGATTCACAGGGAGAAACATGTTCTAAGTGGGTGCGGGTGGAGGAAGTGTGGGGAAAGACTGAACAAGCGGGCACCAGGCCTTGCTCTGTCTACCTTGATAGAAAACAGTTCCCATTAGGCAGGGCTCTCCTCATGATGCTGTGTTAGACAAGTTCCACCTCCACTCTCCGCACACCCCCCACCATCCCCAAACCTGCAATACCACCAGCGGCCTGAGCTAGTGTGCATGTCTCAAAAAGCAGCCATGGCCACAGTCTTACATTTTACAATGAAACGTCTCCCATCAACTGGCCTATCAGGCCTTCTGCCTTCCCCACAGGGGCAGGAATGGGAAGGTCTTTAAAGGCACTGGGCGTCATACACATTTATGATGGCTCATCTATCATTCCCCTTAACAGCAGCCACACTTCTTTCCGAGCCTGAGCGAGAATCTGTTTACCAGCTCTGTCTCCTCCTCTTGGAGGGAGCAATGGCATAATTGGAAGCATAGATTACACCGTATAATTGTACTAAGGATCCATCTTCAGTCCAGCCCAACTCAATTAGAATATTTTTACTGCTTAATTTGATCTGAAGAGCCTCACCAAAAAAAGATAATAAATCTGTTTTCGTGGAGGAACAGGCAAAGTATGACACACATGGTTTTCTTCCCTCTTTACTCTACTTCCATCTCAGTAATGGCCCACATGTAGAAAAATCCACTCAACTAACTTGAGACAGTAACCAAAGGAAAAAAAATCTGAATAGCAAATGGGAGAAAACAAAAAAAAAAAAAGAAAAGTGTATGCATTTTTTAAAACTAAATATATGTATCTGTATTCCTGTTTGGGTAACAGAAAAATACTCATGAAAATAAATGCAAGTACTTTTATTTGCATTATTAAAACTTTATTAAAGACATATTCATATGGGGGGGGGGGGGATGAGAACCAGAGCTCAAAAGGAAAGCTTTTTCTCCACCCTTCTGCTAGGTTTTAGGACTTCATTACATACGTGGAAGATAATTTTACCTGGGCCAATGTAAAAGCCTCTGGCCTGATCTCTTTTCCTAGCTTTTTAATTAAAATATCCCATCATCGCCACCCCCCTGCTTTAGAACGTATGATGGCTGCCATGACCAGCTCAACAACATCCAAGCATCATTCAGAGACCGTCACAACTGGGCTCTTACACACTTTTATACCCTTACACGTTGTTATTTTCCCTAGATAAGTATGATGCTCCTATCACCATTCCCCTTCTGCCAGGCACGTTCTTGTCTCCGTCTTTGCTCCCACTATTCCCTCTGCCTCTAATCGCCTTTTCCCACTCCTTGCAAAATCCTATGCATCCATCAAGAACTAACTCAACTGCCATGTCCTCTATCGCCTTCCTCCTCCTCCAACTGATATAAAATGAACTGTCCAGCCCGTAGGTTCACTTTTCACTTCCTCTAGTCCACTTTCATCATCTATTTCCCTTGGGTGATTGTAAATTACCCCCCAGAAGCTGTGATTATGTCTTATAATTTATGTGTACCCAATATCTCTAGTACCTTGCCTGGAATAAATGTGCATTTTCTAGAACGATATTCTAGGAAGAAATCAAGTTTTCTGTCTTTTATTTTAAATGAGATTTTGGCATTTGTTTTTAAAAAGTTTCTAGATGCCTTTTTATTTTGTTTAAACCCAAATTTTGAAGATTTGACCTCATGGAAAGCCACTATACTAAAATTCAGAGAAATTCAAGAGTTGGTCTTACAATTTTCTTCTCCCTTTAATCCTTCATATGGAGTTGTGTGTTTTAGGTAGGTTTTCACTTGCAGTCATGTTTGACAGAGGTCTCTTGCTCTTAGTAAATCTCCGGGGCATGTCACACAATCAAGATGTTTCCCTCTCACTAGAATATTGACAGAAATAAAGCACTTGCAAAGCAGAGTCAGGTGAAAATCTCCGGCATTTGGGAAGGGTTTTTTTTTTTATCAGGTTGCTAAAAATTACATAATAAATCATGATAATTGTGATCATTAAAGTAGAGTAGTTAACATACAAAAAAAGCCATGTCCCCACTGATGTGCAAATTAGAGATACACAGAGTTAGGTCAACAAATCCATCACCTGGGTAGAAAACATTTTTCAGATAAGTCACCACTCTTGTACATTCCCAAGTCAGAGAGAATGGGCAGAGTAACGGCTCACTGGCCAAGAGCTGAGGATCCCCCAAACGCATGTGAGATCTGAATACAGTGTGGAATCCCCCCCAGTTCTTGTTCATTTGAGGTGGAGATTTGCCCTCAGGATTTTCACGCAGCTCTAAATCCTACCTTACAACCACTCTCCACCCTCATCCTTTGGTTATCCCACATGGCCCGTGCTCCAGCACCTAGATGTCTCTGTAGACATGCAAACCAAGCTGATAAACTCCCCTCTCCTCCAGCATCCATGCCGTAGGCTCAAGTCCCCAGGTTCACCTTCATTATCGATCTCCTACTTATAGCTTTAGTTTTGCTCCTCAGCAACCCCCCTTTTCCAGCCAAGCTGAGGCATTTTCAGGTGCTCAAATGAGTTGTATATACTCTCACCTAGAACCATTCCATCCACTGTTCCTTTGGCTGGAATGCTCTTTTCTTTCCCATCTTTCTACCAGCTAGGTTCCACTCATCTCTCTAGATGTCACCTCCTACAGGCCTTTCTGTCCCCTTCTTCCCCAGGCTGATGTCTCTCGAAGGGGAATGTGAGCTTGCCCTGTCTGGGCCCTCACCCACTGCATAGAAGGGGCCTGTTTGTTTTTTTTCTGTCTGTCTTCACTATTCATTGTGACCCTTTGGGCAGTGGTTCTTAAACTTAAGCATGCATCAGAATCACACCTACAAGGGCTTGTGAAAATACAGATTCTGATTCCATAAGTCTGAGGTAGGGCCCAAGAATTTGCATTTCTAAAAAGCAATAGTTCTCAAACCTGGCAGTATATCAAAAATGCCAGGGGAAGGATTCAAATTTTTCTACTGCTCAGACCCCACCCTAGACTGATTAGATCAGAGTCTCTTGATTGGGGGGTAGAGGAGGTTGTGGTGACCCCAACATTAGTACTTTCTGAGCTCCCAGATGAGTCTGGAGTTGAGTAATTCTGCTTTAGAGCAGAGCCCCTCAAATTTCAATAAGCACATGTGGAGATACTGTTATAAGGCAGTAGATCTGTGGTAGAGCTAAGAGTTTCCATTTCTAATGTGGTCCCCAGTGACACTGAGGCTGCTGGCACATGGACCACACTGGGAGTCGAGTTGTAGAATAAGAACTGGCCCATTCATCACTGGCAGCCTCCACACTATTGCTAGAAGTCATTCACATCATTACATGAACACCTGTTGCTGCTACTGCCCAGGAGCACCTCTGTAGTCAACCGTGTCAGAAACAGATGTTTCCCTCGTGACTTTCAATTCAAGTATCAGACCTGAATCTACTGTTTGTAGGCTCTGCCCACAACATCTCCCATCTGGTGGTTCCTGTGTCACTAACAGCCATTAGGATTCTTATTATTGTTCAGTTTCTGCTGCTCGTGAGGTTGACCGTGTGTCTCACTGAGGTGATTCCCTCAAAGAAAAGTTTACACAGTTTGTCTAATGCCCAACCTTGTCAAACTCACCTCCAAATTGGGTAAAAATCTGTATAGCTGTTTTCTATGCATAGATTGTACTTCCATACCATAGTAAAGCTCCTGACACAATATAAGTGGGAAGTGAATTTGTAGAAGGAAGGGAGGAAAAGAGGGAAGGAGGAAGGGTGGCTAGGAGGCAGGGAAGGAAGGAGGGAGGGAGAAGGGGGTGAAAGAATGGATGGTAGGGCAAAGAAAGAAAAGGAGGGGCAAGCTCAAAGAGATGGACAACATTTTGCCCTAGTTCCCATTTCTCCCAGAAGGCCTGCCAGATCTCCCTCACAGCCTCTTTTCCTATCAAGCTCCTTTTTGTTGTTCTCACCTGACCACACTCAGGGCCACATCTGTCATCCCCATCCAGCCCCACTTCCACACAGTGTCTAGAAACACATGTGCCTGGAACATGCCCCCTCATTCCCACTGACTTGCTTTATAACCTTGGAGACACAGATTGGGTTTGGGGTGGGGTGCACAGTGAGCCAGCTCTGTCTCAGCCAACTCCACGTGTATAATGAGGCTACACTTCTTAAAATTCTTAAATAATTGAAGGGTTCTCTTCTAAGAGAGACCCCAACCAGCCAGGCTCTAGGACAACTTAGAAATCTTCACATTAGTTACCAATATTTTAAATTCAAAAGATTTTCCACAAAAATTTAGATTTCCAGCTTCTTTCCAAAATTGGAAGATCTGGCAACATAGGGACAGCTTTGGTTGGATCTGAGTAGACCTGCCCCCTTCAATAGGAGCATACATTCTCCCTTTAGTTTGCCACAGTAACCACCCCTCCATATCATCCTCTAATACTGAAGCCAAGCATGGATTGCCATCTGTCGTCTTTATCTCATTTTACTTGACTCTGTTTGCCTTCCACTGACCATTTTCATTCACTAGCATTACCTGCCAGCCCCAGGGACCCCTGAGTGTGCAATCTGCAGACCACTCAAGCAGAAAAAATGGCCTTTCCCTACAGAACTCAGCTCTGTACCTTAAAACCTGAACTTGTGCTGGCCAGCATAGCTCAGTGGTTGAGTGTCAGATCTATGAACAAGGAGGTCATGGTTCAATTCCCAGTAAGGGGACATGCCTGGGTTGCAGGCTCAATTCCCAGTGTAGGGCATGCAGGAGGCAGGCAATCAATGATTCTCTATCATTGGTGTTTCTTTCTCTCTCTCTCCCTTCCTCTCTGAAATCAATAAAAATATATTAAAAACAAACAAAAAACTTGAGCTTGCACTCTGTCTTTTATTGCTAATTCCCATCCAAAGAGAAATGGGGAAGAAAAGTTTGCCTTGAACTCTCCCTAATTCTCCACACATGGCTTCCTGCCTGTCCCTTTTCCTGGCTGCAGGCATTAGCATTTGCTGTCATTATTACTACCTATTCGCATTATCTCGCAGGCTCTTTACCTCCCAACACAGAATTTGCCCACGAGGTAAACCTGTTGCCCTCCCAAGAGATAATAATACTTATCAGGACCTTTTGTAGAGTTCCTGGACCTTTGGGGATTGAACCACACTTTGTGCACATAAAGCCCTCCATTATCACCACTATTGTTGTCATTATTATTATTTGGGATTAGGCAGCCGTCTCAGAAGTCTTGCCAACCACAGGCAGGTGCCACCTCAGAGCCTCACCTGGCCCGGCATGGTGACTCAGGCCGGACGCACCTGGCTGGAGGTCTCTGGTTCAGCCTGCTGGGTGCTGGGATTCTGCCAGCGCATAGACCTGCCCTGAAACATTCACTTCTCCCTCACGCAGGGGACAGAGGCTGGCTCTAGGGAGCACCAAGAATGAGCAGGAACACAGCCTCTGGACCACACTACTAGAGAGCCATTGCTGCTGCAAATCTCAAACCAGGCAGAGCCTCAAAGGACCAGATTCTCTCTCTAGAAAGAAAGAGATGCACGGTGCAGTTTGTCATTGGAAGCTGCGTTCCCATCCAAACTGTCCTTGTATAGTTGTGCGAACCTCAGACAACTCATTGGCCTTCACAATCTCGGGGTCTCATCTGTAAAATGTGGGTAATAATTCCGGACATTACGATAATACTCTGAGATATATGTAAATAGTTTTGAAAGTATACATGTGATGAATATAAACATGTACTTATTTACAAGTGTCAGGTATACAGTAAGTTCTCTATTAGCAGACAAAGGCAGGCTCCCTCCCACTCAGGGGTACAGAACCACCCAGAAGTTAACAGCTTTAGCAGCAGACCCAGAGTAAACAGACAAGATGCCCCCCAGGACCAGGAGCAACGGGTGAATATAAACATCTCACCAAGAGAACAATTTCCACTCAAACAAGCAGGCCTGTCCCCACCTGAGTTCCTGTCTCATATTCTCCCCCTGTCACTGACCCCTCCCCCCCCCAGCCTTTTCCTCTTTTTAATATTCAGCCTGTCTCTCTGCTATGCCCAAGAGACAAGTTTGCCCCCAGCTAAGGGGCTGGAGTCTGGACCATCAACCATGCTTTCTAATCTCTTTATTTAGGGATCAATCCCCACCTCCCTACTCCAGTAGCCCCTCTCCCAATAGAAACTAAACACAAACCAACTTAAAACAAGAAAAACCGGAAGTGTGGGATGGAAAGCTACCAGGACCGCTCTCCATTTCTCTTTCCTCCTTCTCTCTTTATATCTGCTGCATGCTTGCTCACTAAAGGAGAGCAGAAAGCATGGCCACAGCAGCTGCATGGTTCGCAGTGAGGGAGCCAATAATTACAGAGACACAGGCTTATATACTATCTGATACCAAATGTCAAAATCCCAAGGAAGAGCTTGCGGGGGGCCAGCTTTAGTCAAGACCCTAGTACTGGACCGTCAATTTTGGTTTGGGGGCAGAGTACTGTGATTACTTACTATGGTTTGGTCAGAGACCCACCCCCAGACCAGCCAATTGTTGGTCTGAATGATGAGCTTGTGTTTGAAGGTCCTGTTCTCTGCATGGAGAGGGAAATGTGAGGGGGGTACAGGTAGGAAGGGTACCTGTGGCAGCACACTAGAGCCAGATCATACTAGGTTAGAAAACCCAACAGTTAAATTTCAGGAATTTTATGAGCCTATGGTTAAACCAGACACCTTGAAATCAATCTTGGTGCAGTATTTATACCTCAGAAACAGACAAATGCCACATACGGGCTTCCCAGATCCCCACTCTACCTTCTCCCCTAGTTTACCAGCACACCAGTGGTTAGCTACAACTAATCAACTCTAGTCACTATTCTTTGGTAAATGACAGGACTGACTCTGGCACCAATACCTAGGTAAACCACTGAACTCTTCTCATGGTTCCACCAGGGAGCCAAGAGTTGTCTTCGTCTGGCAATATTAACATTAACACGTATAATGTTTTTTTTCTGTAGTTTCTATGGAGGTATTACAGTAGACACCAATAGTGTTGTGCCCCAGCTATCTTGGTAAACACATCCTCTTATATTCTTCCTGGGACTTTTATACCATCTCCCTTAATGGTGCTAAATGAGAAAGAGACCATGAGGAAAAGAGCCACCTATGTCAAGGCTATAATAATTCTTTTCAATCATTGTGCACTGTTGTTGGGAATATAAATGGGTACAGCCATTATAAAAAACAGAATAGAGGTTCCTCGAGAAATTCTAAATAAAACTACCATATAATCCAGCTGCCCCACATTCAGCCAAAGAAAACCCCAGGCTATCAAAAAGGTATTTGCACTCCCATGCTTATCATTCATAAGGCCAAGATATGGGAACAACCTACGTGTCCATGATTGGATACATAGACAAAGGTGTCACGCACACATGAATATTATTCAGCCGTAAGAAGAAAATCCTGCCTTTTGTGACAACATGGACGAACGTTGAGGGCATTATGCTAAGTGAAGTAAGTCAGAGAAATCTTTATGTGGAATCTAAAAAAGCTGAATTCATAGAAACAAAGAGTAGAATGGCAGTTACCAGGACCTGGGGGCGGGAGACATGGAGAGATGTTGGTCAAAGGGTATAAACTTCTGGTTAGAAGATGAATAAGCTCCGGGGATCTAATGCACAGCATTGCAATTGTGGTTAACAATACTGCATTATATACTTGAAAGTTGCTAAGAGAGTAGATCCTTAGTATTCTCACCACAATAAAAAGAAAGATAATATGTGACCTGTGTTAGCTAACACTATTAGGGTTACAGTGGTAATCATATTGCAGTATATGAGTATCAAATCAACATGTACACCTTAAACTTACACAATGCTATATGTTGGTTACATCTCATTAAAGCTGGAAAAAATTAAAAATAATTTTTCTTTTCACATAAAGTATTCTCACAGTGTCTAAAGTTTCTGAGATTTGTTGAAAACAACCTCAAAAGGAGCAAAGTGCTAGTGGAGGTGGCATGAGAGGCTGATGCATAAAGTTGGGCATGTTATTCAACTCATCTGAGCCTCAGTTTATCTATTAAAGTGGAACTATTAATGTTGGTCTTTCAGGGTTGTTTAAGAAGGAAAAAAAATGTATGAAAAGTGGAAAGTAGCATTCAACCAATATTTGGAATCTATCATGACTTTTTTTTAACTTTATTTTTATTGTTGACACTATTACAGGTGTGTCTGCCGTGAATGGCTTGGCTTTCGTCTCACGGCAGCTTTCACCTTCTCCAGCAGCAGTTCCCAGGTCTCTGTTCTCACGTAAGGCTGTTCCATCACCTAGGGCTCCTCTCTACTGGTCATCAGTCACTTTGATTAGTTCCAACAGTGCCCCAACAGCTCCAAAGTAACCCTCATGTTCCAAAAACAGAGCTTTCAGCTGTCCCTTGGACCAAAAATCCATGGCATACGCTAGCAGCTTCATGGAAATCATATTGATTCTGAGAAAATTCCCAACAAACACAACTCTGTCGATATTCTCATTCAGTGCACACATCCGAGCAATGGAACCAATGTTGTTGGTGATGGTGACCAGCGTGGCTCAGGCGAGGTCTTCCTTGCTGATGGACTCTCACTTTTCTTTACTCATCATGTTGCCAAAGCTTGATGCTACAACAGATCCTTGAAAGCCAAATTGCTCATAGTCTCCTCCGTAAATGTCCTTCACCAGCTTATCAACATTGGTGCTGTCGCCTTTAGCTGCCATTTCCATAGCTTCTTCAAAGGTCTCACAACCAGTCAGCAAGCAACATAGACCTAGGAATGTTCCACCTCCAAGACTGGTCCCTGCAACTCTTTTATAGTTGTCCTTGGAGTACACTGCTAGGATGCTGACCCCAGAGCCCATGTTCACCAGCAGCATAGGGTACGGGTTATCAAGGCAGTATGGCTTTTTTTGACACAATTCAGGATTTGTGGGATTTTCAAAATAGTAACATTCTGGCTTGCCACTGAAGCCAACGGAGTCGAGGTAGAGCAGGCCCTGAATCAGACAATCCAGTTCGTCCAGTTTGTGGAGCTGCAGGTCCGTGATCATTCTGAAGTCCCCTTCGAACTTGAAAGCCCCACCTCCCGTGGCACAGAGGGTGGTATGAAGGCTGGAGAAGTTCTTTTCGTTGCCCATCTGAATGAACATGTGCATGGCACAGCTGGGGAAGCGGATGAAGTGCAGGTTCCCTTTGCGTCCACATATGGTCAAGTTTTTTAATTCCAGGTGGACATCTCGGATTCCGGTTTTCCCATAAGCAACGTTGGAAGTCAAATACTTCTTGATGCTCTTCAGGTTCTCCACTTCCTCTTGTTCCTCTTCAGCTGTAATATCCTTTGGCTCAAAGTAGACCAATTTAACCAGGGTTCCACCGATATCCATGCCAAACCATGGGAATGCTAAGGGTCCCTGTTTGAGCGCCATTTGTTGGGGTCTAGCTCCAGCAGGTCCAGGGGTTCCCAAAGGTGTGGACAGAGTCAGCGAAGAAGGAATGACACGGAGTCAGCTTTCAGTTGATCAGCCGCCTAGCCAGGTTCTAGCCAGGATCTCCAACCAGGCTCTGTGATTTATTGTCTTGTTACATCTGTATTTATACCAGTTGATTTTAATCCTATCAATTTCTATTCCAAAGGTTAGGGCGTTTCTTATCTCCATTCCAGGGAGTAAAAATTATGTAGCTTAAGTATGATTGTTTATAGTTAAAGTGATTAACTACCCACCTAGCACTTAGTTAAGTGGTTTTATTCCCTCCCTAACTTCAGGGAAAAATCCCTACCTGGGGAAACAACCTTTCTCGGAGAGGTGACCTTGGTTAAAACACATAGCACCAAGAAGGGGAGAAAACATATTAAGAACAGTATGCCATATACGCCAGGTCCCTTGAAACATACGCTGTGCAGATGTTTCTTCCCTGCAGCGACTGTGTCAAGCAGCAAGGATGGACCGGCTCCCAACATTAGAGAACTTTCCTACTTTTTAAAATTCATCAGGATGATAGGAGGCCTTTTGGGGACTGAAGGAATGTGGCACTCCACCATCCCAGGATGTTACTTCAGATTCCTTTCTTGTCACAGCAGTACTGAATTTCCAAAACATGTACAAGTTTCATATTAAAGCCCTCAGGATAGCTTAGGGAACAGCAGTTTAGTGACTTGAGTGGCCGTTCATCTCACCCTAAGCCTGTGCAAGAGGCTGCCTGGAACATACACCAGGAACTGGCATAAAAGATAAAGTAGGGTCAAAGCTGAACACAGTTTAGAATTAAATGACACCACATACATAAAGAACATCTCACCATACTGAGCATGTTCAAGGCACTCAATATGAAAAATCTATTGCTGTTTTTGGTGGGGTTCGGATTGAGGCTGAGGTTGGGTTGGGATTGAATTTGGAGTTGGCTTTAGTTCTAATACAGATGAAATATTTGGAATCCTTTCAGTGTCTCCCAATTATAATCATATGTTGGATGCTACCTCACTGATATCTAAATTAGACCTGACACTAACTCTCCAACTAGATTACAAATTTCTTTAGCAATAATACCTATAACCTGAAGTTTCTTTATCCTTACAACATCTAGCTGTGTGCTCTACAAAGAAAAAGAGAAAGTGCTTGATAACTTCCATAACTTGTTAAAAATGCAACCAGGTCCTCTAAGTCACTCTCAAGTGATTTTTTTGAATCAGAAAGAGGGCAGATGAGTCTTGAGAGCCAGAAGTTCAAGTTGACTCTCATTCCTCTGACTCCCTCAACTGCCTATGCTATTTATTTGACTTTAGTCTACACAAGAAACTGTCATTTGTGCAAATTTGTGTACCAGGGCTTTCAAGTGAAATTTGAAATGATAATGAGGACTGCCATCTTGAAAACCCTCATTGAAGTTCTGATACTTTGACATCAAACTCTCCCAGTTTGTTGTATCTAAAGAAGATGCACAATAGAGACATTTCCCGGAAGCTGGTGAAGACACTGCAGAGAGTTGTTCCTGTTTATCAAATTAGACACATCTCTGAAAAAAATTAGCCTTCCACAATCCAATCCCAATTGGTCCAAAATATGTCTAAGTGTAAGCACCTCCGTAACATGTTGGCTTAACTTCTCCAGGGTAAAAACACTCAAGTAATGTTCACTCCACCTTCTCCTTAATGCTGACAATCACTCTAAGGAAAAACTTTGGAAAATATCATCTCCCCCCCCCCCCCGCCCCGCCCCCCGCAAAACAAAAAAAACACAAACCAAACACCTCTTTGTGGTGCCAATGGGCACAGAAAAATGAAAGAGAGGATCATGACATTCTGGAAGATGAGATGCTTAATGAATGTTTCCTGATTATAAGGTGTTGTTTATGCCATTTAATTGAGCCATCTCCTCCATACAGGGGTGCCCATAGGTGTGCCCTGAGACTGGGTGATAATTGCAGGGTGGCTGATGGCCAGAACCTCAACCTCAAGGAAGAGCAAAAATTATATAGCCAAGCACCTGCTAATCAGGATTAACCTCCAAGGATGCCAACTCTGGAATCTTCTTCACAATAAGCATCCTCAGGTACACTTTTAAAAGAAAACAAAACATTCATTTTCTCAGATGGAGTCATCTGGCCTGGGAGCTCCGGAAAAGATGCTTTAGCCCAATCATGAAAACAAACCAGTGAATGCCCTACAAGGAGTTAGGGTGGGCCTAGTAAAACTCCCACAGCCCACCTAAGGGACCTGTTCCTGAGCCTGCCTTCCCTATCTATGACTTTACTTTTTCTGGGAAATCTCTGTCCTTGGCCATGATCAAAAGCCTATCTCCAAATGCAAATAGAAAACTCAGTTCATTGGACATATATTTAGTCCAATGAGGCACTTTTATTTCAAGTACCTGCTTCTTTCCAAAAAAGGGAATGTTTTTTTATTCTACTAGATATAGGAATAAATTTTGTTTTACAAACCTCATAATGTACTTTGTCCCAATCATTTCACCCTTTTCCTAATTGCAGGGGGGCTAAGAGCTGGCCAATGCCAGGGAACAAGGCAAAAACTCCCCTGAGGCAAAGATTAAGTGAATGTAGGAATCCTGAAGTTCCAGTGGTCAATAACTAAGTCTGGAGGGTCATGAAAATTCAAGGAATGTATCCCTGTCACTAGCAAGCGCCTGCAGTATCTTCTTGGCTTCAAAGCTTATATTAGTGGACTCACTGGAGTTTGCTTGGTGGGTGGGAGTACAGGCAGCAAAGGCCTCCCAGAGCTTTGCAAGTCCTGAATATCTTTGAGGTTTTAATTGTCTTGGCTATAAGCCACTAATAAGAAAATATATGCTTGGGTAGGTTGGATCTTTTAGAGGTAAAGATCCAATCCCTCTCCCCAACCCACACACACACCCCAAAGGATAATAATAGGCCTTTGAATGGGCAATTGAGGGCCTGTGGATCAATACTTTGGGGAAACTCTCTGAGCTTCAAGCTTACCATATGTATAGAAGTTGCTTAGAGGTTTTTTGTGTTTTTGTTTTTTTATCATGTAAAGGAAGCTTAGGGAATCAATTTGCAAGTATTGAAATTGGATAGTTCAGGAAAATCTCTTTGTTTCAAAGTATTTAGATCACTGCTGCTGAGGAAAAAAGTCTTATAGGTAACCATAAAGGCAAAAAGCTTACTTAGAGAATATACCTATTAGGATACAATGTAGAATATTCCTTCTAATCGCAAGGGTATATGTGTAAATACAAAAATACATAAGACTCTGATTGATCAAAGTTACTCTACCAAGATGTTTTCTTATCTAACTTATATAAAGCACATTTTATGAACACCTGACTTTTAATCTTTCATCCAAAGTACAGATGGATTTTTACTGAGCTCCATGTCTTAAAATTATAACTCTTCATTTTGATCAGACTTTGTAGTATACATAAATTAGCAAACATGCACAGCATCTCACTGTTAAAAACAAGTTGTTTTAATGAAAACATAACCTGACAATCAAGCAGTATTTTTTGGAGGGAAAAGACATTGGTTGAAACGGCAGTGTCTTATTGACATTAAAAACAGTTGACATAACTCTGCGAGGATGCTGAAATTTAACTTTTGTATGTTTTTATTATACCCAGAGTACCAAAGATAACAGAATTTATTCATAGAATAGCAGTCATTGAATTCAGTTTTCTGGTACAATTTTCTTCCCATATAAACTCATAAAAAAAGTGATGGGTGAACCATTAGGAATGCTTAAAGCAGCCTCTGATGTATGCCCGCACAGAAAGAACAGATAGATTGCAAAATGTTTATGCCTTTTACATTTTTTACAGTATTAATAAGGAAACACTGTGATTACCAATAAGAAAAGACTCCGGAGTGCTGCTTGTAAAGTGCACCGTTACAAAGATTTATATCTGTGTCTGGGGAGTAATACGCAGCATTGATATTTTAAGGAGCTCGGTTCAAAAATCTCTTCATTCAATGAAAGCCTGAGAAAGTGAAATATCTTTTCTCCTGTGGTAGAAGTGTGTGTGTGTGTCGGTGAGTTGATGATCTACACATGGTAGGAAGAAACAAACTTGGTCCCCCAAATATCCACCAAATCCTTGAAAATGGGTACATGGGAACTATGCGACTTTTCAGCAAAACTGTCCATCACAATTGCGGGTAGAGTGGGTGTGAGACTATCTGTTCCATGCCAAGAGCTGCACTGGTTATCTCCTGACCGGGGTCCCATTCCATACCAACAATGCAGTGTGTCAGCCCCACCCAGAGGCCCGAGCCCCACCAGTGCAGATTCATCTTTCACTCTGAGACGACACGTTTTCAGCCATCTCAACATCTAATAGATCCGTAGGAGGAACAGCCCTATGTTATCCCCAGTTACTGCTCCTATCCCCTAATGGTTGGTACACTGATAGTAAGTGCCCAGAGAAGATTACATTTTTTAGTTTATATCTATAGCTTCTACTCGTTTTTCAAGTTTTCCAAGTAGTACTTATGCAGAGCACTACCTATGTGAGCTTTACAACCAGTTCTACTACCTCCCAAGCTCCAATATAAAAGCTTGACATAGCAGTGTTAACCTACAGCCAACCACAACCTAAAATAATCTATGCCCGTTACGATGCATTCTGCTGCAAGTAGCAGTGGTTAGGGTTTTATTTGTCGCAATCAACACAAAGCCTGGAAGCAGGGAGGCCAGCACTGGCTAGAAAATCAAGGCCGACATTAGGACGCAGGCTTCTTCCATCCTGTGGCTTCACCATTCTTCACAGGCATCTTCCTTCCTGCTGCACATCCAAGCATGATGCGTGATTCAGCAGGAAGGAAGGAATGGGAAGGGCAAAGAGCAAGACACCTTCTCTGCTCTGGTTGTTGTCTTTCACATGGGAAGAGAGGCTCCCATGACCACTCACAGCTGCAAGGAATTCTGGGAAATCAGGTTTTATCTGTGTGTTTAAACTGGACACAAAAACACACTAAAGTCGCCGAAACCGGTTTGGCTCAGTGGATAGAGCATCAGCCTACGGACTGAAAGGTCCCAGGTTCGATTCCGGTCAAGGGCATGTACCTGGGTTGCGGGCACATCCCCAGTGGGGGTTGTGCAGGAGGCAGCTGATCGATGTTTCTAACTCTCTATCTCTCTCCCTTCCTCTCTGTAAAAAATCAATAAAATATTAAAAAAAAAAAAAAAAAAAAAAACACTAAAGAAACCCTGGCCAGATAGTTCCGTTGGTTAGCGTGTCATCCCAATATGCCAAGGTTGTGGGTTCGATCCCTGGTCAGGGCATATACAATAATCAACCAAAGAATGCATATATAAGTGGAACAACAAATCAATCTCTCTCTCTCTCTCTCTCTCTCTCTCTCTCTCATCAATAAATAAAAAAAAAAATAAAAACACGCACACTAAAGAACAGGATTCTGCAAGAATAGATGTTAGGTAAAGAACTAGTAGATTCAGTCACTGCTTTGCAGAAATCTGTCAGGCATAAAAGTGTGTGATGCCTGGCTGGAGATGGGGGGGAGGGGGGGAGGGAGTTAGAGTGCACAGCATTATACATCAAAGCTATGGCTGGTATCAGAGATGAGTCTAGGAGATGGTACATGGCACACAAAGATCATCTGCTCTACCTATTCACCCTCATTGCTGGTGACTAAACTTTAAGCTTCTTTCTGTTTGTAAAGGATTTTTGGCCCTACTCAACCACAAGGAGTATGTGGAGCTCAGGAGTTTACCAATAGACATGTCATCATTGTTCTTCATTTGTACACAAGTAATTCTCATGACCTCTTCACCTCACAATAATAATAACAAAGATTGCCTGGGTTTTCACGCCAGCATTTGTTTACTTACTAATATTAATATTACTAATTATAAGAAATCACATTAAAGGAAATGCTTGGAACTTTAGGTGGGTTCTCTCATTTAATTCTCAACACAACACTTTATAGCAAAAATCATGACAGCCCATTTTACAGATGAGGAACACAACGCTGACATAGCTGAAGGGTCGACCCCAAGGTTGCACGGCTAATGGCCTAGGTGTATCTGATTCTAAAACCCATGCTCAGAACCAGGGATCAGCAAACTACAGCCCTTGGGCCACATACTGCCCAGCACCTGCTTCTGTAAATACAGTATTTTGGGAATACAGCCATACCCACTCATTTATGTACTCTCTATGGCTGCTTTCCCACTGTGGTGGCAGAGTTGAGTAATTGCAGCAGAGACAGTATGGCCCAGAAAGCCTAAAATATTTACTATCTGGACATTTACAGAACATGTGTACTGACCTCTCTTTAGACTGGACAAGGGCTTGTACGCAGAAACTCTTGGAATCCCTTCGGGATAAATTCTCTAAAATTATAAGTGTCTATGTTTAGCTGTATATTTTTCCTGAGGAAAAGGTCTATGGCTTTCATCAGATTCTCAAAAGAATTTATGACTTAAAAAAAAATTTAAGAGCTCAATTGAACCAGATGTTTTAGAAAAACTGATCAAAGTGTGTGTGGTCCCCACACCAACAGCAGAGAATTTGCTGGGAAGTTGGGAACTTGTTAGAAATGCAAATTTCTAGTAAATTCAAAATCCTGGGGGTGGGGTCCAGCAATCTGTGTTTTAACAAGCTTCCCAGGTGGTTCTAAAGCTCTCTCAAGTTTGAGAACCTCCAAACTACCTAACTCGAAAAAGTCAAAACTCACAAAACCAAAGTTAAAATGTTATTGAATGCCAGTGCATTAGAACTCTTTGGTTTAACCATAATTTTTTACACTTTGTGGAGGAGGAGGGGAATGGCTTATTTAAACAGATACTTGAAGTTGTCATCTTAATCATTGGCTATGACTGTCAATTATAGCTTTTAAAACTGAACATTGAAGTTCATCTGAGATCTGAAATTAAAGGACATTCAGCATTTGGCTTTCTTGCCTTTCAACATTGGACTCTCATTTAAGCTGTTCACACTGATTGTTAACGGCCAACGAGGGTAAACCCCTCTGCAGGCGCCACACTGTGAAAAACGTACTAGAGACCACCATCTGGCCCATTCTTTTTCAGTGACACAAGTGCAAAAACCAGTCAAACATAAAAATTCACTGCCTTGGAACTAGAATTTTCCTCCAACAAACTAGCTGGCAAGCCTGCCTATCCCGGCCACGGTCTACAGACACATTTCCTGTCCAGACCTGGGATGGCTCCCCTCATAGTTCCTCAAACCTTGCCTCCCACCGCTCTTCTCCCAACCATGCGTTCATTTCAGAGCCCTTTCTTTCTGGCTCTGAGATCATTAATGTTACCTTAGAGATGAAAATGAGGTGACTGTGTTGGTGGTGGTGTAGGATTACAATTTGAAATGAAAATACAATTATTCAAAAGATCCACATCATTTTCCATTTCTATCCTTTTCCTTTAATCCTTAGGATTGCCTGAAAAGAGTGGCTTTCTCTTCTATGTACTCATGCCATTTGGGGGAAGCCTTGCCCTTGGTTTGGATAAACTCATCCAGCGAGACATCTACCTACAGATGAAAGCAAAGTTAACCAGCTGCCCAGTTCAACCATAACTTCACTGTGCTGTCTTCCAGCTCAGAGCCCCATGCAGGGTTTTTCATTGTCTACACCCTCCTGCAGCGATTCCAGAAGTTTCACATAAACCTATCCTCCACCTGCATAATTTAATAATTATTATATCAATATTTAATTACCCTCCACCTGCATAATTTAAATCAATTTTTTTGCTTGTTTTCTCCATTTGGAGCTCAGGGTGTATGAAGCAGGTGTGCTGATGTTGAATGTGGCATTTTCTGGAAGATTCCCTCTATAGTGTTAACGAGGCCTCACTGCCTGGGAGCAGAAGGGAAGCATTGTGTTTGGGTAATTAGTGTAGCTAACCCTGGTCTGGGAAGGACCCTCTGGGTGGTTAAGTGGGATTTGGTCTGTACTTGCCCACAACCAGCTGGAGAAAATGCACTGCTCTCTACTAATTACTTTTACTTCCTCCATAGCTTCCTACATTTTAGGTTTACTCACTCCTTCAGCACTGCTTGCTTCAGAAATCCACTCAAATCAGTATTTTTTTAATATGTTTTTATTGACTTTAGACAGGAAGGGAGAGGGATAGAGAGATAGGAACATCAATCAGCTGCCTCTTGCACATCCCCTACTGGGGATCAAGCCTGAAACCCGGATATGTGCCCTGACCGGGAATTGAACCGATGACCTTTTGGTTCATGAGTCAATGCTCAACCACTGAGCCACACCGGCTGGGCCAAATCAGTATTTCTGAAGAAACTCCACAGCTTAGAGATGAAAATGAGGAATAACAACAGTAAATAATAATAGCAAATTTGCTTTCCTTTGGGCTCTTTCCATAGGTTTCATGTACATCTCTCCCCACTGCCTTCCTACTGAAGAATTTTCTGAGGCACATATTACCTGTCACTTTTTCCTCCCACCTCCACCTGTGCACACACTGCCCCTGCCCCATTAGCACTATGTATCTCTCCATCATCTGATGTTATAACAACATGATTTGAGAAGTTTTTTTGTTCCCTTTTTAATTACAAGGAATTTGGATTTTTTTTGGGGGGGGGGGGGGTGCCTATCCCAAGGCCTGACAGAGCCACAGGCCCCATAAACATAAACTGATCACAATCAGTGACACAGATCTGGGGAGTGAGTATTGGCGGGGGTGGGGGTGGGGGGCGGGGAGACAAAAAAAAAAAAAAGGCTTGAGCAAAAAGGAAAGAACTTTCCCTTTACCCCAGAATCCTTTTTTCCCCCCAACCCCTGCTTATGCAGAAAGGATGAGTTCCCTTTGGGTCTCCACGGCTTTCAAGCCATGTGACCTTCCCCAAGTTACCAGACCTCCCTGAACCTGTTATTCCACTTCGATAAAGATGTGATAAGTCCGGACTTAGAGGGTGTTTATGAAAGCATTGGTTACATAAGAGGTGCTCAAAGAGGTCTCGCTCCCCTCCTGACGGTCAGGAATTGCAATTGCATGGGAGGACACAGCAGGCACAAACAGTGGGCAGTTACCACAGCACAGACCCATTGAGGAAGAGGAGTGGTTTCTCGGGGCCCAGAAGCTGAGGATATTATTTATGCCTGTGGTCAGGTGGTGGAGGGGCAGATTCAGATTTTGTGGGTCCTAAAGCTTGTACAATTTGGGGGACTTATTCAGAAAAAAAATTACTCAGCCATAAAAAAAGAAAAAGAAAAAGAATGAAATCTTGCCATTTGGGACAAGTGGGATGAACCTAAAAGGTATTATGCTAAGTGAAATAAGCAGACAGAGAAAGACAAATACCATATGATTTCAAAACAAAATAAACAAACCAAACAGCAACAAACTCAGAGATACAGAGAACAAATTGGTGGTCGCCAGATGGGGGCTGGGTGAAAAAGGTGAAGGGATTAAGAAGTACAAGTTGGCAGTTACAAAATAGTCAAAGCGAATGTAAAGTACAGCACAGGGAATACAGTCAATAATGTAATAACTAGGTATGGTGTCAGATGGGTACTAGATTTATTGGGGTGATCACTTTGTAAGGTATATAAATGTCTATCATTATGTTTTACACCTGAAACTAATATAGTATATTAAATGTAATTTTAAAATAAAATTTTAAAAAGTGACAAATATTCAGAACGCTGCAATAAATACTAAATATAAGTGTGCTGTAAGCATTTTTAAATAAGCATTTGAGCCAAATAGAAAGATGTAAAAGAGCAAGGAAAAAGAATGTCTCATTTTTGCAAATTTTACAAAAAGATATAGCCATGTGAACCCTGTTAGGGCCCTCCCAGGATCTTGGATCATTCATTTAAGCAGCACTTTCCTTGGTAGAAGGGGAGAAGGAAACTTGGACAGCATCCCAAAGACCAAAATAGTGCCACCCCATCAATCAAGAGTCATACTCATTGAAAAGTTAAAGGATGCCAAGGATTGAAGGGCTGTGCCCTCCAAAATTCTTCTGTGCCAGTGAGAGGCCCTGAAACTTGTGTTGCATGAGCTTCATGATAAATCCATCGTCGGTCAGGTCTCAAGGTAAAGTTGGGAGATATGAGGACGATAAATATATCTTGGCGGTTAGGATGGGACACCAATAACTAAAGCTCAAGGTGGCCCATTTTCTTTTTTATCCCCCCTTTAGTCTTGCCTCCGTGGAATCATCTCTTTCCTTTCTTCTAGAAAAATCTCTGAGTGGATGACTCCATTTCCCTCCCCTGTCTTCAGCCAGAGCACACCACTGCACTGCCCCTTCACCCCATAGTCAGCACCTTTCTTGGCTGCATCTGCCACTTTAAGATTCTGCTAAATTTGTCCCCATGCCTGTGGTTAGAGAGGTGGCTGGAAACTAGCAACCCCATGCTCTGCTCCCCTACTAACCAAGGACTCAATGAACCCCAAGGGCAAATTGCTGGCGGCTCTCGGCCTTAACTTCTCACTCTGTGAAATGGGGTGACATAATGGGCATTTTCCTTATACCCCAGCTCCAGAAGCGCCATGAACTGACAGGGGATGGGAGATGAATGAGGTCATGCTTTTTAAAGACTCAGCACTCTGGAGTGGAAATGCAATGTTTAATTACAAGAAAGATGTATTCGTGGGGCTAGGAGTTCATTTATTCTTTTTTAACAAGAGATTCTGAGAGCAAAGTGCGCTGGAGCTTGTGTGTGCAGCACTCAGCGCTCACGGCATGAGAAATGTTTATCTAAGGAGAACACGCTGAAGTGTGGTTAGAACAAGGGAAGTTATAAAAGGAAAGAGAGATCATTATCAGACTTACTGACACTTACAGGGAAAAAAGAAAAGAGAGAGAAAGGGAGGAGGGGATCCTGACCAGAGAAAACAAATAGGGGAAAACCGGGGCCAACGTTTCAACTTGGACATTTTCAAAAGATGACACCTTTCCCTGGCCTTGCCCTTTATTAATTCAAGATGTGTTTATGATAATCCTCCAAAATTCACAGCCTAGAGAACCTGGGCCCCAGGGAAGCGGGTTCACTCCTGAGAGACACCATAGCTCATTTCCAGCAGAGATGAGATTAGAGCTCAGTCTCTCAACTCCCCTCGGAGGGGTCTTCCCACTACACTACACTGACTGGATAAAGAGTCAGCCTGAGTTACAAGTCTACTGATAAGACCATTTATTTATTTCAAGTATAATAGTGTTGGTATTATTAGAATTTTCCAGTGTGAGACCCTAGTGTTCTGCCTTCAATGAAATTTATTTGTCATTAACCATGTTCCTCGTACAAGTTGCGAGTAATTCAGCAAACTACAGAGCTTTGTGCTGTAGGTAAAATATCCCTGCCCTCTAGGAATTTATCAACTTAGTTGAGGAAACAGAGCCTAGGTACATTAAAGGTTGGCAAACAATAGACACGATTAAGATTCGGTAATGAAGGATCGAGCAAGATGCTGGAAGGACTTGGGAGTAAAGCCATCCCAGGAGGCTGGAGGAGGCAGAACTTAAGCCAGAGTGAATTCAGAGATTGGAAATGAGAATTCATGGCCCGCATAATGAACTATGTGGGTCAGGACCTGGCCATAGGAATTGTAGGATATAGGGACAGTGAGTTGACCAATCTGAATAGATTTGAGACTTGGTGTACTAAAAAAAAAAAAAAAAAAATAGCCTGCAAGGGTGGAAATAGTTTGGGGCTAGATTGGGGGAGGCAAAATTAAATTTGAGCAAAAGGAGAAAGACTTTATCCTAGAAGTAAAAGAAGTCACAGAGATTTGAGTAATGACATGATGAACATGTTATTAATGGAATTAATCTCACTGTGGTGTGCAGTAAGGACTCTAGGGTAAAAAAAAAAACTAGTAGGAGAGAGATTAGTTAGAAAGCTTTTCAGGCATGGAGTGATCTTGAACAGGTTAAACATGTCCCCTTGTATCATTCATTTAAGAAGGAGGAAAGGGGAAATAGGGGAGAAGGAAATTTCAACCGCATCCCAAAAACCAAAATAGTGGCATCCCCATCAATCAAGGATCATATTCATTGAAAAGTAAGAGTTAGCCATTGGGGGACATGGTGGGAGAGAATGGGGGATATCTGTAATAATGTCAATAATAAAAATTAAATTAAATTAAAAAGATAAGTCAGAGGATGCCCAGGTTGGAAAGTCTATCCCCTCCAAAATTCTCCTTGGGCAGTACTGATGTCCAAGAGAAAAGCTAATATAGTCACACAGTAGGGAAAATGAAGGGACTGAAGTCACTCAAAGTCTGACACCGGCTCCAGCCCCCAAACTCCCCAACACTAACTGCTGCCTCCAGGCAGAGCCCAGAGGAAACCCACGGCCACAAGTGGCTGTTGGTTCCAGCCTGGCTGGCAGCTCACCAGGGCCAGCGGCAGTCCTTGCACAACCACAATTGTCAGTTGAAAAGAGGAGGAAGGACACCTGGGTGGCTTCGACCTTAAAATAGGATCTGCGAACCCTTGCAAAAAAACCACCTTCCGTACAAGCTGCCTTTTAATATGTTTTTATTACTCTTGGCTTCGAACTTCCACACCACTGCAGCTAGTGAAATAAATGCTTGGGTGGAATATGTTTTCATGGAATATTTTATCTTTATTTCATGGTGTGTGTGTGCCCTCACATGCACAAATGTAAGGTACCCATGTCATACATAGCAAGGCTAAAGAAAATGCCAATTCGTATCTGCAACAGGAAAAAATATTGCTTAAACTTGGGTTAGTCTGTGAACAAGCCAAGACATAGTTTGTGTCTTTCGCTAAAATGTTGTTCTTTTCGCCCACCAAACTCTTGCTTACGCAAGTGCCCCTCTCTATAGTCTTCTCCCCATCTATTGAAATCCTCCTTGTCTTTCAAAATTCTTCAATGCCTGTCAGCTTCCTCCTCCAAACCTTCCCCTGAGGCTGTCAGCCCCCTGGAACCTCCATAATATTGCCAAGTTATCCCCCAGAGTACTGTAAGTTCCTACTGTTCCAACACTGCCAGGTGTCAGGAAAAAAACAGGTGCCTGCCTTCAATTAACTCATACTCTATTAGAAGAAATAAATGCACAAACAGATGACCCTATAAGATGGGACCAGTGACCTAATGGGACAGACATTTTAAACATTAGCTTAGTGCCTCACCAGAGCTTCTGCTAACGAAGCAGCCTTAAGCAGCGAGGTTCATACCATATGACCCCACTGTCCTCCAGTTGTAGGTGAAGGGCCAGTAAAGGTCAACAAAGCCAATAGGCAGGCTCATCGGAAGCCTGTGAAGTAGCTGGGCCCAAAGCATTCGGCCCACACAGAGTTGAGCCAATCAGATTCCTAGTCTTGGGAGTTGAAAATAGAAAATATGGTGAGGACAAGGCAGCAATCAGCAGGAGTAAAATGTGAAAGGCTGTGAGTTAGAAGGCAGAACAACCATGATGGGCCTGGGTGAGCCAACAACCACAACAGCTAATATTTATTGAGTACCTACTATGTGCCAAACTTTGTTGCTATTATTCCAATTTTGTACTTGAGGAAACTTAAGACTTAAATGAATTCATTTCACTTTATTCAGGTCTCATTTCAAATATCCTCTCCTCACACAGACCACTATATCTACAGTAGCTTCCTGCTCCCACCACCTGACCCTCCTGGTCCACCTTGTTTATGTCCTTTATAACCTCCTCCTTCAAAGCATGGGCCATGGACCAGCAGCATCAGCATCAACTGGGAGCTGGTTATAAATGCAGCATATCGGCCCCACCCTAGACCTACTGAGTCATAATGTGCATTTTAACAAGATTCCCAGATGATTTATTTCCACTTTAAGTTTGAGAAGCATTTTATTTTTTTTCATTGTTATCTGAACTTTTCTGTTCCTTGTTTTTCATTTTTTAAAATTTTATTTTTAATAATAGTAGACATATAATATTACTTTCAGGTGTATTTCATAGTGATTCCACATTTCTATACTTTACGAGGCGATCGCCATAACAAGTCTAATAATGACCTGACAGCATAGTTATTACAATATTATTGACTATATTCTCTATGCTGTATGTTACAACCCTGTGACATTTTATTACTGCAAGTTTGTACTTCTTAATCCCCTTCCCCTTTTACACCCAACCTCCCAAACACTTCCCTATGACTTTATATTATTTTATATTATGCATATTACTTTATATTGCTTATGACAGTCGGTAATTTCTTTTTATTTATTTTCGTCTGTCTCCTTTAACAATACTGTAAATTCCATAGGCGAGGGGATATGTTTGAACTTGACCACCTCACCTCTGTATTCCCAGGACTTAAAACATGTGGTAGGCATTTCAAAAATATTTATTAAATGAATGAGTGAATGAATGAATGAATTTTCCCATGTTCTCACATCTAATAAAAAGTTAAAGTCAATAGCCAGGATTCCAAAACCCAATAGGTGGCTTCCTGTTTGAAGTACTCATTGCCCCAGTTTTTGGGGGTGCTGGAGGCTGATGGCTCTGAACTGAGCCCCTCCCAGGGAATTGCCCTCTGCAGCCTCACCCACAGTCACACCCCCTGTCCAGGGGCAGCCTGCACCCAAGGACTTGTGGATGGCGGAGGGGTGGGGGGGGAGAGGGGGAGGGACATACACAAGTTGTCCCTCAATTTGGCACATCTCTGAAGGGCCATCATAGCTTCATAGCTCCCCATGGGATTGGCGGAGGCATTGAAGCCCAACTTCTCTCTCTGCCCAGCCTGTTTCCTTTCCTCTCTCACAGGAATTGATCCCAAGGGCATTCCCTCAAAATTTTCTTCACCCAAACCTCCATCTCAGAGTATGACTCCTGGGGAATCCAACCTGAGATCAATTGACACATGGGGACAGGTGGGCCCCTCAAAAGAGACCCCGGAGCTCTTGCCAAGAAACTGCCTTGGATCATTTCCAGATCCCAGGAGGATCAGTTGTTCCTCCTCTGGAGCTCCCATGACCTGTCACCCTGTAAATGAATTTCTGTTCTTGCAATGAAAGGAACTAAGTTAGAGGGCTATGAGGAGTCCACGGAAGTTCAGAGGAAATGTGACTGAGTTTAACGTAAGGGATAAGAGACATCTAATTGTGTAAGTATCCAACATAAGATTTTAAAGTCAGGCGACAGTATAACTTAATAAGCAGCAGGCACAAAGGATACATGTAATAAATACTTAATAGAGCATAAGGCACCAGGAACAAACATCTCAATATCAAAACTAAAATATAAATAAGGAAAAATGAGTGTTCTCCTACTGAAGGCATAAATTAGCATTTGAATTTTAACCATAAATTGTACAACACATTCCAACTGTCATCTCAGCACTGGAAAGTAGGTAAATTGGGCTCAAATAATATCCAAGAGGGTTTTTGGTGTCTGAAGTACGAAAGGACCTACAAATTGAACCCATTCAATAGTTCTGAAGGCAGAGTTCCAGAGAGAAAGAAAATAGTTGAATAAAGCTGGTACCTAAATAATGGTCCAATTTCAACTGTCTATCAATGATGTGTTACCTCATGAGTCTTTGAGACACACCAGTGCTTCTAATTACCCTCCTCCCTAAAGGAGCTAAAATGTGGGAAAATATATAAAACACAGTTCTCAAGACAGTGGACATCAGACCACAAAGGACAGTGAGCCCTGAGAGACGGAAAACAAATGAGGTGATCCCTACAGCTGCCCCAGATTACTGCCTGGAGAAAGTGTCCATGGTACTGGGAGGGGAACTCCAAGCATATTGGTCCAGTGGTCTCCCTAAATTGAGGAGACAGAACTAGGGGTCTAGGAAAGGCAGGGCAGCTAGAATTCACAGGGCACACAATCTGAGAGGAAGAGCTCCAGAGGTCTGCAGAGGGTAACTCTCAAGTATTCAGCTGAGAACCCATGCATGGGTGTCAATAAATTAGGAGGAAATAGTGCCCAGAGCTTTAGCAGCAGGGAATAATTAACCCTACATGAAATGCAGCTCTGGTCCCACCTAACAAAGCTTGAAAGCCAGACTCGTAAGGAGAAAGCTGGCTCTAAGTAACTTAACCGTGTTGCAGAACAAAGCTCAGAAATAGTAAAATATCCAGAATCCAACAAGATAATACTCACAATGCCTAGCATCAAATTAAAAATTACTAGGCACACAAAAAGAAGCAGAAAATATAACCCACCTGGGTTCATTGAAGCTGACCCAGAATGACACAGATGATAGAATTAGTAGACAAGGACATTGAAACAGATAGTATAACTGTACTTCATAAATTCAAGAAGCTAGAGGAACATATTAAGACAAGGACAACTTTTAAAACAATCAAACTCCTAGAGATGAAGCACACCGGATCAAGGCATGAGGTCTGCACTAAGAGCCTGCACAATTCTTACTGTGTCCTTCCCAGAGAAACAGAAAGCTCAGCCAGTATTCCTATCTTTTGCCCCTCCATTCCTGAGGAGAGAACTATAGGGCTGTTGTTTGTGGCCCTGTCAGAAAAGGGGCCCATCCCATCTAGCTTTCTACAAAGGTTGGAGCTCAGGACTATAATAAGCAAGACCAGTGGCCACAAAGGGGCAGCAGTTCTCTTCTTGAAAAGCAACTGGTGCCAGTCAGAGCAACAGAGAGTCAGGGACCACGAGTTCAAGTCCCCTATATCCCACCCTCCACTCCCTCAAGCAGCTGTGTGTCTCTGGGCAACCTAGTTAACCTCTCTGAACCCAGTTTCTTAATCTGCAAAATAAGGATGATAATGATAGTAATAATAATAATAATACTCACTTGTAAGATTGTTGTGAAAATTTAATTGCATTAGATAAGAAAACACATCAGAAAATTCTTTCTAAAGTCCACATATTTGTAATTATTTTCACATACTACAAAAGCCAGGAGATAGGTACCAGTATCTGTGGGTATGTCACATTTTTCCCCCAACCCCACCCCCAGGAATCTCTTAATCATCCTTATCTTTTTATTGCCATGTCTCTGACATTCCTTGGGGCTTCTTAGTTCATAGTAAGATAAGAGCAAGTAAGACATTATTTGAACAAGTAAGAATGAGAAAAAAAAATTTTAAAGCTTTCTATTCTAGTTCTCCATGCTGTGTAACAAACCACTCTGAACTTAATGGTGTAAAACCACCACCATTTTACTATGCTCACTGGTTCTGTGGGTCAGGATTTGGACTGTGCTCAGTGGGAATGGCTTGTCTGTGCTCTATCAAGTCTGGGGCCTTAGCTGAGTATGTTTGAACTGCAGTGGGCTGGGATCATCTGAAGCCTTTTCTCTCACACGTCTGGGCTCACCTGGGACAATTGTGTGGAGCATTTTCACGTGGCCTCTCCGTGAGCCTGGGCTTCTCAGGGCATGAGGACTGTGTTCCAAGTGTACAGAGAGGGAGTGTTATAGGGGAAGCAGATGAAAGGCATGGCCTCTATTTCTGAGCCTGACAGTCCACCATTGGTGGAATCACTTACAACCCACCCAGATTCAAGGGGAGGGAACCCAGACCCCCTTTCAATGGGAGAAGTAGAAAATTATTTGGGTCTTATGTTTTTAAAATGCCAAACTTGATATCCAAATTCTACACGGCAAAAGTAGAATTTAGGCTTATTCAAGATTCCAGCACAAATGATGGTCGGTGGTGCCATCTTTCCCTAGAGCAGCGGTTCTCAACCTGTGGGTCGAGACCCCTTTGGGGGTCGAACGACCCTTTCACAGGAGTCGCCTAAGACCATCAGAAAACACATATATAATTACATATTGCTTTTGTGATTAATCACTATGCTTTAATTATGTTCAATTTGTAACAATGAAAATACATCCTGCAGATCAGATATTTACATTATGATTCATAACAGTAGCAAAATTACAGTTATGAAGTAGCAACGAAAATAATTTTATGGTTGGGGCTCACCACAACATGAGGAACTGTATTGAAGGGTCGCGGCATTAGGAAGGTTGAGAACCACTGCCCTAGAGTAATCTAGCCCCAAAAAACCTTATCTTCAATAGTCCATCTCTCTGGATGGTCTGAGTTATCATTAACATTAATCACTTTGTGTCACTGAGGATTGCCAATGCAGTGTAGTGGCAACCATGGAGAGTAGGCCTGGTTTGTCAGAAGCATGACATTCAAACTTGCCTACGAAATTATTAACAGGATGAAACCAATTGCAGACTTGCCCTCTGAGCTTAATTCAAATGGCCCTAGGACACCAAGAGGGATTTGTATTTTCCTGAAGCAACATTAAAATCTCAGAAAAATTTAACTGACAATGTGTTGATATTAGAATCCCTAGTCTTTAGGCACTACTCCAAAGAAAGTCAAGTTAATAAAAGCAAATGTGTAGGAACAGGTCTGTTTTTGCAGATATTAGGTGTGATACTTTTCAAGTTTTATGGAAAGAATGACAAACCTGATCTGAATTAGAAGGACTCTAGCTTAATATTTTCTATGAAATAGGGTGAGATGGGTTAGGATGCAAAGGTATCTAAAAAACTTAGCACAAGAGCTCAGGGAAGACTCTGCCCCACCTTCAAAGGTTGAGCTCAAGCAAACTGAAGGAGCTGTCATAAGCTGGAATGACAACGTTGGGAAGTCCTGCTCATCTGGTTTTGTTTGAACAGAAATATAGCCCTTGATTTAGAGAGAAAAGCAGAATCACCAACCCCTGTGCAAAGAAAAGAGATGATGCCAGGCTCCATCATAGTGGGAGAATTGGCCACACACAACCGCCTCTTGTAACAAAAAGAACCAGCAACACTTTCCAATTTTGTGTTTATACATAAAGTGTGCATGAAGACCAGTGACTCAGAAAGTCAATGCAATGTGGTGGTTGGAAATATTATCACTGGAACAAAGCCATTTGGATTTGAATTCTTTCTACTTGCTAGCTGTGTGCCTTGGACAATTACCTTATCTCCCCTAAGCTTTAGTATCATCATCATAAAATAGGGAAAAAAATACTAGCTCTCTCATAGGGTGACTGACGATGTATATAAAAATTTAACATAGTATAATTCATTAAAAATGCATCCTTGCCCTAGCCCTAGCATGTCAAACTCAAAGGCTAACATGGGCCAAAAAAACGAGGCATGTGGCCCACGGGCCATGAGTTTGACATGGTTGCCCTAGCCAGTTTGTCTCAGTGGATAGAATGTCAGCCTGTGAACTGAAGGGACCCAGGTTCCATTCTGGTCAAGGGCATGTACCTCAGTTGCAGGCTTAATCCCCGGCCCTGGTCAGGCCTCCTGTGAGAGGCAACCAATCGATGTCTCTCTCTCACATTGATGTTTCTCTGTCTCTTCTCCACTCTCTCTAAAAATCAATGGAAAAAAATCCTTGGGTGAGGATTAACAAACAAAAAGTGCATCTTTAAGTCTGATTTTATCATTTTCTTTACTTTTGTACAGTTAATATTAGTTTCACACTATAAAGATGATCTATGCCTTTTATAGAAAATTTGAAAGAGATATATTCAAAGAAAAACAAACATCACCCACAATTCTGCCACCCGAAAGTAATTTTTGTTAACATTTTAGGATATTTCATTTAATCTTTCTGCAGTGTATTTCCTCTCTCTGAGGTCCCACTGGGGGTATCATTTTGCATGCTGTCGTTTTCTCTTCTCATCATAGAATCAGTATTTTCCATGTAACTAAAAATCCTTCCTGAACTTCACTTTGAATGATTGCGTAGTCTTCCATTGCACACTTATATGACTCTCCTAACTGTAAAACAAATATTTCTCTAGGAAAAAAATTTCATTCTTTGGGAGAGAAGAGGCATTGCAGGGGCTATTTGTGCTGTCGTCATGCTTAAGAATAATGATAATAGTATCAATTTTAATACATAAAGCTTTATTAAAATATAGCCTTAGATTTGCCCACTTAAAGAATGTGGTCCTGGCTACTAGACTAGTTCTCCACATTTTTTTTAAATCCTCACCTGAGGACATGCTTAAAGAGAGGAAGGGAGAGGAAGAGAGACACACACGCTGAGAGACAGAGAGAGAGAGAGAGAGAGAGAGAGAGAGAGAGAGAGAGGTTGATTGCCTTTCATATGCTCCTCGACCCAGGATTAAACCCACAACCCATTACGTCATTACGTGTCTTGACCAGGTATCGAACTGGCAACTTTTCAGTACACAGGGCAACGTTCAACCAATTGAGCCACCGTGGCCAGGCTATCCACATTTCCAAGTACAAATCCTTGCGTAATTTTTTTCAAGAATATCGCAAACCTATGACTTTCACAAAGAAATGATTTCGATTTTTTTATTTTCACTTAAGTACCTCCTGTGACTTCTACTTATGAAAAGTCCATTTTTAGAAAATATAGGGAAGCCTGGTTGTTGTGGCTAAAAATTGTCTTCCTGCCCATCACAAATACAGCTATTTTCTTCTCTTTCTTAAGTGTTCTGAGAAATCAGCAAGTCATTAAGGGAAGATATTAATAAATATCTATAATAATTATATGTAAAATCTGCAATTACCATACATACATGAATGAAGTTGGAAAGCAATGCAGATATATTTCTGCTTACCCAGAAGTATATTGGCTGGGCTGGCTTTCCGTTCAACAATTTTAAAATCTTCATTGTACATCTGTTTTGGCCATACTTGCCTAAACATTTAATGCTCCGCAGAAGTGCTTCCCATGTTTGTTATTCAAGTTTCTTGCGCTTCAATTTGGGATATGTCTCCTTCCACAGGCCACCAAGACCAAACAGAAAATGCCTTGAAATGCAAACAGTCTCTGAATTATGATACCTATTACTTTTTATTAGTAGTAAAAACAAAAAGAAGCAAGGAACAATTCTATTTATGCAGAGCAGTTAGAACATAAATAATAATAAAATCCTAAAACTATAAAACTACTTACATAATATTAATTTAATTCTAATAAAAAGCAGGTTTAGGTTTTACCTCCAAGCTAGCAAATGTGCTGCATTTTTGCTTCCATCCAATATTTATACCCAAAAAACATTTGGGTTTAGGAAATAAAGTAGTGATAAAAAAATTACAGTCTTTGAATATTGGGCTTTGACTAGTCCCCTGCTGCCCTTTATTGTATGTTTCAGTAAAATACAGTACATCTTGCTGTTTTATTTCATTGTTTGTGGCCCGTGCAAAATCCTATTGTCCAGCTGCCCAGCATAAATGAACAACAAATCAGAAGAACCAGAGAGACACTTTAACTGATTAAACTGGGTCTGAAATTTTCCTTTTACTGCTAAGTTATCACCTTATTGCAATTATTTTAACACATTGTGATTATTTTTACACATTGTATTTATTTTTGCAAAATTCATGGGAGATGCTCATCAGAGGGCTTAGGCTCTATACCAGGTGGGGCAAAAGTAGGTTTACAGTTGTGAATACATGCAACACAGTTTATTCTTGTACTATTATTTATTAATGATTATATTACTTTCCATATGAACAACTGTAAACTTACTTTTGCCCCACTCTGTAGAGCATGCCATCTTAAAATCTCAAGCCTAGTAAAGAGGTCAGCTTTCATATTCTAAAGGTGTGTCTTTTTCTCCCTAAAATTACTTACATTGGCTGATTAGGGGAGCTTGAGCAAATGGATCTTTTTTTAAATTTTATTTTACTCATGGCTTATCACCTTACTTTTTCTTGTAAGTTATTTGACCTAAGGAAATTTGTCATAAATTAAAAGAAAAGCAATATTTTGTCACAAAACAAAAGACAAAAAAATAGAATAAAGGTAGTCACCTTTTACACGGAGAGTGATTTAGAGCTAGGTGAATAGGCTATGGGCACATGAGGAAATGCAGAAAATATGAGAACTCAAATTTGCAACATAAAATTCATGCATGAAAACCTTTTGCTACACTTAAAGATCTTCTTTCAGAGGTACCTGATAAAGCAGAATATATGCCATCTGAAAATTAAGGAAATATATTGTTTCAACCAAAATCAGAAATATTTCTTTATCAAGGCCAGGTGCATATAGACAAAACAGAAAGCCAGAGCTGCAACAATGCATAGATGCACGAACTGTGCACTGCACAACTCCAAGGTGAGCCATTCATACAGACTGCAATGTGAATGATGCCTTGATTATATCCCATTGATTTTATGCCTCCTACTCAGGAATGTATGATTGTAAAACAGTTCAAATGAAATTCACTTTTTCAGGGCCTCAAATAAAAAAGTGTTACCAAATAATCAAGGTAAATAGATAAGAATCTATATATATAAAAGGCTAATATGCAAAGTGTCCTCTCAGGAGTTTGATCGCTCGCTATGATGTGCGCTGACCACCAGGGGGCGGTGCGGAACAAAAGAAGGCCCTGGCTGGCAGCCAGAAGGCCCCAATTGGCCCTGATTGCTGGTCAGGCCTAGAGACCCTACCTGTGCACAAATTTTGTGCACCAGGCCTCTAGTTAAATATACCATGATAAGTTTTATTGACTACACAAGAAAAAACTAAAATTTCTGCATTAGAGGAGCCCACCTACAGCTGAATTGAGAAGAATCTTTAAGGTATGTATGAGAACAATTTTGAAATACTTTGGAAGCATTCATTGCCAACAGACAATTAATGTGCTGTCATATGTGGTCATTTTCTGGACATAGAAGTGAATCTGGCCAGAGCTCCCTCTGCCACAGGTTACACTGGTTATACTGGAGTAGCCATTTTTTTTGTACCTGCAGGTAATCTAATGGCTTTTCTTTTCAAAAATTATACTATTCAGCTTGGTGACCAATTCAGACTCACCTTTTTCCCTTCATATCTGAATTAATAAGGTTCAAGTTTATCTGGGGTAAGGACACACATGTTTGTTTTTTATAATTTTTTTTTAATCCTCACCCGAGGATATGTTTTTTTATTGATTTTTAGAGAGAGAAGGAAGGAGAGAAACATCAATCAGTTGCCACTGCATGTGCCCCAACTGGGAATAGAACCCGCAACCCGGGCATGTGTCCTGAACCTAATCAAACCCGCGACTCTTCAGTACACAGGACGACACTCCAAACTGAGCCACACCGGCCAGGGCAGGACTCACATGTTTAAAGCTTCATTTTAACTCTCACATGTGTAATAGAAGGTAAAAATTCAGATAGCACACCCATTCAGATGGCAAATTTTTACTTCCAGGTGTCATCTCTACTGAGTTTGCCAGAGTCTCTTTCTTATTTAAAATACTAGAGGCCTGGTACACAAATTCATGCACGGGTGGGGTCCCTCTGGGTGGCCTGCAGGGATGGGACTGAAACCCGCAGTCCAATGCCGCCTACAGCTCCTGCCTGCAGCTACCGCTCATCCTGGCCCCACTGTGCCTGCTGCAGGCTCGCGCCCAATCAGTCCCGATCAGGAGAGGCTCATGCTGCCGCAGCAATGCTCACCAGCCATGAGCCCTGCATCTGGCACCCTCCCAAGGGGAATGGCCTATGGGATTTGGCTGAAACCAGCTCTCTGACATTCCCCCAAGGGGTCCCAGATTACAAGAGGGCACAGGCCAGGTTGAGGGACCTCACCGGTGCACAATCCGGCTGGGGAGGGACCACAGGAGGGCTCTAGGATGTGTCTGGCCCAACTCGCTCAGTCCCAATCAGCCAGACCCCAGCAGCAAGCTAACCTACCGGTCGGAGCATCTGCCCCCTATTGGTCAGTGCACATCATAGCGCCTGGTGGTCAGTGCACATCATAGTGAGCGGTTGAGCAGCCTTAGCATATTATTAGCATATTACGCTTTAATTGGTTGTTCGGTTGTTCTGCCATTTGGTCTATTTGCATATTGCCCTTTTATTATATAGGATATATACATATTTGATCTCATCACCTGCTATCTATGGGCAAATATTAAAGACATCTGAATAATTAAATCTCAAGTTAATATATGCTGAAGAAGGACTTCTGACTTCTCATTGATTACTTTGGTTTCCTTGTACTGAACACACTTGCCTTGACTACAGCAGATGCCAACTATTTAATCATACATTAGGATCAACTGATGATGTATTTCCTAAGTGCAAAGCAACTCTGTTCACCATCATTGAACAGGTCCAAATCTTGCCTCACATATCTTACTCAGGCTTACCGCTGAGCACCCACTGTACACACACAGCTAGGAAAATCCGAACCCAGTTTGTATACACACAAGCAGGCATTCTGATCTTCAATCTGTCAGCTTGCCGTGAAAATACGAATTCCTTTTTTGTGGTGAGGGATATGTCAATTATATCTCAATTTTTAAAAAAAGAAAGTAAGAAAAGGAACTGCAGAAAAGGAACCGCCTCCATTGGCATAGCTGTGGTATGGGAAATTGCTGGAATTCTCAGAGTACTAAGGTGCAGGCAAATGATTAACACGTCTCCATAAATCACGGCAGATTTAAGATTTAAATACACACTAAAAATGGCATGGACTCTTGGGTCTTCTATTTATAAATGCAGTCCTTTTTCTTTTACTTCTCCTCCACCCCCTCCCCTTTGGATCAAAGAGAGAATTCCAGGCCAACTGAAAAACAATGGTAAATGTTTGCATTGCTGAAATTCAAGCTGGTGCCATAAGTGGATTTGAGGCGGACTGGGCTCTATAAACAAAATAAAAAAGATGGCATCCAAATGAAAATATGTAGAAAAGATACTGGGGGAAGGGGGGGGGGGATGCTTCAGAGAAGCAGTCTGGTTAGTTGTAAAATGACTTTAAATTAGGCTTTAAAAAGGATTGCTAAATCTTGACACATATATGAGCAGCTTATTATCATGCAATTGTGCAGTAGTTGCTTGATCTTGTTACTGATTCGTCACATATGAATAAATGATTAATTACCAGAAAGGCTAAAACAGAGTAGAGTGAGAGTACTGAAGCTCACCCTGAAAGAGGGGCTTAAACACGTTTATTGCCCTTTAAGTGCATTTCATTAAGGCCAATTAAGGACTTTCATGTCTTATTAGAAAAATGAAGTAGATTTATGAGGTTTTCGTAGGTTGTAAATGCTGGGGCTAGCAGATACAAAACCGAGCAGAAATGGTAGTTAAGAGCTAAGAAAATATATACAAATGCTCCCAGAAAGCAAATATTTAATGGCAGTAAAAGCCAGTTCAACACAAAAGGCGATCTTGAAATAAAAGGGCATAATTTTTATTTCCTATCGTCTACTCACTACAAACTTCAGGATTTGCACAGGCAGAAGGTTTCTCTGCAGCTTGGGGGGGCGAGGGTGGTGGGGGGGGGGGGGGGGGGGAGATAAAGCACAGCTAACCCTAAACTGACCTGACAGTGACTGAGTCCTTTGTCAAGACAAAAGTAGACACCAATAAAATTGCTCTTTGAATTCCAGGGGGAGAATTCTTGAAAGAGAGGAAGCTCGGAAATGAATCCAGCGCTGACATGGTTGTTACCAGACAGCAAGCCGAATTCGCTGGCTGTGGTTAGGGCCATGAGCCCAACTTCCCACTTTTCCTGTCCCCATCAGATGGTGTCAGAACATTAGCCCTACCAAAGGGTGAGTATTCACCCTGGATTTCCTTGATTCATTTTCAAGGAAAATCACCATGACAGGTTAGCAAGCATTTCCTGTTGCCCTTAGGGGACGATTGCCGCCCCCACACCATTCTAGCCATGGGCTGATCTATTTACTCATCACTCAAGCTGCTCTCACAAAAACACATGACACACACACCTACACAATATGATCTCAGGAGACTCCTGCAGCATTGTGGGACACAGGAGTGAGCATTCAGGAATGTTTGGTAAAATGCACATTTTTACCTTGCACACCATGATGGCAAGCCTTGAGACTGTTTATCCCATACCCTCTTGGATAAATAATTTAAAACCATATGAAACATCTACAAGAAAATATCAACTGAAGCTGTATAGTCGCAATTTTTTCAGCACAAATTTCTCCTCCTCTTTAAAAAAAAAATGAATATTGGCAAGTCAGTGGATTATGCCTTCTTGATTTTTTCCAAAATTCAAGAGAAGCGCCATACAGCACATGAAAGATGTCCAAAACTCACCAACAGTTTTGCAGCACACATACTACTTTAAAATAAATGCCTCGGTTTTGCTCCTTGAAAGCCCATTTGCCACCACAGAAAAGACTGAACATGGAATTTTAGCACTTCTTCAAGAGCCCTGGCAAATTTTTCTGCTGAGAACCTTTAAAATGGTATTACTAGAAGATCTAACAGCAGGAAATCAGATTAACTGCGCTGTTTTAGGAGAAAAGATGAAGAGCTGGCCGATGGTACTTATAAAGGTAGAACTTGCAAAACTGAAGGTAAAGTCCTATAGGCACATCCAGGCCAAAAATAACAAGACATAAAACAGCAAACAAAATATTAATTTCAATGTCCTTAGTGTAACTCCCTTTTGTCCAGTGAACTTGATTTTTCCAAACAAATAATGGCCTGGACAGAGACCTAAAGCAACTAGCCATGTATCTGTTCAGACTCTGCAAAGAATTTTATTGAACCGAAATGTGATGAGCATCTGTCCTTGGTGATTTATTCCAAACAGCGGAGATGTTATAAAATGAACACATTGCATCTCCTGCTATAAAAGAGAAACAAAATGATCTTTTAGTTAATATCCAATCAAACTTCAAGACACCTTATGGAACACAAGGATTTCATGGGATCGTTTTATTCTGTCGCACCTTTCTCCAGAACACTAAGATGGGATTAATTTAAGAATTTCTAAAATGCGGCGTTAAATGTGTGTAACCAGTTCTGTTTTTTTCCAGATCAACAGATGCCACTTGATTTTTATTTTTATTTTGACAACCCAAAATGTAGGCCCAGGCTAGGGTGCTAATGACCAATAAGTTCTTATTAAAGAACCAAGAGTGCTTTTTCAGAAAGTTCATTACCAATTTGGACCTCAGGGTCACTGAGTTACAAATAGAAGTGGAACCTTTTCAAGTTCAGGATTGGATACATTTTGTCAGGCACAATAGACTATTTCTGGAAGAATTACTGCAAAAAAAGAATAAAAAAAAGAGTTGGGTTTAAAAGCCTCCAAAGACTTCCAGCATGCGAATTTTATTCCAAAAAAAAAAAAAAAAAGAATTTTCAGATGGCTTCAGTAAAGATCAATCCCAAATAAATTAATGCCCATGGGATAAAATTACAACTCAGAGTCCAAATATTTCCACAATAAAGCACTTTGAGTGTCAAATAAAAATAATACAAATTTTTATCTAATCTATCCAGTTTATTTTTAAAGAGTTCATTAAAACTAGGGAATTAAACTTTCAAGTGATGAAAAGCTAATTTCTGTTTATATCCAACTCAGAAAAGAGTCTCAAATTATCAGAGTTTAGAGCAAAATGAGATCTTAATATTAGGAAAAGAGAATGGTTTCTATTGAATCATAGAATTAAATCTGCCAACACAAAGAGCAGGGGCGTGATAAGGGAGGATTTAGCATATTCAAGCAGAGCTGGACAATTTTGCACCCAATGTAGACAGATTTCTTTTGAATTTTCTAGGTTGGTTGTCCATAAATCTTCATTGTAATGAACAAGCTGCCAAGTCTTGCCCTTTCCTTGTAGGCTGTTCAAATCCTAATGAAATTAAAAATAGAGCATGCTTGGCACACCTTGTCCCTACGTCAGGCAGAGCTTTGTGGTGCCACTTTGGGGTGGACGATTTTGAAATAGAGGGGTGACTTTTAGGAAATCACCTGATGAGTCCTTTAAAATTCAGACTAGCTCAGCCCAGCCAGTGTTGCTCAATGGTTGAGTGTCAACTATGAACCAGGAGGTCATGGTCAGGGCACATGTCCAGGTTGCAGGCTCGATCCCCAGTAGGGGGCATGCAGGAGGCAGCTGATCAAGGATTCTCTCTCATCTATGATGTTTCTGTCTCTCTCTCTATCTTTCCCTTCCTCTCTGAAATCAATTATATATATATATTTTTTAATTCAGACTAGGTTTGGAAAAACACCCAGCCCTATTTTAAGGCAACTAGCAGCATGTCCGAGGTAAAGACCCATGGGCTGGAAGCAAAGGTCACAGACCACCAGTCTGCATGCCCTATTTTAACCACACATATGTTTTGGTAGGGCCACAAAGTATTTTTGAAATTGGTAAGGCAGTATTTAAAAATCAGGAAATTTTATCAGGTTTCTGGTTTCTTTTGAAAAAAACTGGAATATCTAAACCACTGGACTTACATTCTCTATGGCAATGGTTGGCTGGAACAGAGTATGTGCTCTTTCCCTAGTGGAACACCAGTTCACAATATCTTATTACTGCTCCTCACAAATGTGTGGCTCTTGAGTTTGGACTCCAGGCTCATAGTCCCTGATCCTTTGCTCCACATCCTTTAAAATCCTCATATATCTTTTTTTAAAAAATATATTTTATTGATTTTCTACAGAGAGGAAGGGAGAGGAATAGAGAGCCAGAAACATCGATGAAAGAGAAACATTGATCAGCTGCCTCCTGCACACCCCCTACTGGGGATATGCCCACAACCAAGGCACATGCCCCTGACCAGAATCGAACCTGGAACCCTTCAGTCCACAGGCCGATGCTCTATTCACTGAGCCAAACCGGTTAGGGCAAAATCCTCATATATCTTAATTCAATGCACTGTTAACCAGAAAGAATAGAAATAAGAGATACCTTATTTAGGGACTATGTGACCTACCTAAAAATTGATTATGAAATAAAACTCTCAATATTTACTCATTACATTTTCCCTCCCTTACAATAGAATTCAGCCAACTATGGCCCACATCCTGCTGCCATTTGCTTCTGTAAATAAAGTTTTATTGGAACACAGCCACATTCATTCGCTTACATATTATCTATGGCTACTTCACACTATAATTCTAAAGACCATGTGACCTGCAAAGCCTAAGTATGTATTATCTGGCCCTTCACAGAAAAAGTGAACTGCCCTCTGCCCCCTTATTTTCTAGATTTAGAGATGAATCCCCCTTTCTAGAGCCCACAAATGATGCTAAGGCTTTACTGAATGACTATTGCTCTTTCCCAGCATGCTTTGCCTGTCCTAAAGCCACCTGCTCAAGTCAATACCTGTCTATTTTTCAGAGTTGTTGTGGTCACAGTTCCAAAGTTGAAAAGTGTTCCTTTAATAGAATTATTTCCTCAGTATCTATATATCTAAGGCTTGAATTTTTCTTTGTTGGGCCACCTCAGCAGATGTCTATTTTGAAAAGTAATTTATGGACTAGCTCTATCTCAGTTTAACTTTCTAAAATAATACATTCAAGAGGGTCATCCTGAAGTCTATCCTGCCCACTGCTTCATTTAACAAACATTTGCTTATCATATGCCCTGTCTGATACCATGATATGTGTAGCCCCAAGGGTCTCAAGAGCACAAGTCACTCTGCCCCATTAAAAGCAGTAAAGTCAGTAAATCTGAGGGTCAACCAATGAGATAAAAATGACACAGGGTCTTCCTGCCCAACATACAGGAAACTTTGACACTAGCCAACACCTGTTTAAGTCTCACTCTGTGCCATACATTGTACCATGAATTTGTTAAATTTGTTAAAATTCCCAGTAACCTCATGAGATAGGTACTGTTACCCTCCCATTGTATGGAGGAGAAAATTGAGGTGTAAAGAGGTTCAGAAATTTACTCAAATTCATGAAATTAATAAAAGCAAAATCGAGACAAAGTTGGGGTGTGGGTCCAAAGTTGCTCAAATTCCCAAAAGGTCATTTAGACACTGTACTCAACTATAATTCCATTCTTCCTTTTGAACTGTATCTGTAATTCTGATTAACCATAATCAGTCACACAGGTTGGGCAAATACCTGAAGATTCTAGAGCAGCCGTGGGCAAACTACGGCCCGCGGGCCGGATCTGGCCTGTTTGAAATGAATAAAACAACAACAAAAAAAAGACCGTACGTACCCTTTTATGTAATGATGTTTACTTTGAATTTATATTACTTCACACAAACACTCCATCCATGCTTTTGTTCCGGCCCTCCGGTCCAGTTTAAGAACCCATTGTGGCCCTCGAATCAAAAAGTTTGCCCACCCCTGTTCTAGAGTGTACACAAATGTCAAAAAGCCCCTCAGATGTACAAAGATACTCCAGAGATGAATATGTTGGGCATAATCTCTTCCCTTCTGGTTGGTGAACTTCTCAAGTTATTTTCATTTCTCAGTTAAGCATGAGGTTTCCTCTTATCAGGGAACTATCCATGTGCTCCAGCAAGGAATCTCATTGGCTGACCTCTTCCTACCCTCACCCCCCACCAGCAACATATGATCCAGTGTTCTTTACCCAGTCAGAACTCAACTCAATGTCTATTTGGTGATTAATGCCATAAAAATATTGCTTCCTGTAACCTGGGGAAACCTACCCTCTCTTTTGTCAAGTCAAAACACTATGGATTAGGAAGTAAGAGTGCTTTCTCAGTCAAGGACAGTGTCATTTGTGGGGACAGAACGTTAAAAGGATTTTAAAAAAGGGGGGAGGGGGGAAGAGCCTTCTGGAATTTCTCATGATCCTGGCTTTTTTTTTTGTTTTCTGTTTAACTTCATTCGGAAATGTTCCTATCATTAGGAAGAAAATTAAAGTTTGTGTCTAAAATACAAGCTTTTGTATTTCATTTTACATCTTCCTACCTGAAGAGGAATGTTCACATTCCATGAGCTTTCTTGCTAACAATGGCCTGTCATTTGAGAGAACCCCCGCCCCCCCCCCCCCCACCTTTTTAGTGGCGAAGGCACATCATCTGAGGCAGGTGCCTGGGGAGGAATGTGTCATAAAGGCACATTCCTCATAATCAAGGATAATTCAAAAGGGAAACAGTGACCGAACATCCATGGAAGCCAACAGAAGCCTAATCCGGAGCCCAGCTCTGCAGACGGGGACACAGGCTGCTGCAAAGCCAGGGCAGATGCCAGGGAAGGGACCAGCCACAAACCGAACAGAAGTCCAGTCCAGAGCTTGGCATCTGGGTTCTTCAGCTGCCAGCCTTGCCTTGTGAGTAGCCACAATGTTTGGCTCCTGTGCACAAAACAACAGAGGACGAGGCTCAAGGGGTCCATGCTCTGTCCTGCCAGCAACAGGACGAGCAGTGCCAAGAGAAGGCTGCAGTGCCACCCGGGTGCCAATGTGCCTTGGAACGGCTTTGATATTTTCTAAAGGGACAACAGAATTCCTGCAAAAAGAAAAGACCGGATCCAGCATGTAGAACCATTTCTCTCATTTTCCTTTTTCAAAAAATTGCTATCCTTGTCCGTAGTTCATTTGTTTCACAAGGTTAACGTGGCCAGGTCTCTTTCTGCTTCTCTCCTACATCCTGTGGCCTCGCCTCAAAACCAAGCCGACAGTTTATTTCACACATGTTACTAAACTTTGACTTTGCTGCCCTGTTATTATTTGCCTTTATCCGGTCTCCAGGAGAACCTTGTGGAATAGCCTGAGATGCCATCTTGGTTATGAGTTGAGCGAGCCACTCCAACCTTAGGGATTTGCAGGAGGCTCTCAAAGATTCACTGCTCTATTTGTAAGGAAGTTCTTCTGTGGTTATTCCCCTGGGGAAACTATAAGGCAACCGGAGCAGTAAAAGGCCAGAGGAAATGAAAGACGTCACCTAGTCTCCGAGATTTCTTGAAACAGCAGAAATCAGACAAAAAAAGTGGGGCGGGGGGGGGGGGGGGGGGGTGAAGTTAGAATCCTTTTGTCTATTCACATTAGATGAAGGAAGAGGTAGGAAGAAGAGAACAAAGGAGCCAGTGGAAGACATAGAGATCCTTCATTGTCTTACCCTAATGAATGCTCAGACTTGACAACCAGAAAAACGCAAGCACAGCGTATTTGGGGTTAAAAAAATAAATGCAAAACCTTTTATCATCATGGAGAAGGTTTTGTCACTTCATTCTCTGACTCACAGACCATGAGTGAATTTGAGAGCAAGGCTTTCGGTATAAAAATCGAGGACGTTTTCTTTATTCATAGAAATGTTACCAGGCCCACATTTTCCTTTTCAAAATTCAGATTAACAGATATTAAGGTCAAATGTTAAAATCCTCTTTATTAATTTTAGATGACCTCTTGTATATTAATGTTTCTTTGGGAGACTACCTGAATGATTGGTGAATGAAACATAGGCACAGGTCCTCAATATCCTAAAGTGCAATCTTACACCGTTCTTGAGAAAAAACAAACAAACAAACAAACAAACAAAGCTCCTCAAGGTAACCAGGAATATCTCACTGTTTCCTCCCATGGGAGCCAAAGCCACACTCCACTCCTAGCTCTCTACTACCCTTCCCTTCACAGTACTTCTGCTTGAGCTATTCCCCTTTCTCATGCTGACTTCTCCACCAATACTCTCTTCAAGGCTCAGTTTAAGTAAGTTATAAAAGTTGTTCTTTCTTTTTCTCTGATTCTTCCACCATTTATGGTCTGTACCATCGGATTACCTAACCTTGTGATTTAGTAGTTCTTATAGAAGTATGACTTATACAATGGTGCTCTCCTTAGAGGTCATGACTTCTAGTCTTCTTTTGTCTTCCACAGTATCTTACCCAGGCCTGGGCCCTTGATAACAACTTGAAATTGTAGAGAAGACGTCTTACTTTTCAAATTGAAATTTACCTCTAAATTGATTTTACCTGCATGTGGATTATGAAAGCTGAAGCTTTTGACAAGTTTCAGCCCTCTGTCAAAATTAATGTTTTATGGTGAATTGATATGATGTATGGGGGGGGGGGGGGGAAGGGCGGGGGCTATGTATACCAGTGATTCCCAAAGTGGGCGCTACTGCCCCCCGGTGGGCGCTGCAGCGATCCAGGGGGGCGGTGATGGCCACAGGTGCATTTGGGGGCGATGAGTAACTGCTATTAAAATTTTAAAATATTAATTTCCAGGGGCTGAGTAATATTTTTTCTGGAAAGGGGGCGGTAGGCCAAATAAGTTTGGGAACCACTGGTGTATACAAAGGGCTGGGGTTCAAAGAAGAGTAATTTGTGTTCAAAGGAGCTTTAGTTCAGAGGCCATGAGGACAATAACAAACACTGGTGACTTGGCCCCAGGTATTTACTATGAAAAAAGGGTGCCAGCTTCTCATTGGATTGGCTCTCATGACAGTGCCTAGAATTCCATCTATTATTATTCATAGACCACTCGTAAGATTTTTATTGTTTTATGGCAGCTATTTCAACCGGTGTGCTGCAAGAGTTTTTAAAACATGCAATACCTGACTATTTAGTCAGGGCCACTAACCTTCTTTCCCTTAGACAGTCAAATAAAAAAATAACATCAGCCAATACAACAATAGCCATCCAGTGTGAATGGATCAAAATTATACCTTTTTTTTTTTGTCAGACTGGCAAAAAATATATTTTTTGGTGTGCTGCAAAATTTCAGTAATTAGTTTAAGTGTGCCATGAGATGAAAAAGGTTGAAAATTATTGTTTTATGGAATCTAAGTCCATTTAAACAGCATCTTTGAGAAAAGGGTCCTCAAAATGTCTCTCTTGAGAACTTCTCAACTCTCCTCAAAAAAATATAATCATGAAAGAGATCAACAGTAAATGCTAATTCAATGCTTGCTTGCCGTGTCTCCATAGACTGTCCCTCTTAAATGTCTAGAGATTTAATTTTATTATTTTATTTTAATAATAACATCCTATTAAAAGCGAACAGCATTCTGCAAAATTAACAACTACCAACTGAAACAAAGAGAACAAAAGAGAACCCAGTGAAGTTGGTTTAAGTACTTTCAGCAATACCAACTGAAAGGAGATTTACTCAAGAGAACGCAAACCAATGTCATTTTATGTCAGATGTCAACATGCCAAAACAATTGTGTTTTGCTGCAATGATAAAATAAAATCCCTTCTTTTATTTTCTTTCTTCATAAATGCCTATGCCACATAAAGCAAGCAGTTCTAAAAGGTGCCATTCTGCTTACAAACAATATTTACTCTCCAAGTACAGTTTGGGTACCTGATGACAGAAAACATATTAAAGACCAGACAGTCTTTAACAGCCCATGAAAAACAAAATGTAGCCAGTTGCTAGACTGTGAAGAGACTAGTTACTTTTCTCTTCTTTCCTTACCCCCAACTGCCTCCTAACCTCAACACTAACCCTAACCTACCAGTGAATAGTAGAGACATCTGTTTTTACAATTGAAGAAAAGGTTATTCTTTTTAAAAGTACAGTCTGCTAACATGCAAAGGCATTGCAACTCATAATTTTATGCATCCTTTTGTTCCTTGACAAGACATTTGTTTGACGTTGACTGGGCACAGCCAAAATGGCAACTGAAAACACCAGTTCAGGGAAACCCATTAAATGCAGCCAAAACAGGATGCGTGTGTCCTATTCACACGGTCCCACTTCTCCTCGCTGATCATTCCAGGCTTTTGCAAGGCCCTTTTTAGTGAGCAAAAATGAATTCCATATACGCACTTTTCACTAAGAAACAAAATGGAGCTTTAATAAAGAAAAAGTTTACTTGCTTTTCACATTGGCCCAGTGTGGATTTTAGCTTTCTATGTGTCATGGGAAATAAAGCTTTAGGCAAGACAAGAATATTTGCACCTCTGCCAAAAATTAATATATTTTTTAATGGTAAATTAACATCAAAAGTTTTATACATATTAGTGATGGTCTGACCTCCAACTGTTCACAGTCATGTCCAATCCACACACACAGAAGGAGAAAATCTGTCTGCTATGAACGTTCAATTTGTTCAATTCCCTGCCATGTCTTTTCAGCTGCTAATGGTGCTCTGTGAACAGATGATGACTTTAGTGGGAAAGGAAAACCAACAGGGATAAACTACTTTAAATTTTTTAAGGTGGCAATTTGTAATTTAGGTATGCTTTACCATTATGTTTACTATAATGTATGTGTAATTTTAAAGCAACAGCTCACTCCCAGAAGTTGATCACTTTTAAAATAAAATCTTCTGTTGTTTTGAAAGCACTAAGTCTGCCATGTTAAAGGCTGAATCTTCTAATTCAAGGGAACAAGCATTTACTGAATACTTAACTATGTGCCAGATTTGGGGGGCAGGGATAGTGGGATGGTAGCAGGGAGTTACAAAAATGACATGGTCAGTTCGATAAAATTCAACTGAGAACAGAACCTACAAATATACCACCCAACCCAGTTCCCTATGCAGAAACTGTAGGGCAATTAGAAAGGATGCTGAAATCTATCAACATGCAAGCCCAAGCTACATAGCCAATGAGATGGCCATTCCATCAACTTTCTGTATGTTCTTTCTCGAGGAAATCCTTTTTATCAAAACAGAAACAACAAAAAGACCTCAGATGGGAAAGCCTGAAGTCACAGCCAGCCCATGGTAATAGGAGGCCAACAAAGACAAAAGAAGGGACAGTTAACCCTACCTCCTCAAGAAAGTTAAAACAATACAGAGATGAGAACAACACAGAAGCCAGGTTTAATGATTCACATTTAAGTCCTATAAAATCTCAAATTACAAATTATTTGGAGTTGGAAATTGTCAGGGATTGGTCTTCTGTACAGATTTTATTATTCCAAAACTAGAGGCCAGATGCACGAAATTCATGCAAGTGGCTTGGCCCTTGCAGCTGGGGCTTCATCCGGAAGGTTGTTTGGCTGTCTGGTCTAATTAACATATTACACTTTTATTATTATAGATGTATACATTAGGAAACGAAGTCAATAATTACCTTTTAATTTACATTTATGGAAATTTCAAAAATTATACATTTATAGAAGTGTATTGAAAAAGTCATGTGACATTGACATTGGCTACAGGACTCCATTCTCCTGTTCTTCTCCTAGCTCACTTGTGATAGCTTCTTCCCATTCTCCCTTGCTAGTCCTCTCCCCCACTCTCACCCCTCCCTCCTCCCCTCCACTTTCCCTGACTGCTTAATGTCAGAGTCTCACAGTGCTCAGTCCTTGGTCCTCTTCTTTACTTACATTCACTTCCTGTTTTTTAAATACCACCTCTATGCTAATTATTTCCCAATTTATAATCTTCCCCAGACTCCTGTTCTGATTCCAACTGCCTACTCAGTATTATCACTTGTTATCTAAATTCAACACATTCAAAACTCTTACTTTCTCCCCAAACCTACTTCACCCATGGGTCTTTCCAGCAGCTGGTGACAATTCCATTCTTCTACTTATCAATACATTAAATAAATGCCTTCCTTTCTCTCACAATTATGCCTACACTGTTAGCAAATTCTGTAGGCGGAACCTTCAAAATATTTCCAGAATCCAATCACTTCTCACCACCGTCACTGCTGCCACCTAGTCCAAGTCACCATCATCTCTTGCCTGGATTACTGTAATTGGCTCTACATGGGTCTCTCTGCTTCTAGCCGTGCCCAATGACTATCCTCAACACAGCAGACGGAGTGATTATTTTAGAATGCAAGTCAGATTGTGTCATCCCTCAGCTTGGAACCCTCCATTTCCAACCAGAGTAAACAACAAAATCCTTATAATGGTCTACAAGGCCCTTTAGGCTGGCCTCCCTAAATCCATCTTCTCTTACCTTCTCACTCCATTCCCACCACTCTGACTCCTTTGGACCCCAGTACTTCCTGTTCCTTCTACCTGGGATACCATTCTAGTGGGAGATTTAACACATTTATCTTAGCAATTAGAAGCTTAAGATTATTAAGCATATAGAGTTGGATAAAAAAAATTAATAGGCTCGATGTAATGGACATATAAAGAGCCCTGATCCAAACAATCAGAAAGTAAATTGTCTCAAATACATATGGAGCATTTATAAAAATCAACGCTCAGGCCACAAACTATCAATAAATTTCAAAAAATATCATACATTCCATACTCCCTTACCAAATGCAATTTAGTTTAAAATATAAAAAAAGAACTTTAAAAAATTATGTCTTGACACTTAAAATATACTCCTAATTTACCAGATCAAAGAAATATTTAAAACAAAAAGCCAAAATACATAAGATACATAGTCATTTTTTTTAAGTTTGTAATAGAAACGCAGAAAGGCTGAAATTTAATGAACTAACTTTCCAAATTAAAAGTTAGAAAAGTAAAAATAGAAATAATGTCAATAAAGTAGAAGGAAGAAAAATGATTAAACAATATAAATTAATTCTAAAAATTAATTAATTAAGAATGGGATACAACAATGCCAAATATATTGGTCCCACAAAAAGAACATAAATAAATAATGTTATAAATAAAAATGGAGTTACAGAAATTTGGACACAGAAAATAGAAAGATAATCAGAATACCATGAACAACATTATGCAAATAATTTAAAACATAAATGAAATGGACAAATTTCACTCAAAATACACATCTTAATAAAACTGACTCAAAAAGATATAGAAAACATCAATAATCCTGTAAACCTTTTTACACATTGTATCTACAATTTAAAATCTTCCCCAAAAATACCACCAGGCTCAGATGGGCTTTATAGGTGAATTCTCTTAAGCTTTCATGAAAGAAAAATTTTAATTTATACAGAGAATACAAAAGAGGGAACAGTTCCCAGCTCATTTTATGAAGTTAGTATAATCTTGATATTGAAATCATACTAGGTCTTAATAAAAAAGAAGAGTACAGGCCAATCTAATTCATGAATATGGATGCAAAATTCTGAACAAAATATTAACAAGTTGAATCCAGCCCTATAATTTTTTAAAATGTAATGTATCTTGATCAAGGTGGGTTTATCCCAGGAGTGTAAATCTTGTTTAATTATAGAAAGCCTTAAAATTCACCACAATTTAAACAAAAAGTAAAAAAGATAAAACCATCTGATAATCTTGATAAATAAAAAAAATCATTAAAAAATTTAACACCCATTCATGATTTTTTTTTTAAAGAATAGTAAATGAAGGTTATTAGGAAATAGAAAATGAAGGTTATATCTCCTATAATGGTGTTGCAAATACAAAAATGGTATAACACTACTGAGACATGTTTAGCATTATTTAGCCAGATTTCATACGCAGCTTTGACCCAGCAATGACTCTTCCAGGACTCTATGCCACAGACACTGCAAAAATGCAAACAAGGTAGGCACAAAGCTATTCATTGTGCTGTTATTTTCCACAAGACTGGAAAGAACTCAAAAGTCCATTATTAGGAGTGGTTGCATAACTATGGTACAGTCACACAATGTAATATGATACAGCTGTAAAAAAAATCATCTCCATATATATTGATAAGCAATAAAAGCAACATGCAAAAATTATTTATTATTTATTGTGTGCTTTCTTTAAAGTCTTATTGTTATTGTACGCTAACTAGAAACATACTATTATGCAAAAGAGGGGACGGTAAATAAGATTTTTACATTCATTTATATTTTTTAAAAGAAACAGTAGAGAGGAAAATTTAAAACTTTTTCAGTGGCCGAAACCGGTTTGGCTCAGTGGATGGAGCGTCGGCCTGCGGACCAAAAGGTCCCGGGTTCGATTCTGGTCAAGGGCATGTATCTTGGTTGCGGGCAGATCCCCAGTGGGAGATGTGCAGGAGGCAGCTGATCGATGTTTCTCTCTCATTGATGTTTCTGACTCTCTATCTCTCTCCCTTCCTCTCTGTAAAAAAATCAATAAAATATATTAAAAAAAAAACTTTTTCAGTGATTACCTATGAGGGAAACAGGGACCAAGATGGAGAAGACAGGGGTAGAAGCCAGACTGCTAAGTTCGTATCTCCTTAAATAGTTTTGACTGAGGAACCATATAAATTTTAAAAAAAGGAAATAATCAGCCATTTAAAATTGAAAACAGACTTAAGGAAATGAATCTAACTAAATACCCAGTTGTTGGCATAACTACTTATAAAAAAAACTTTACTTCAATTGACTCTAAAACATTATCTTGAGTGTACATAGCAGGACATTTTCTAAAATCAGAGTCGCCAAGAAATCTCAAGTTTAATTCATTAGTCTTATTGCTAGTAATTGCTAGTAGTAATTCTAGCACTGCAATTTTGAAATCATTTATAATATGTTGTAGGGTAACTCAAATTAATTGTGCCCTTATGAACGAAGATTAAACTGAAATTTGAATTGGAAAAGCCTCATAATATTCTTTTTCTTACAAGATCAATTTCCTAGTTCTGTCCCCTTTAAAGGCCTGGAAGCAATGGCAATCAAAAAGTAATAGGCGCCCCGAGCACCCAGAATTAAGGCTTCTATTTTTTAAAATTTATTTTCGAAAGAGAAAGAGAGAGAGAGAAAAAAACATTGATGTGAGAGAGAAATATCAATTGGTTGCCTCCGCATGTACCCTGACCAGGAATGGAACCCACAACCTGGGTATGTGCTCTGACCAGGAATCTAACCCACCACTGTTTGGTATACGAGACAAAGCTCCAACCAACTGAGACACAGAAGGCTTCTAAATTAAGGCTTCTAAATAGCAACTGCCACAGAAGGAATCAGGGCTTTTTGGAGCAATTACTGCTTTTCACTCTGGGGCAGGAAATGCACTAGATAAGCTTAGAACATGTTTTGTGTCAGAAAGGAAGAAATCTGCCAGAACCGGTTTGGCTCAGTGGATAGAGGGTCGGCCTACGGACTGAAGGGTCCCAGGTTCGATTCCAGTCAAGGGCATGTGCCTGGGTTGTGGGCACATCCCCGGTGGGAGGTGTGCAGGAGGCAGCTGATCGATGTTTCTCTCTCATCGATATTTCTGACTCTCTGTAAAAAAAATCAATAAAATATATTTTTTAAAAAAAAGAAAGGAAGAAATCTGCAAAAGACTAATTGAATCACCTCAGAAAGATACAAGACTCAACTGGAAAGGGCTTCCACTGAGCCAAGATGGGACAATTTGAGCATTAAAATGAATAATGACCCCAATAGTTGAAACATGTCAAATACAGTATGTAAAACTCCGTAACTCATCAGTCACTACTGAAAGTTGCTAAGACATCTAATAATTACTTTAAATATTAATAGTACTTAATTAAAAGAATCAAGCATTTATTTTGTTTAATACAAAATTCATTTTCAGAGTAACCAAATAATAGATAAAAAGAAATCCTTCTTTATAGAAAATTTTCTGTCAATTAATACAGAAGGAATGACAGAATTAGATAATCACCGTTTGTGCACTACTTGACGAAGTAATAGAACAAGGCCATAATCATCAATAAAATGCTGTGCTTATTTTCTGTTGGTCCCTCAGCTCCGTTCTCTGCCTTTCCCTACAGTGTACTCCTAGCCCCAGGAATCTGACCTTCACACAGGTGCACAGTTGGGTTCAGGAGATGGAGGGAGGGAAGAGAGAGAGAAATCAATGCCATTTCTCCCTCTCCAGCTCTGGCTGCATTTCTGGCAACTGCTGCTTTTCCTTTGACCACAGCTCCCTTTCAGATGGCCCACCTTCCACCACTCCAGATCTTACCTGGTTACAACCTTCCCTCCCTTCACCTCTTCAGGTTTAGTGGCAGTAGCAGCCCCCTAAAGTGTATATATAACCTGAATGCAATCCAATTGAACCTCTAGATCAGGGGTAGGGAATATCTGCCTAGTGGGCCATGTAAGACCTGAGAAATCATTTGGTCTGGCCCCGCCAAGGCATTAGGGGTGAGTTAATTAAATGTTTGACCAAATATAGCAGGCTAATTTTTAAGTTGATAATTTTGTATGGCTCTCGAATGATGTTATAAATATACAAATGGCCCTTGGCAGAAAAAAAGGTCCCCCACCCCTGCTCAAGATCTAATTTACAGATGAGTCATAGAGGAACAGTTACATGACACAACAAGGAAGCAAGCAACCAAATCCAAACCCTGGGATATTCTACAGGGTGAATAACATGGATATCTCAATAAATCAATCAGATTGATTACGAGATGTGAGGACAAACAACCAAATGTAACATGCAGATTTTGTTTGGATCCTCAAACAAACTAACCATCTTAGAAACAAGGAAATTTCATCCTAGATTTGGTATTAGATGATATAAGGGAAATACTAATTTTATTAAGTATCACAATGACATGGTCATTATGGTTTTTAATAAATTATTATTTTGACATGAATACTGAAGTATTTGTAGGTGTAATAACAGAATGTCTGATTTTCTTTCAAATACTCCAGAAATTTAAAAGGCCTAAATAAATGGAATAATCAACAAATAGGCAAAATCAATATAATAAAGAGATCAGCTCTGCTCAAATGTATCCAAAAAGTCAGTTCTAAAATCAAATGCAGATCAAATTCCAAAACAGAGGTTTTGAGAAACTTGATTTTCCAATTAAAAATGTGCATAGAAGAGCAAAGGACCGCAAATAGTCACTCATGAAAAACAACAGGCAAAGGAAATTGCCCTACTAGGAAACATATTTGAAATCCATCGTAATTAATACAGGTTAGGCATAGACGTAGACATGTAGACCGAATGCATGGTTAGAGAGCCCAGATCAGACGCGATATGTATGGAGACTCAATTTATGAGAGAGGTGGCGTTGCATAGTAAAGAGAAAATAATAGACAGCCATAAAGGAAAACAAAATAAAATGGGATCATTACTTTTGCTTCAGACCAAAAAGAAATCAATTCTAAGATAAATGAAAACTTAAAGTAAAAACAAAACATTAAAGCTTTGGGGCTGGGGTGGGGGGAGGGAGGGAGCTATCTAAAAGACCTTAGAGTTGGGTTGGATTTCTTTGTAAAATATAAAACGCACAAATCCTAAGTACAAGATTAATCAATTTGGCTCCATTAAAATGAAGAACTGCTCATCAAATGATCCTATAAGGAGGATAAAAATATAATCCACAAATTGGAAGGAGATATATAAAAAAGAAAAGGGTTGGCATCCAGAATGCATAAAGAATATTAATCACTAAAAATTAAAAACTGAACAAAATATTTCATATTTTGTCAGAACAGGTTAGACTATGCTGGAGCAATAAATAAACCTAAAAATCTCAGGAGGAAGGAGGAAGAGAGAGGGGGAAACATCAATTTGTTGTCCCACTTATTTATGCATCCATTGGTTGCTTCTTGTATGTGCCTGACCGAGGATAGAACCCACAACGTTGGCACATCGGGAAGATGCTCTTACCAACTGAGCTACACTGCCAGGGCACTTGTTCAATTTCTTTATGTTTAGTCCCAGGAAACTGTGAGAGTGCTCATGGCACTGTGAATTATGGCACCAAAGAGAAATAAATCAAGGTGCTATCGACAAGCAACTGTACAAGTAAACTGAGTTTACTCACACAAAGAATACTATGCAACACAAAAATTGGTGACCTATTGCTATATATATATCAACAGGGGTGAACTTCAGATAATTTCAGTGAAAAAAATCAAATCACATAAAAAAATGCATCAAACAGACAATATGACACTATTTGTAAGAAACAAAAACAAAGTGAAACAACTACAATTGGTAAGCATCTTTGTAATGGAACTATCAAAGGAATGGTAGACCAAAATCAGTGACTACATTTTCCCCTTGGGGAGGGTGAAGAATGGATTAGAACAGGTGAAAGGGAACTTCAACGGTATTTGCAATGTACTACTGTTTAACCATTCTTTGATGCTACATTTCTGCATGAAAAAAAATCTTAATGTTTTTAAAGAGGAGATTAGTGGCTACAAAAGGTATGCACTGACACAACATGAGAAGTCCTTATTATGACCCAGATTATGTGCCTAGGGAATGTCATGTGGTCCACCTGTCCTTTCTACCTGAGCACTCTATTTTGGAGGGACAAAAAAAGGAGACACTGACCACACCATCAGATCAGCTCTCTACTAGAGAGTTCTCATCTCAGGCTCAGAGTTTGTTATCTGATAGGTCTGGATTTTTTTTCTACAAGAGTTCCTCGCCAGCGTTGATTGACATTATATTGGCTCTTTTTAAAAATATATTTTTTTATTGATTTCAGAGAGTAAGGGAGAGGGAGAGAGAGATGAAACATCAATGATGAGAGAGAATCATTGATTGGCTGCCTCCTGCACGCCCCACACTGGGGATTGAGCCCGAAACCCGGGTCATGTGCCCTGACCAAGAATCATAGGTCGACGCTCCTGGTTCACAGATCAACACTCAATCACTGAGCCATGCTAGTCGGGCTATATTGGTTCTTTTAAGCCTTTCTTTGTCCACTCAGATAAGAAATCTCCAGAATAGAGTATCATGTCCCTTTACACAAACTGATTCATTCATTCACTCATTCCTACTCAACAAATATTTATTGACCTCCTACTTTGTACCAGATCCTGTGAAAAACACAAGGCAGTCTCTGTTCTCTTGAAGCCAATCGTTTATGGGAATTTTAACATAGCAAGTCAGAATCGTTCAAAGAAAAGAATAGCCCTAACCGGTTTGGCTCAGTGGATAGAGCATCAGCCCTGCAGACTGAAAGGTCCCAGGTTCGATTCCAATCAAGGGCATGTACCTTGGTTGCGGGCACATCCCCAGTAGGAGGTGTGCAGGAGGCAGCTGATTGATGTTTCTCTGTCATCGATGTTTCTAACTCTCTATCCCTCTCCCTTCCTCTCTGTAAAAAATCAATAAAATATATTTTTTTAAAAAAAGAATAAAGGAAGGGAGCAACAGGAGGGGAGAGAGGACAAAGGCAAGCTTTCTGAAAAAAAAAAAAAAAAAGAAGCTGCACAAACGTGAATAATAGGGATTTTACTTCTTTATGTCCAAGTACATCCTGCTGGATACACTTTTCTTCCTGTGGCCCCTTAACTTTCTGGGCCCTCAGCATTTTAAGACATTCCTGAACTTCAGATGCAGTGAGCAAGGACGAGAGAACTTGGTACCTGTCACTTGACTCAGGGTGTGCCTTTGAGTACCTCTCCCGTTTTGGGTTTTCAGGTTTTTTCCCAATGATCTATTTTATTTCTGGTATACCTCTTTATCCTTTCTTGGGCCATGGACTCCTAAGGAAGCCTGTGGACCCCTTCTCAGAATAATGTTTTTAAATGTATAAAATAAAAACATATAGATTGCAAAGAAACCAATTACACTGCAATGGAGTTCTATTCATGGACCTCCTGAGAAGACAGGCCAGGGAACTAAACACAAAGTGTGGAAAACAAGACCAGTTCTCTCCCAGATGCTTCCACAAAAGGCAGTTGACTAGGCTATGGTGATTTAAGGGAAGACTAAACGTGTTTGCCTTGCCAGGCAGAGGAATGAACTAACTCAAGAAAACTTGATTTAAAAGTGAAGTGGCTGATTGTCTATTTCCTAATAAAGCGTGATAATGAAAAATACTCAGTGTGTACTTCAACAGTGTTTCACTTATCAAATGTTCCCAGAACATCCAATCCAATTCCTAATTTCTGTTTACCCTTTCGTCATCGTCCCCACCCACCCCTGCTTCATTCCAATCTTTGATCTAATTCTTACATGTTGACAAAGGATTTGGCTTATCCTGACTCACTGAAGAGGATTCCATCACCTCCCTATTAATGAAGCAAAGAGCACTAGGAGGGGATGAAATGTAAGTATTCTCTAAGTGAACAGTAAATGTGACATCGGGAGCCTCGCAGATTGCTTGATTGCACAACTAATCATTCATGGTAATTCATCCCCTGGGTTTGATTTCGGGGGCAATGCTTTTTGGCATGCCAAATCTGACACCCATCACAGTTCAGCATCTTTACAGAAAATATTTGACAGATATCTATATGCACCCATGTGATGAAATGTGGTCCCTGCACCATGTCTTCATTTGGGAAACTCCCCAAGCACCTCTTTAATAAAAGCCTAAAATTTAAATATCTCTAGACCCTGGAGACAGAAACACCTTGCTATTGTCTCTTCTCAGTAACTGCCTTTATTTTTCCTCCCAAAGATCTTAACCAGCTATATCTACCACATAGTATAGTTTCAGACAAAAGCTATTGTATTTCTTGCATTATGATGTTCTTTCTGATAACAGATATCAATTCACATGAATATTAAAATTATTACCCTTACCCTTCCAAATGAGGACTCAATAGCTAGTCTCTCTCACTCTCTCTCCCACACACATGCATCTTTACCAGCACCTTTTCCTCCCCTTTACATGTAGAGTATAGAAATAAAAAATTAAAAAATATTAGATACTGCCTTTTGACTTGACTGCTAACACAATAAAGCCACATTGTAAACTGAATCATCGGAGTCTGCTGTTCTTATTGCTCTCTTTGCTGGTATTACTTCATGAATATTAGAACCCTTAGGGATATTGGAATATGAATAAAGATTTTTTTAAAATCAGCTGGGTGTTTTTTTTTTTTCTTGGTTCTGTTTCTAAAAATAATGCAGTTTGCAAAAACAGAAGGTTTGGTTTATAACACAAACAAAATTGTTACATTCTGAATGGGTTGTAAGTACCTGATTCTTTGCCTTTTTACTCATCCCTGCGAAAAAAAAAATCTGCAAATCCATTTGCTAACCAGCTGTACCTCTGTGAGCAATAGATAACAACCTGTGCAAGCCAGGGTTTGCTGTGAATCGGTGCTGATAGGCCTGAATCTCATAGCTTTTTTTAAATGCTAATGACAAGAAACATTTCCGAAGCCAAAACGCTCTTGTAGATCTGTCTTCCTCTATTATGACTGATATTTGCTTGTAAGTACATAGAACACTTGTTCCCTGTCCCTTATCTTCGGTGCTGCAGCATGCTGACCTACATACCATTCAGCACAATATGATGCACAAACATCTTCTATATAATTTTTCATTTTCGACTTAAAAACAGTAGAGGCAAAATAGGATTGCTGCGAATCTAACAAAGAGATGGCATTATTTCCAAATAAAAATGTGCATTTTTCCAAAGAATTTATTTGTCTAGCAGCATGAAGTTCATACATAGCAATGCTGGGGAAAGGGTGTAGAATTGCGATTAGGAATGAAGAACTCGGGGAGAGAAACAAAACCCATCTTTTCTACTCCCCGAGAATAATTAAGCTAACTTATTTCTCACCACAATTAAAAGTTCAGCTTTTCTGAACCGTGTTTTTGCAGCGTCACGAAATGCGGCAGATATAATAGTGCTGAAATGTGTACAATAATAACAAAGGAATAAGGGTAGAAAGTGACACGGGAGCTGTGGGAAGGAAAGAAAGAATCTATTCTCACACCTGCCACTGTCAGAACACTCTAAACCAAGTTATTTATCTTTTTAATTTCTTGCCGCTATGGCTGCCCTGTTGTGGGTCCTCCCCGCCATTGAAATGATACTTGGGTTTCCAGCAAAACTGTTAATAGCTGCTGTTGAGACCTTAAGCTTGTGGTTATCTGATGACCTAGCCTTCTTAATGCTCTGCAAGACCATTGTAATTGCAAACACAGTTGAGCCACGTGAAAAACGAGGACTGTATTTCTAGGACTACAGCACAAAGGAGACCAGCCCAGGGGCCAACAAGGTCAAAGGGCAAAGAGGGTGAAAACCCCCTCATTAACTTGTAAGACAGCTGGAAGTCTCCACTCCAACGGCTTTCCCTTAACCAAGGGAAGAGGTCCTTACCGATGCACCTAGGTTTAATTTTTAATGATCAGCTAGCTGTCTTTGTTTTCCAAGTTTGCTTTGTCTAAACCAATTGGAAATTCCCCAAGAAAGATACAAACGGCTTGGGTTGTGGCCCAAATGGCCTCCTTCCTTGCACTTTCAGTCACTTATGTTGTTTCCTAATTATTTTGAGGAGACCTGAGTGAGAGGACTGCAACAAATACTGCTGCCACCGCTGTTACACTGACAATAGGTTTTAAGCAAGCACCACATTTCTGAATCACTATTTTCAGGTTCTCTAAAAGTGCAGCCACCCTTTACAAAGAGGTAGCAGTTATCTGAATCTGACCAGCAAGTGTACAGTAGAAGCCTCTTTTCCAAAAATTCAAATCAAAGAGAAGATACATTTTCACACTTTTTGCAATGTTGCAGTTATTCTGCTTAATTGTTTGCACCAGCCAAATTTATCCATCAGCTGCCAGGCCCCTGCTTACTTGTGAGCAGTGTCAACCCAGCATTTTACAAAGTCTGTGCGATATGACGAGCAGAGTATTATGCCCAGAGCCTGGAGACCCACTGTATCTTTCTGGCTCTGCCTAGAGCTAGCTGTGTGACTCTGAGCAAGTCACTTGACCTCTCTGAACCTGTTTATCTGGGGTGAAGTAGTGAAATAATAAGAGCTCTTTTGGCTATAAAATTCTACAATGAGCTCCCCATATATCCTTTTCATTTGGGACCACTTATCTCACCACTGTTGGCTGGTGTTAACTGCTAAATACCACAGAACAATTTTCAAAGTGCTTATTTCAGATGATACTGAAAGCTGTTGGAAAACCTTGTCTTTCGGCATTAACATAGATATGCGTAAGTGATCACCAGTTTCCACTTTGCTATACATTGCTAATGGCAACGTTATACAGTACTCCCACACAAGCTCTATAGGTCTAACTTATTAATGGTTTGTGCTAATGCAATTTCCAGAAAGTATGTTATTAAATTTTCTGGAACTTCAACACAACACAACAACATATAACTGCTTGATAAATTACTCTGAATAGATTTAGTAATTTGTGTAAGGGTGGCTCTCATTTATGTGAGAAGCCTAAATCCACTTAAAGTTAATTTCTAATTTTCTTACATTTGTGTCATTCAGAACTACACTGCTGGTCCAGGAGCAATCTCTCCAAAGCCCAAGTGAACTATTAATTTTGTTTGGGTTAAAGCATAAAATGTTTAACAGTGTAGAGTAGCCATAATTTGCCAGTTACTCGTCACACTCCTTCCAAATATAGTCTATTCGTGTTTTTCTCATATGACTGAGATTTTTGCATAGCATCTCTGTGTGTGTTTTTAATCTTAAATACAAGGGGAAAGATAGATGGATTTATTAAGACACAGTACCTAGCAAATATCAAATTAACATAAAAATGTTCATGGACCAAGCATTTTATACTGCTTTTAATGATTTGAAAGGAAATGCAGTCAAAAATTCTGGGTCCCTTTCCTCAAGCTTCTATTTATAAAATCTACCCAAATAAAGATTCTACTCCCTCATTGTCATCATTATTAAAAAATAATCATTTGGTTGTTGAATTCTGCCTGATCCTATGTGAGGCAGTGGAGATAGAGCCATTTATATAGTTATAACCACTGCCCATGATAAGACGAGATGACAGTAAGATGGATTCACCCACACAGAACACACAGATTATGAAATATAAGCATCGGGTAGAATTCCTACAAGGAACATAGAAAAGTGTTGAATTTTAAATGCTATGCTCTGGTAACATCTTATGCTTTAGGCTTAGCAGACAGTAAACTACACACACACACACACACACACACACACACACACACACAAGTAATACAAGTCAGAGACTTAAAAATGACTCATAAACACAAATTGATATATCTGCTAGGGGATAATTTCTTAAATAATTTTGAAAGTTTGTAAAGAAGTTGGAAAGGAATTGAGATAACTGATTTTCACTTTGTTTTAACTGAATTCACTTATTCATTGATTTAACATTTCTTGAGTTGCTACTGTATGCCAAGTAGCATATTTTTTGCTAGGTTGAATATAATTCATGAGAGAAATAAAATGTTCAAGAAAGAAATCACTCTTATTCCTAAAGCACTTTCATCACAAAATTTGTAAAACATGGGAAATGGACAAGATATTGCTAATATTTGAAATCTGATTTTTAAAAATCAAAGAAAAATTAAAGAGTACCTTAACTATATTTTTGTTATCACAAAAATATTTCAGAATTTTATCTCAGGCATTCTTTTGTAGTAAACAGAATATATGATTCATTACATTTAACTTTGAAGATGCAAAGCATCTGGTAACTGTAGATGATCTGAAAGTAGGTGATCCAAATCATTGTCAAGCATCCTCAACAGGGCATCTATTTCCAACCAGAATTGGCCATTTGAGTTGGTGGAAAGGTAGCTAAGGAGGGTTATGTTCCAGGCCAAATATGACAAAATAACTGCTGAATACATGACCATTAAAGTTGCATTTCCATATCATTTCACTTTGATATATTTGCATCTGGAGGTAGCACACTAAGTGACATTAACAACCCTTTCCCATCCCTCCCACAGGTGTACTAAGAAAGTGTCATCCTGGGGTTGTCTGGGCTATAACTAGAGTGACTATACAACCCATTTGCTCAGGACATCCCAATATACTCCTGTTACCTCAGTATAATTATCAATAACTTCCATTCACACTTTCAAAAAGACCCTGGTTAGGGATAATTAATTACCCAGCTCCCCTCATCATAAGGCAATCTATGATACTTATCCAAAGCCCTGCATTAGAAGAAAGTCTAGTCCTATTTCTGACCCGGCACCAGAAATGTGTCAGTCTGCAACATTACCAACACCAGTTGGAAGTTATAATCCTCTTCCCCCATGCAATGAACACTTTAAAAAAAAAAAAAAAACAACCTGGCTGAACAAGCTACCCTGTCTGATTCATGGGCGTGACCCATAGGCATATGTTCCTGTCGAACCATAACTTTCCTCCACATGCGCCCACTGAATTCACTAAAAATTCCCAGGACACAACTAAGCTCTATTGGCTTCTGCATAAAACTTAACTGTTACGAACTTTTTAGGAATAGAAAATTTATCTTATTTGCCTTGGTGTCTACCAATGCCTTTAGCAGTCAGCCGTGTTTAAGAACCACTCAATAAGTGTTTGTTGAAATGCCTGGAACATCCAGTCAAAACACCTGGATGGTTGGCCTAATTCATTACTTTCTTCCTAGCTATTTATCATCATGGAGATCAAAAGAAATCCAGAAAACAGACCATTGCCATGCCTGGGCATGTTTGTGAGAAGTGCCCAGGTGCACATAAAAGAAAGTAACATCCACACCTAAACTACTGTCCCCTCTCCCCTGCTAGTAACTTCTCAATCTGTCTTCATTTCTTCTAAGGCGGCTAATCTAATACCTTCCTACCATCCAGATATTCTAGAGGTAGGAGCCAGGAAAACCCATCAATAGTTGTTTCCCCTGGATCTCCTACCCAAATAAAGTCAGGGTTCAGGACAGAATCTTGCTACAGAAACATCAGTGCTTGGTGCTGCCTTCAGCCTTCACTCGTATAGCATCTAAGGAAGTCTTGTCTCCATGGAGAGACCAGCCACAGGGATGAGAGAATAATGAGAAGATAAATGAGAGAGTCGAAAATAATCTTTTGTTCATGCTGACTTACTTTTTTAAAAAGTGAAGGTTTGTCTACAAGTTATTAGCAGAAATTACAGTATTTGAATGAGCCCTCATAAATTATGCTGAAGAATTTGGCCCTCAGTTTTCACATTCCCAAATTTTAAATTTGTGATTTGTTAAATCACAACTTCAGTGCACTTGTGATTTTTTTTTTTTTAGATCACCCAAACAGACTAAATAAGTAAATATGGTGACTATGCCTAATAGAATGAATTTTATGAACCTGCCACATGGGACAGAGTCAAAACTGTCATGTAATTGACACCATGTAGTAAGGAAAAGGTTTTCTACAACATCCATCTTGGAAAAACAATGAAAAAGCATAGTGGGTTTCAAGCTGGAAAGAAGGGATATAAAGAATTGGCTGGTGTGACTCAGTTGGTGGGAGCGTTGTTTCTTACACCAAAAGGTTTTGGGTTTGATTCCCTGTCAAGGCACATACCTGGGTTTCAGTTTCGATCCCCAGTCAGGGTACATACAGGAGGCAACCTATGGATGTTTCTCACGTAGATGTTTCTCTCTCTCTCTCCCTCCCTCCCTCTCAAATCAATAAAAAGCATATCCTCAGATGAGGGGGCGGGGGAAGGGCTGGGCCCTGGAACCCAGACTCCACACTCACACAATGGCTCCTTCATTCCTTTGGAAGGTGTGAGTCTGGGAGCGCTTTTCTTTCATCAGCCGACATGAAAGAAGTAGGGAACAAAGGAAGACTTTCATTTACAAGAGCAAGTTGAATGGCACGGTGTCTGTTAGGAACTTGTATTCATGCTGCACCTGGCATTATGTTTAACTATCTGTGGAACAGAGTTGCCTGTGGCAACTCTGACAAGGAAACAGTGGGTTTCTGCAGCCAACACAGGAACCTCTCTCCTGTGCCTGTGGACCCCTGGCTCCTGTCAGCAACACCGTTCTCACTGGAGGACCCTGGAGGAGAGGGCAGTGCCTGCATTCCTCATGAGGGTGGGTCTGCCTCCCTCTTCTATGCATAGATGATCATCACCAGAGCTCCTGCTGCGCCCTCCACAGTCTGTGCCCGCTCACATCTGTAGTTGACAATATCTGCTTCCCCATCTCTGGGTAAACGGGTCTTGGACATAGCCTTGCAAATAGCAGCTGGAAAAAGCTGACTTGAGAAAAATCTTTTCATTCATTGCATAGCTCCTTCCAGTCAAGGCAAGGTTTTGGAGTTTTTAAATATAAAGTCCCTAACTTCTTAGGTACAGGTTTCTATTGGGAGTGATGAAAATATTCTAAAATTGATTACGGTGATAGTTGCACAATTCTGTGAATTGTTTGAAAACTATTGGATCATACACTTTAAATGGGTAATTTGTATAGTGTGTGAGTTATATCTCAAAGTTATTACCAAGAAATCACTTACCTATTATTAAAAATGAAATGAATAAAAACATTGTCCTTTCTGTTCATTTTTGTTTTGTAATCAAAGAAAATATGATCCAGGTATGTAGTTACAATTGCTCTGCTAAGACGAGCAAGTCCAGTTATCGAGTTGACCTGGTACACATATAGAGAGAAATATAGGCAGGGCATGGACAGTGTTTCTTTGAACACGTCACTTCATCTTTTCCTTCACCAAACTTCCTCATCAATATGAGAATCTTGACCAAAATAATCTCAAATTTCCATTTCATCTTAACATGCCTCCATGGTGTTCTAAGAGGAGCTTAGGTTTATTATCATGCACACTTTGGTTGGATGTGAAAAAATGATTGCATTTTAAATGCTGATGTTAAAAGAGCTATGAAACCTGCCGATCCTGACCCTCAGCCCCAGTAAATTTGCAGATCCGATATTATATTCTGTACTGATCAAAAAGACGCAGACAGAAAGCTAAGACACTCAGACAAAATCCTAAAAGATATCCTGTGGCAAGTTATATGCCTAATTTGCTCTTTGAGTAAAGGAGATGCTGCATTTAATTCCTACGACGCCCTCCTAGAGCTCAAAATGGGGGTTCGAAGAAATTTCTAACCTATTTTAAATTATGAAAAACATAATTTTTTAGAACATATAAAATCTTAAGAATCATCTCTGGTTAAATGTGCCATTACCACAAAGAGTACAGAATTTAACCATAATACTTGAGAACCCAAATATTAAAACCATCGCTTTTCCTTGTGATTTTCAAACTTTTAAAATCGAGTTTAATCTCCCATACCGACAAGCCTGTAATTTAGAAAATTAGAATTATAAATTTGCTCCTCTTCCCTAGAATTCTAATCTCTCTCTCTCTTCTTGCCACTCTCCATCTCACCATGGATGACTGCATAAGACAGCAGCCCCAACCAGATTAGCCAGGATCAAAACTGAATTTACCACATGACAATTGCCAACATGCCCATAAAACCTTGTTGCAGAGGATGTGAAAGAAATAGCCTTCAATTCCAAAATACTCTCTACCCTCAACAGGCAGCTTGCAGGAGAGCCGCCCACACCCACTTTGGGGTCATGCCTTCCTTCACTCCCTGGACAGCAAGTAGTCATTCCCTCCAAACTGAGTTGAGGCATTTCCTCGGTAGAATTACAACGTAGTCTAAGCATGTCCGAGCTTTTCTTTGTCACTGGAGCTGTTAGCTACATTCTGAGTTTCATGTACCACATACTCAGCAAATGCTGGGGAGGGGTGGGCTAGAAAAGTAGTACACAGATGTATAGTTAGCATTTATGTCCTACAGGGATACCCTGAAACTTGTTTAAAAATGTCAGTCAAGACATCTGGTCAGCTGTCCTGATCCATATTGGGGGTTTTAGGCTACTGTTATGCCCCAATATGCTTTGACCATTGCCAATATGCTTTGTACGCAGAAGCAGCAGTGGGTCCCCTTTGGTTTCTCAGTTCCTCCCCAGCAATGGTCTTTATAGTGTCACGTATGGAGCAAAATGCAAAACCACATACTGTATCTCGTGTGTCTGGCGAATGAAACGGGTCAGACAAACCTTGTGCAATCAGGGACGGGGGCCGATTGGCTTCGGCCGGGTCCATCTTGCAGACTGCGAAAGAATCAGCTGCCGCCGTGCCATGCGGCAGATGGACAGTTTGCATCCGATTTCCAGTCCGGCGCCAAACCCTTTAGAAGCTTTGGCAGCCGGAGCGCCATCAGGAAGCAGCCTGTGATGTCCTGCAGATGGCTGTCACGGCCACCTCGCCTTTGCATCTGGAGAGGCCCGGCCTTACTTTCAGGCGGCGTTCACTCTGGCCTAGGACCACTAGGTCAGCCAGAGAGAGGGGTCACTGGTCTGAGATGCACTTGACACCCACCAAGACCTTCTACCACTTCTTCATGGGTAGCAGCTAAGCAATGTTCATTTATTTATAAAAGAATCTCTCTCTCTCTCTCTCTCTCTCTCTCTCTCTAACACACACACGACTGTGTCCTCCTCCTTCCGATTTCCTGTTGTAAACATGCCTTTTTACCTCCTCCCAAGGCAATAGTCCAACCCCTTTGTTTTTCCCTGGTAACTGAGCGACAGCTCTGATACTCATCAAAACTTTCCACCCACATCCACTTCTGTGCAGATGACATGGGCACCTACCTGTCCCTTTAAAACAAAACAAAATCAGAAGGGAAAAAGGGGTGCGGAGGGGAAAAAACTAAATCATGGGCTGCTTCTTCCTTCCTCCACATTTCCTACGGTGAACACTGCCTACCCTCTCCTTCCCAGGTCACAAGTCCAGTCCCCAGAAAAATCTCAGACTCCCTCTCCCCGTGGCATTCCCACCCAAAGTGACAGCATTTGGGTAATTTCCGAATAACCAGGATTGCCAATGCAGGGGTTTCTAATTCGGTGTCCGTTTTAAGACCCCTCGGAGCTCCGCTTCATCTGGGGCTGACTTGCCCTAAGCGCAGAAGCAGAACAAAGCTTCGTCTTCATGCGGTCAGACTAATCTTACGCCGTGAATAGCCCAGAATAATCTGTCGAAAAGCTGAGCCTGGAGGTCTTCCAAGCAGAGCCTCGCGCATGTGGAGGGAGCAGTTAGGAGTTCTGACTGGCACTATTAGTCACAAACCATGTCACTGCACCGCAGAAGCAACTGGGGATCTCTCTCCCGCCCCAAAGATCAACCCAGACATTTCCATTTCCCTCCACCCCTCCATAGAGCAGCGCAGGCAGGGAGAAATTTAGAGAGAGTGGCTGACAAAAAATCAAAAACAAACTCTGCAAAAACAAATTCAATAATGTGTGCTCTTTAGCCACTCAAATGTAATAGAAATATTTGGTAAAAATATATAGATATAAATTGCCAATTAATGCAAGCTGGTTAAAGCCAGTAAAAGGAAAAAAATAAAAAGTTAATTAGAGCTTTTTGAAGCTTTGTGTTATATACATCATTTGCAGGTGCTACAAAAGTGAAAAATAACCATTATAATTACTAGTATTCAAAGATTCATATTTTTTCCCGTGTAATTTATTTAGGATTATCAGTTTCCTTGTAGTTACACAAAAGACCTGTCAAGGTGTTTCCCACGTGTTTGGCTCATGTGTGTTCCAAAACCAAGCCAAAATGCTGTTGTATTTCACCCAGTAAAGGGAAGCTACTCTAAGAAAGAAAGGAGAGAAAAGAAAAAAAAAATAGGCCAAGTTTTACCTGGATCTCTATCTTGGTTAAATTACCTTCCATAGGTTTTAATTTTTTTTCTTGTTCTCTCTGTCTTTATCTTTCTCTCTCTCTCTTTGTTAAAATACATCTGTGTTTGTTGACTGCCCCAGATTATATCTAAGTGAGGAGTGGGTGTACGAGCACCTGGTATAGTGTAGGTAGCTTAACAATACATATCATTACATTATTTACAGCTCATTTTATGTTATTCAATAGTAAACTGCAAATTAACCCCTCAAGAACCAGTTGGAGAATATGCTCCGTTAGGCATGAGATATGCAATGAAGCCCCCCCACCCCCCGGGGCAGAATTGTGAAGAGTGTATCTATAACTGTATTCATAAACACGGAAGTGTGTTCATTGCAGCAGGGATGCCCACCAGAGCCCACTAATTCCTCTCTCAGGAAATCTGTTCATAATGATATTCCTTACTACGCCACACTTGTACTTGTGCTGATAACACAGGTTATAAAAGGGACTGAGGACTGGAGTCAATTAATGTACTGGCTCTTTAACCTCCTTTATTAGAGAACACTAGGCACCTAAGGGAATCGATGTGATACTGCTGGCAACAGAAACACCCAAGCGATACCATTTCATGCCGTCTCAGCCCTGTCTTCAGTTCACGGGAATACACAGCACGATCTGACCTCATTAGGCACTGATTTGGTGGTGGCAGCCCAGTGTGAGAATGGGCGAGGGGGGGGGGGGGGGGCAGGGAGTAGGTTGGTGATGAGAAAGCACCTTTCTCACGCCCAGTGAAAGAAACCTCCATCGCCAACGTCAGGATCCATGGCACCTTGACCTTGACGGTCATGATGGAGTTATCAGATCATCAAGTTCTGCCGGTGTTTTATTCACATTTGGGGAAACTGAGGCAGCAATGACTAGGCTAAAGTCACCCAGCTTGTTAGGAGCAGAGCCCAAACTAGAGAATTCAGAGGTCCTGATTCCTAGAAGGGGGCTCCCATTCTATCCCCTGATGCTTTTTAAACACAAAAGGCAATCGTTAATGAGTTCTCTGGGTTCAGCCACCATTAAAGACTGAACCCAGAGAAGAGAAAGGGAGCGGGAGGTTGGGGGGCGGGGAGGGAGAGAGAGAAAAGGAGAGATTATAAGAGAGAAATTACAAGTTTCAAAGTAAGTTCTCTTTGCTAATAAGAAATTGGTTTCTCTTTTCTCCACTGATTAGCATTAATGTGAAAATAAATGTATGTGTTGGACCATAATCGAATATAAATGCATGTTAATAATGTGGCATTTTCTAAAAGAAGGATGCATATAATTTGAGGTAGAAAGAATCCTATGCTACCATGCTACCCAAACACTACTGCTAACCTTTAAATAACCCAACAATGTCTTGTTCCTGAATTTATCAGTCTGAAGACTATCAGCAATTTAGCTATATTTTGTTGGTAATTAGCTTGATTAATTAAGGTATGCAATAGAAACATGACATCTTGTTGTTCCTGAGGTTTTATGGCATTTTTGTAAAAACAGCAGCTTTCTTTTAAAACGTTCATTTCTGTTGCAAGGAGACAACAAAACCCAAAGTTTGCCGAGTCTGGCTCCAGACAACAACAGCCTGCCCCAGATCCACTGGGCAACATATCAAAGATCAGCCATTCATAACTCGAACTTCAAATGTGCGGTTTAAAATAATATTCAAATTCTAGGACTGTGGCCAGTAGCTTCTAAATAGAGAGAAACTATAAGTTCTATTTCTTCAAGTTCTCCTTTCTTTTCTGTAATCATGGAACAAATGGGCTGGTGGAGAAATATTGTAAAAAATGAGGAAACATGGAGAAGTGTTTGCATGCTTATCCGAAGGGCTCCGTGCGTAGTAAGAGTGCAAAAATGGCAAATTAAAGCCGAGCTCTTTTTCATCAACACTGTCCACAAACAAGATGATTTCTTGGGGCTAATTTCCATTCGGGGGAGAGTGAACGTTCTTTTAAATGACCAAAGCCATTTCAGAAGGGTAAGAGCATTTCTACACGTCCATGGGGTCAGAACTGCTCGCTCTCAAAGACTCGCAATGCTCCGCGCAGTGCCTCGGTACAATTCCCTGCCTTTCACAATGAATGGAAATGAGAAAAGGTATCTTCCTCGGAAACAGGCTAAAAATATAGCAATTACCCGATACAGATGTGGTGTTATAAACCCCTGTTCCAAAGCATTCTGTTTCAGCCATGATTTCCATTGCAGAAAACTGTCCTAATAGAAACATCCCGATTAATCTGAATTTGAGATATTTCATACAATGTATATTACCTTTCTGCTGCCTGCAACCTTCTGCCAGGTTTTTTTTTTTCTTTTTAGGAGGTGCTTTGAGGGGACCATACCACGAGAACAATACACAGCTGCTGCTGTATAGAGATATCTAATTGTCAATATTGTGGAAATTCTACAGCTTATTACGTGCATTCAGTCTAATTCTGGGCAAATTGCCAGTCACTTCAGGGACAATCAAGTGAGCCACATTACACGTGGTACAGCATCACAGCTTTGAGAGACCCGGCTGTTTTGCCTCTGGCCAGAGACTGTTTGTACCAGTGCTACCGAGTGAAGGGGGGTAAACTACAAATAAAATAAAATTTGTATTTTTTCAAGTGGGCTGCATTTCAAGCCCAGATGTTAGTAATGAAAGATTCCATTTAAGGATTTAAATTACAAATAAATAAAGTATGAAACAGATGTGATTTTTAAGGAAGTTCAAATTATCCAGGAAGAAAAATATCTCTGTGCATGACAAAGTAATAGGGATTGTCTTGAAGAGTCTGTTGAAAACAATCTGCTAAGCGCGATTCACCCTCAGGACAGGATTGGTTTGGAATGGGAAGGACTGGTGGAGCTTGTCATTAAACAAAAATTGTGTTTAATAAAACTTTATAACCGTGATTAATCCTATGAGGCCCTCAAGGAGTTTGCAGTTTCTGATAAACACATTTGCCTTGTTTGCAATGGTAATGATATTTTGGAGTAAATGGAATAAGAACAACAACAAAAAACCTCTAAGGGTAGAAAAAGGAAGCTTTGGCAAAGGAGCACCTAGGCAGAAATTACAGGGACACGTAAGACACAGGGCCACCCATTAGGAGCCCGCTTTGATGTGTGTGCGGCACACATGCGCTTAGATGGGTGCAAATGTTAGCGAGAAACCACGCTAGTGAGCAGGCGGGAACAGAGCACATCTCTATTTATACAGACAAGCTAATAAGGCTCCTCTAAAAAATTCTAAGCTGATCATTAAGTTTGCCTATCAAAAGGATGACAGTGATTAAAGACACAGTGTCTGATACTGGAGAATATTCCTTAAAAGTGAAACCAGAAGGGACCATCCAGAGTTGTTGCTGTCCAGGACAGTAGCCATCAGTCATATGTGACTATTTAAATTTCTATTTTTTAAAATATATTTTTATTGATTTCAGAGGGGAAGAGAGACAGAAACATCGATGATAAGAGAGACTCATCGATCGGCTGCCTCTTGCATTCTCCCTACTAGGGATCGAGTCCGCAACTGGGCATGTGCCCTTGACCAGAATTGAACCCTGGGTCCCCTCAGTCCTCAGGCTATCGCTCCATCCACTGAGTCAAACCAGGTAGGGCTAAATTTATATTTCAATTAATTTAACATTTTCAGCGCTGTATCATTTTAGTGACATTGTGGCCAGTGGTCATCACCTGGACAAAGCAGATGAAGAGCGTTTCCATCACCGCAGAAAGTTCCACTGAACAGCGCTGCTCTGAGCAATGCAGGGAGGTTAGGTTTAAACATCCTAACATCGGGAGACAGCTTGACACTCAGTCCTCCTCTTCCTAGCCACGGGACCTGGTACCATTTGGTTCTCCCTTGTCTTATCCTGAATTCATGCACACCTGTGTTCACAGACACACACACACACACACACACACACACACACACACTGACACTAAAACAAGTCTGACAAAAGGAACCATTACAGTAACCCTCATGAGGCCCCAAGGAAAAGCCAACCCACAAGCCCAGCTCTGCTGGCCTGACCTCCACTGCTGGCCAGTTATTTCCGACAGGTGGCCGGGGGATAAACAGTGCCGAAGTCTCGTTCTCCATGTACAGGCATTCTATGGGTGTCATAGCATCAACAACCGAACCTCGGTTAAGCAAAAGGCCACAAAACTAAATCATTTTGTGACAAGTTAGATGTGGAGAAATGCAAACGGCAAAGCAACAGGCCTTTAAGTGTTGTCTGCACTGAGAAAATAAAAAGTGTTCATCTCTTAATTCACAAGCTCTACCAATTGGGTAGTGTGTGTGGTGGAAATCGTATCTCCTGGGCATCTCCCCGGCGTCCACTGAGCATCCTCAGGGCGCCGCCCACACACAGACCCACCCTGGAAGAACAGCACAGCTTCTTTGTGCGCAGGGCACGATCGCTCTGCCACATGAACTTTCTCTGACTCCTTGGAACTGCCAGCAGCCTTTTCACTGGGGTTCTGGCTGTGACAAAAGCACCACTGCCTCCCTGGCATCAGATGGAAAATGTGATTTTATGAAAACGCGGAAGTCAAAATCTTGCAAAAGTCAAAACCCTTCAATATGTGCCAGACTATTGAAGTCTTTCACAGGGTCTTCCTCTTCCAAGAGCACTTTCAAAATCTGTACATGTTTTCTCTAGAGTCAAATAGCTGCCTTTCTGGCATCTCTCACATGGCCTTCCCCACGTTCTCTGTTTGTTGAAGGATTTTTGTTTCATGAAGTCACATGTAGTTCTCTAATAGACCAGGGTAATGCGAGTATTAAAAGGATCCTAGCATATGGGAGCGAGATGGGACGTAGAGATGCTATGGTCCAGAGTTTATAACTTGGGGTCCACAAAAAACTAGGAGATTCATGAATGGGCTACAAGAAGCATGTGAGTCTTTCATTATATATAAAGTTGTGTATGGGCATTTTTCTGAGAATAGGGTTCAGAGCTTTTATCAAACTGTCAAAGACCAACGAAATGGTCTGATTCTGCCCATTTTGAATTAAGATAACTAAGGCCCAGAGGAATGAAGTAACTTTCTGAGTCACACCAGCTAGTGTGACTCCAATTAGATTGGCAACTGTTCTCCAGAGTCACAATCAACTGCCATTTCCACTGTAACAAGGCTGAAGAGGGCATTTTCCTTCTTGCCTGTAGGTAATTCACATGCCAACATTAATTCAGTATTCCTAGATCTTCTTGTAAGTCAAGAAAGCCAAAAGATCACTACTGAGGATTTCAAGGAAATGCTCAATGGAAAGTGTGTTGTGTTCTGTGTTACTGTAACACAGACTCTCAAATAGTTACTACATTGAGGGAAATTTGAAAAGTCAGTTACTTGGCAAAACTTAGCCTTTTGACTTTTCCCAAATTTTAGAATTATTTTAGAAAGAAGACCCTACCACTGGTTATTTCCTAGAGGCATAATATTTGTTTCATTTTCGATTAAACTCATTTACGGAGTTGTGCTATAATGCCTTGGATTTGGGTTGAAGATAAGCACGTTGATAATTAGCAAATGCATGTGTGTTAACATAAGTTGTTTGGCAACAATTTTTAAGAGCTTAAAGAGAAAGATATATTTGTTTTTGAATTGAAGCTTTTAAGACACTGAATGTATGGGGTTTTTTTGTTTTGTTTTTTATTTCTTCCACAGTATAATGGTTAAGAGCCCAAACTCAAAACAGATGGACTTGGACATAATCTTGGAGCCATCCCTCACCATCACACAAGCTCTGTGACCCTGGACAAATCACTTACCTCTCCAAACATGAGCTTTCTCATCTGTGCAATGGAAATAACAATAGGAGCTACCTCACAGAATTATGAGAATTATCAGAAAAGAATAAGCTCAAAGACTCTGTACCATGTAGGCAGAGAGAAAGGGCTCAGTAAGGGAAAGCTCATGATTACAACATATTTTAGATACCAAAGGTCAGACATTTCAAGGTACAGAAGAAGATCAATGAACCCATTGTAGTGGGTTGAATGATGACCCCAAAATGATGCATCCACATCCTAACCACTAGAACCTATGAATGTGATCTTATTTGTAAAGAGGATCTCTGCAGTTGTGATGAAGTTTAAGATCTTGAGAGAAGATCATCCTGGATTATCCAGGTGGGCCCTAAATCCAGTGACAAGTGTTCTTTTAAAAGATACACAGTGGCCTGGCCAGTGTGGCTCATTGGTTGAGCATTGACCCATGAACCAGAAGGCTCTATTCTCAGGGGCTCTATCCCCAGTGGGGGGTGTGCAGGAGGCAGCCTATCCATGATTCTCTCATCATTGATGTTTCTATCTCTCTCTCTCCCTCTCCCTTCCTCTCTCTGAAATAATAAAAAACACATTTTTTAAAAAGACACAGTGAAGAGACAAATGGAGACACAGTGAAGAGGAGAAGGCCATGTGGAGATGGAAGCAGAGATTGGAGTGATTCAGCCACAGGCCAAGGAACAGCTGCAGCCACCACAGGCTGGAAGAGGCTATGAAGGATTGTCCCCCACAGCTCTGGATGGAGTACGGGCCTGCCAACACCTGGATTTCAGACTTCTGCTCTCCACAACGGTGAAAGAATATATCTCTTTTCTTTTTAAACCACCAAGTTTGTGGTCATTTGTTACAGCAGCCACAGGAAACTAATCCACCCACTATGCCTTAAGTGCAATTATATGTATCATTGGTGCACACTTACATGTCTGCCACAATATAAAATTGGGATGATTTTTAAGCAGGTCTCACAAATAATAATATATCTGATTTATACTTAAACTGGCAGAAAGTTAATGAGGGGCTTCAGTTCTCTTGAGGGTTTCCCCGACGTCTAGGTCTTCCTTTCTGTGGGGCCACACCAGAGCCTACGCAGCTTGCAGAAAGTGTGGGAGTCCCATCAGAAACTCACCCTCTTCTCCACATCTCCAACCCTCTTATCTTGTCCTTCTTTGAAGAGAACAGGCTCACACAAAGCACCTCACTTCATTTTATGACAAAAAATGGAACAAGCACAGTTAGTCAAAACCACGAATAAAGCCCCCAACCAAATTAATGCAGCAAGCTGAGGAAAGGGAGGACCCGCAAAGGCATACACTCATTAAGTTCTATGAATGGAATTTTCTTCTGCCTCTTATGAGGATTCAGAATAGTCAAAGGAAAGTGGTGCTCAGAAGGACAATAATTTGAGTAATTCAAGTAGGTTAAATAATAATTTATTTAAGAATCTTTACCTGCCTATTAAATGGCCATTACCCAATCAGTACTAAGCAATGCCAGGTAACGTCTTTTCAGTGAAAATAGTCAAACTTATTTTGTCACCTGTGTTAATGCCCCCACGTGATCAAATGTATAACCAACCTGATCACGCCAGTGTTGGCCCAGGTCCACTCAGATAACACTGGAGCAGATGAGTAAGCCAGTGGCTCAGCAGACACCCAATTCAGGACAAAGATACTAGTGGTGGGGATCTGTGTACCCATATCCCAGCCTCAGAATTCTCCATTCCCAGGTTGCCAATTATAACGGTCTCCAGGACAACCCTTCCCATACTGGAGTTGCTTCACCTCACACACTGAAGCCCCTGGGAGCTTACAACCACCCTCCCCAAGCCCCTGCCTCCCACCTACCCAGTCACTTGACCCTTGCCACAGACCATCAGTCAGCTTGGGCCGAGATTAGTAATGCTAAACTTAGATGACTACCAAGTCATGTCCCCGAATCTGCACATCTAATCACCCTAAGAGTTTCTTGGGTATTTTAATAGAAATAGAGATGATGGACAGACAGACAGATATCATCTTTGGTATCAAATATTTGCCTTCTGGGAGTAGTTTCATTCTTGGAGGCAGACAAAAGACTAGTGACCTTATCGCCAAGTAACCTTGTTTTGTGTCAAAAGGAGGATAAGTAGAAAAATGAGGTGGGTTGTCTTATGAGGCTTATGCACCAGCTCTGAGAAACATTCCAAAAGAAGTGGTCACATCATTCTCGACAAGGACAATGCTCCCCAGTACGTGGATGTTTTTGTTTGTTAAAACAGTCTGTCTCCTTACTTCCTAACCACGTGGTATGTCTGAATCATGATGTTAGCATGCAGGCCAAATGTATATGCCATTCTAAGGATTTGATAAAGTCTCTTTAAAAGTCTTCCTGTTCTGTCATTAAAAAACAAACAAACAAAACAAAACAAAACAACAAAAAAACAACCAACCTGAAACTTCTTAGTCTTTGCTATTTCTTGGTCACTAAAAATTATGTGGTTTCAAACCAGGAAGGAGATTGCCAGTAGGTTCAAAAGAGTAGCCAAGAGAGATAAGAATGAGATAAGGGTGGCGGGGGAGGAATTATCCTCGGAGAGAACAGCAGATGGAAAGAATAAAGTGCATATTAGAAAGAAAAGTGGCAGGTGAAAAGCACTGGACAAAGTCAGGAGTCCTGGGTTCAAATCCTGAGCATCTGTCCTACTAATTGATTCAAGTCACTTAGCCTATCTCACTTATAAAATGGGCATAATCCTTATTTCAGGTCTTTGAAAATCAGATGAGATACAATATGTAAAAAAATATTTAATGAGCTGTATGCACCAGAAAATGTTAGATTCTTTTTCATGATTATGATAAACAAAAATTAGTAATGTTTGAAGATTTGTGGCTGTCCTGCCCCTTTCCCCCAGGTCAATACCACTACCTGCCTGCTGGACAGAATTCCCCTTCCCTTGTTCCCCGCCCCATGCCGTGCTCCAGCATCTCGGCAGCACCCTGTATGGCGCCCATCTTCCCCTCAACTGGTTCTTTGGGCTTTTCTGAGGCAGAATTGAGAGAATGGGAGAAATACAAGAGAAACAAGAAGAAAACACCACAATTGGCTAAAGACAATTGATATATCAAAGTTTTGAGGGAGAGGTAATGGCAGAGGGGGGATGGAGAAGTATTGATGCCTGTTAGAGGAATTTTTAAGTGATTTGAGGAGTGAGGCACTGAAATTATTCCAAAGTGTGAGAGAGTTGAGTGAAGATAAAAGAGTTGCTGTAGACTTATGTTTAGATCCTATTACAGATTTCCAAAATTCAAATAGAGAAGAGAATTCCTTTTTAATTACTTTTGGCTTTGAAAATACGATTCCGAACAAGATGTGGCTTCCACACTGAGCCATATGGGATGCTGGTTTTATAAGGATTATACACTCTGGCTGGTTGGACTGAAGACTTTGAACTTATCAAGGCATAAACCTGAAGTTATTTTATTTTTCTAGTAACTACTACCAACTATGTTGTGCCAAACCACCCAATATTTCTGTAGATGAGTGGACATTCTTTATGATACCCCAGCCTGGTTCCATAGCTTTTTTCAGTCACTTTCAGTTATAAAAAAAAAATCTCATTTGGGTTACTAAGAGGTAATCCTTAATATTTAAGAACATGTCTTCAATTCAGAGCTCCCCCTGGCCCCTAGGTGGTAGGATTGTGGCTCTGGTGGTCTACAGGGAATATTATCTTCACTCTCCCATACCTCCTTCTTCCCTATGCTTATTCTTGTGTCCCCACAGGAAGAAAAAAGAGAAAAGGGTTATTTCCTAATGGGATTGTTCTAGCAAATTGGCTGTGTTGTTCTTTGTTGACGAAAAGTGCTGTTCCCTTACATGAACATCCCATACTGGGCCTGTTCCTGGATTAAATACCTTATCTATCTCATGGTCCATATATCCTCAGAGAGGCAGTTAGAGGTCTTCACTGGACTACTAAGAAGGAATCCATCCCTACCATTCCCTCCTGCTTTCGCAGATCCTTAAAAACAATGCATTTGACTCCCAGTGAGTGTTCTCTAATGCATGGGTCTCTTTGCCTCACACTGTAGTGGTCTCCAAAAATCCAGCAGTCCCTAATCTCGTCCATCCTCCAAATTTCTAACCTATAGGCATGATAGTCCATCTTCACTATCACTGATGAATTAGGAACTCAAGGAGGCAAGTCATTGCCCCCTCCTCTTGCCAGAATCGTCTTACCATCTCTCTCCTGTGCTTTTCCCCCACTCAGATAACACTGGGGCAGATCAGTAAGCCCAGTGGCTTTGCAGACACCCAATTCAGGACCAAGATACTAGTGTCTGTCTGTCTGTCTGTCTGTCTCTCTCTCTCTCTGAAAAAAGACCAGGTAGTATTGTCCATGGGAGAAGAAAGGTGAGTTAGCCTCTTTAGCAAAGTGAGGTAGTTAGCATGGGCTCCAAAGCAAGACTGTCTAGGTTCCAGTTCTGGCTTTATCATTTACTAGCTGGCTATGCTAGTTATTTATCTATTTTCTCTCAGCAGTGAGTCCATCCTTCCATCCTTCTCAATGGTGTACCAAAAAATTGGTGCTAGGAGAATACAAACTACATTTCCAAATTCCCTTGCCAGATGACCTACCATTTTACAGATTGGAATAAAAGAGGAAGGGAAACTTAACTCTCCGGCTTCCAGCTCCAGTCTACATCACTCAGCAGGATGAACAGTGTGAGCCAGGTTGATGGACACACAGATATTGCGCCTGCCTGCCAGCTCTGTGGAGGTTTCAGAAAAGGAACAGTGACCTCTGCCAGCACTGCTGTCTGGTAGAAAGCTACCCTCCCCCCACCAGCTCTCGCCCTGAGACAATCCAGTTCCTCTCCATATGTCCCTGGTGCCTTTTGAGCTACTGCCCCAGTGCTGGAGCTCAAAGAGAATGAGTCCAAGTAAGACCATGCCAGGTCCCTCTAAGACAGTGGTTCTCAACCTGTGAGTCGCGACCCCTTTGGGGGTCCAACGACCCTTTCACAGGGGTCGCCTAAGACCATCGGAAAACACATATATAATTACACATATATAATTGTTTTTCTGATTAATCACTATGCTTTAATTATGTTCAATTTGTAACAATGAAAATACATCCTGCATATCAGATATTTACATTATGATTCATAACAGTAGCAAAATTACAGTTATGAGGTAGCAACGAAAATAATTTTATGGTTGGGGGTCACCACAACATGAGGAACTGTATTAAAGGGTCGCGGCATTAGGAAGGTTGAGAACCACTGCTCTAAGAGGAACTGCCTAACTCCAACAGCTCTGTCTCACTCATCTACAGTCCCTGCTGGCTTTTATAACCAGAAGTTATGGGACTTCTCCTGGCACTGGAACCCTGGGCCTGGGGGCCAGGTATAGGTCTGGGACCCTTCACTCCTCAGGATGGGGAGCCTCCATAGCTGAGATATCCCTCCCAATTTTCATCTTCCACATGTGGGTATGGGACCAGCCTGCATTGAGTCTGTTCCTCCTACCAGTCTCTACATAGCTTCTTCTTTAAATCCCTAGTTGTAGGACTTTCATTCAGTAATTTCAGGCAGTTCTGGAGGATGGTTGTTCTGTAGTTTAGCTGTAATTTCAATGTGGTTGTGGGAGGATGCAGGTACACTGCCATCTTGACTGGAAGTATGTGTAATTCCTTTTTAAAATATTTTTTTATTGATTAGAGAGGAAGGGAGAGGGAGAGAAAGATAGAAATAGCATTGATCAGCTGCCTCTTGCACACTTTCCACTGGGGATTGAGCCCACAATCCGGGCATGCACCCTGACTAGGAATCGAACTGTGGCCACCTGGTTCATTGGTTGACACTCAACCACTGAGCCACAGTGGCCAAGTGGGTATAATTAATTCTTGAAGTAGGAAAGTAATTATTAAAATTCCACATGTCCAGCACTAATTTTGGTACTACTCAGGACACAAAGATGTGAAAAACATGGTCCTGATCCTCAGATAACTTTAATCTAGTTAGAGAAGTCAAGATTAACACTCATGAAAAAAGTTAAGGAACTATGCAGAAATATAAAAAGGTAATTGGTATAAAAACACAAAATTCAACAAAAATATAGTTCAGTTTATTGTTAAAAGAAACTCCTCTCTCATGCCTCACCAAAATAGGTGAAACACACTTACCTCCACCTACAGGTCTCAAATTAGACTGAAGAGTCTCTACTTCTATATCAGAACAACCAAAGTCATTGTTATTTAAGATCCTCAAGCCTCACCCCACTGCCTCTGGATCAAAAGTGCCTAGCAATCTGCATGTTAACTCTCCAAATGATTTTTAAATTCCCCAAGTCAGTCTGATGCAGGTGATTTCCAACCATACTTAGAAAAAAAAACTGATTTAGGGATTACTCCATCTCACTTTTCTTTAGCAACCTGTGCCCTGCATCTGGGATCCAGGCATCTGGCCTCCTGCCCCATTCCCCACTCTCCTTATCTTAGCTCCTGAGCTCCTTGTCACAAACTATCTTTAGTACCAAACTCTTCCTTCAAGACTTGACCATACACTTTTGCACTGATCCTGGCTCTAATCTCCATCCTCACCTAATTATTGCTGACCTTGGATTCTACCAAGCCCACCACTTCTTGAGGCCTTACTCAATGCCTCTCACGTGCTTACCCCAAGCCTTGCCTTTATGTTCTTAGTCTTGCCTCTCAAGCTCACAGCCAGGCTCCTTAATAACATATGGGCTAACATCATCTGAGCTGCCCTTTCTGGAAAGCAGACTTACTCTGTACCTTGTAGTGTGGAACAGAGTGAGGCTAATTGGCCATCACCGCAACCAAAACCCAAATGCCTTAGGCTTAGCCTCATCAATTGAGATCTTGGAGCTAACCAGCTAAAGGCAGGAAAGCATATTCAATTACAAAAATTACCAAATTATGCCTCCTCCCTGTAGAGAAGGAAAGTAGAAAGACCTAATGGGCTTTGTGCAGCTCTGAATAATAATGCTACATCTGTGTGACAGTTTAATGCTTCACAAAACCTCTCCTATGTCTTACCTCTGTTGACCCTTTCAACAACGTTTAGGGGAGGCCATGCTCTTATATTCATCCCCACTTTGTGACTGAGGAAACTGGGGCCCTAAGGCTGGCTTTGGAGGACTTACAACCATCCAGAAGGCTCTCTGGTCATCAGCTAGCACTCATTAGGGTCCATGTAGCCCCCCAGCAGGAATAAAGAGCACTAGGCTCTTGCCAGGCATTTTACATGTATTACCTTTCTCCTCTCCCCCAGCTCATTCCTCTCCAGCCACACTGGTTTCCCTGCTGTTCCTCCAGCATGCCAGGCACCTCCTGCCTCAGGACCGTTACCCTTGTTGGTCTCTGCCTGGGATGAACTCCCTCCAGCTACGCACGCATAGGGCTGGCTCCCTTCCTTACTTCTGGTCTTTGTTCAAATACTTACTCTGTGAAGCCTTTCCTGATGGACCTTCTTAAAAATCCCAGCTCCCACTACCAATCCCCACTCTTCCCTACTGTTTTATTTTCCATAGTACAAACCATCATTTGACACAATCTTTATGTTCTTTACTGTTCATGTGACCTTTATGAGCACACATTCTTATCTCTTTGTTCACTGCACAAAGCAGGCAGCCAATAAACATTTGTTAAATGAGTAAATGATATCATCTAAATCGAGAGTTGTCAAATTTAGCAAATCAAAACATAGGATCCCCAATTAAATGTGAATATGAAATAAACAACAAATAAAGTTTTTTAACGTAAATGTGCCCTGTATAATATTTGGGACATAACTTATACTAAAAAATCTAAAATTATACCTGAAATTCAAACTGGGCATCCTGTATTTGATTTGGCAGCCCTTCTTAAATCACATTATAAGTAAGACACAGAGCTGGTAATCTATCTTGGTTTTCTTTGACCCCAAAGCGCTATCATCCTAATTCTGAAAAGAAAAAAGACGTCAGAACAAGATAAGCCTCTCTATCCTTACAGGGACCATGGGTAAAGAAACTACCTTGACAAACCTTGCCAGAAGTTCCGTCACAGTCTCTGATATAGCTGTACCTGCTCGTCAGAGGGAAAAAAGCCCACTTCATCCTCCTGGGCTGTCAGTCTTATAGCTTTCATAAGCTTCAAATTAATTTAAAAATCTAGAGCCTCTCAATGGAATTACAGTCCCCTAACTCAGTTGCCTGTTACTTATTCTGTATTAATAATCCCATTCTATGACCGGCCATTGGATATAGAAGAGTTGATCTCATAAAATTTTAAAGTAAACCTGTTTCAGTCCCAGGAGGGCCCAGTGTGACAGAACTGATTACAGAAGATTGACAAGAAAATATTTGGGTAGCCAGGACATTCTCTGGAGCAGCATAAGGTATTTAAATGGTTTATTGAGAGTGAGGTGATAAATCCAAGAAAAGATGGCTGACATCAAGAAACTTTTCCTGTGGATAAGATATCCCTCAGCCAATCGTGTAGGGAAACTAACCAAAGCTAATGATGTTTAGCTTCATCATCCCTCATTTAGATTTTCATTAGCAAATATTTTTCCTCACCATTACCAGATACCATCATTTCCTAAGTATGAAGCTTATTATAAACCTGAGGCATTTGAAATCTTAGCAAGAGCGAAGTTTAGATCTCATGATCTTTTGAGGAACTTCAGGGTCCCAGAATGGTTTCTGGGTCTTTCCTGCATCGAGTTGTTCTAACCAGTGTGCTTAATAAATCACAAACGTCTGCCCAGACCCGGCTGAGTTAGGAATGATGCAGAGAGGACCTTGGGAAGGCATTTTGCACATCAAGGAGAGGGTGGGGTGGCCGTAAGGCACCTCCTGGAGAATTAATCACATCTTGCTCTTTTATGGGCCCAAGAATTCATTCCACAGATGCTAGTTTACTGTGAAGACATTTAAGTTATTCCTCAAGGTAATTACAAGTTCAGAACCTCTCATGAACTGCATTTTATTAATTCTCAGAAAATTCCTGTGGCATATAAAAGATGTAGTAGTTTTCATTGTCTTCCTATCAGACCTTTCCTCAACTTTTTCTAAAAGCATGCCCACATGCACACGTCTGCATGCACCCGCACGCATACATATATAGACACACATACCACTACCACCACACAGTTATACACAAAACCTAGCCTTGCCAATTCTAAGCCCTCATCCCACCCCACCTCAGGGAGGTTGCTCAGGGATGAGCACTAGACCAGAGATGAACCAATCAGAGCCTTTCCATGAGATTATCTAACTGGCACAAACAATGAAAACCTCTCGTTTCTTAGGTGTCAGAGCTATAGAATATAAACCCAAAGTTAATGGTAATCATAATTTGTGCCATGTGAAGACAGCTGTCTGCCATAGGAAATAAAGAAACAGAGCAAAGGCAAGTTGAGGGGGTGGGAGAAGAAAGAGAGAGAGGGATTGAATCCTAGCAGAACTGAGCCCGCTGGTCTAGTCTCAGGCTCCAAAGCTGCCCATTTGTTCCTCAAGCTCTTGATTCAGACTCTGAGTTGACTACAATCCTTCCAAGAAAGCCTTTTTTTTTTTTTTTTTTTTAACTTAAGCTATTTCGAGCTGAGTTTCTCTCACTTGCAACCAGAAGAATCTAGACTTATATATAGGGAGATAATATTATCCTCATTTTATAAATAAGAAAAATTAAAGCACCACAGGTTATGTTGCTTGGCCCAAACTATAACCATAACATTAGACTTTAAAATTGCTACTATCCATCTGAAAACTAATACTCCTAGCACACCTCCCCTATAGCAGCGACTTTCAGAGTCTTTTACTACTCACTATTAAAAAATAACTTTTACATTGTGACCCAATATGTACATACATGTGAGTATGAAACAAAAATTTCACACATTATTTACCCTCATTAAGTGTGATGCACTCTTTTATTCTCTATTCTATTTCATTTTTTCAAATGCTATTTGCGACCCACTAAATTGATTTCACCGCCCACTAAGCTGGTTTCACAACCCACTAGTGGGTCCAAAATTGTAACTGTTTAAAAAATACTTTTTTTACAATATATTTCTAATCAAATAATCCTCCCCATCATAAATTTCCCTTAGGTGAAATCTAGAGTATGTAGATTTACTGCGTATTCATTTTGGCTTGAACATATGTAAATTCCAAGTCATTCCTACTAAAATGATTAGGAGAAGAGAATATTTGGGGTATGGAAGGAGAAAGGGGAAAACCTAATGCAGGTATTGGATGGAACCGGGTCAAGTTTGTGATAGAATCATTTAGTATTGGTGGACTCAATGTGCAAGAGTGTTGAAGAGAACCTTGAGCAGTAAATGGTTCCTTGATAACCTAGTCAACTATTATTCTGAGGAGGAGCTATTATTACCCTGATGAGAACTAGTTTACTAGCCTATCATTATGGAAAAAAATGAATTTTTACAAATTCTGAAATAAATGTATTCACAAATTCATCTTTCTGGGCAAAAATGTTCTAGAATAGTAAAATCTTGTTAACACAGTTTTAGTTCTTAATCCTATTAAGCTGTGTGGCTGCATATGGTTTCATATATAGGAATCTTATTTATCTGAGGTAATAATAGGACCTGCTTAGAACTGTGCCTGGCACATAGTAAGCACTCAATAAATGTTTATTGCTGTTGTTCTGTATCTTGGAAAGTTCCTGTCAGGTGCACAATAAATGTTTATTAAAGTAACTAATCATTATGATTGGAAAGACAGAAGTAAGTCAAGCATGAGAGACTTCGATGATGGTGTCCTAAGCTCTCCTTATGGATTTTGGCATGGAGCTACTATGGGAGAAAACATTGGGAAGAACATCAAAACAATTCTCCTCTCACATAGTGAGCTGAGTGGGTTAAATGAAGACTCCCAATATTGCCTCCACATCAACTATCCTTGTGCCATGTACCATGGTGGGACCGCATGGTGGAATCAAAAGTTAAAACAATAAAAAGGAAAAAGTGTTGAACTCTCAGATGGAAGACCAGACATGGGATGGCTGGGCCCTTCAATACACCTACAGCAAAGCAAACAACTTTCTCTATGTATCATTGAGACTGCAGGGAAGAGAGACTCTGACAATTTTCCATTAAGCAAGGATGGTGAAAAGAAATGGGTTTTGCGCTAATAATAATGTAAGATGTGAAAATGCTACAATGTCAAAGTGTAATTTTTTATAGTTGAAAACAAGAATCTCATATAAATATAAAATGAACACCTGTCAAAGATTTATTAGCTTATTAATGAAGGAGGCAGTGTGAAGGTAAATCTAGTTCAGAGAGCATTTTGAGCAATGAGGTATTTATAGGCATTTAATAAGAAATGTTAGAATTAGATTGCTAGGTTAGATACAAAACAGATTAATGTTCCATGGGACAATAAAAACCATAACCTTTGGGGTTATCTTTGCTACCAGACAGAAGTTATTTGCACCTCTGCCATACAAGATCTACAAGTTAACATGTAAACTTCACAGAATTTGAACCCTTGAGTAAAGGTAAATAGCAAAGTCAAGCAAATGATAATTAATTATTCTTCAATGGCCTTGTTAATGCTCCCACATAGCACTGAAAATACATGCCTTATTTCCAAGCTTTAGAGAATTTTGATAGCAATATTCTCTTTACTCTGTGTTATCTTTTTTTCATTTAATGAGTTTTATTTCCATAGGTTCCATAAATTTCCATAGCTTCCTCCCTATTGATTCTCTCTATCCTGATCCCCAACTCTATAGTTCCCATAAGGTCACATATTTTTTCAACCGCAAGTTCTACCATGAGAAATGTGTTTATTCATTTGCGGGAGAGGGGTTGAAGGGGAGGACCATCAAGCTCATGACTGAAAAACATCATTGTACTTCGTGTTGGTCTCCTGCAGAATACAAGCTCCTCGGGGCTAAAACCTGATCGGTTCAGACGCTTCAGCATTTACCTCAGCTACACATTTCTGCTGTCTAGTGATGCCTAGTACATTCTGGAAGTGCACTCAATAACGATGCCTAGATAAATGAATGAATGCAAGTAGAGCAAAGGAAAACTTATCCTTAATCAGGAAAAAGTTTTGAAGTTATGTGAGAGTTTGACACACAGGTCCAGGCCATGACACAGTTTTATACAGAAAAGGTACAGCTCAGCTGGCTGGGCCTCAGAGCTGCAGGACAACTGTTCTTTAAGGACAGGCAGAATTCAGCTTATAAGAAAACAATTTAGGGTAAGACAAAATTTGTTCCAATCAGCATTTAGCCCAGAATATACTCTCTTCTACCTAGAACAACTGAGGTCTGGCTGTAGCCAGTTTGGCTCAGTGGATAGTGTTCGGCCCTCCGACTGAAGGGTCCCAGGTTCGATTCCAGTCAATTGGTGTGTGTCTCTCACAATGTTTCTCTCGGTCTCTCCCCCTCCCTTCTACTCTCTCTAAAAATCTATGGGAAAATATCCTTGGGTGAGGATTAACAATATATGACAGACAGACAGACAGACAGATAGAGATAAAACAAGTGAGGTTTCTAAAATCCCAACTGTCCCACTCAGCAATGGGTCTTCAAAGAGAGCTGCATTGGAGAACTGATCCTCCTGGTTGCTGGTGTATGTTTTTTCTGCTATGAAAGAATTTGTCCAATAATTTCATAGAAGAGAAATTATGATAGAATCTATGTGTTTGTTATATTTTTCCTAGGTTTTATTTAAGAATTTGAAGTGGTTTAAAACAAGATACTAAAGAAGGTATTTTTTTTTTAGTTAAAAAAAAAGAGTCATAAAGTAAGGAAGGTTGGTACCTGGACCAGAAACCTAGCCCTACGCATCCTGGTAGCCAAAGCAAGAAAGAAAAAGTCATACATTAAAGCCACAAAAACAAAAAATGCCAAATGATTTATTTTTGTTAGAGGAGAGATAAGAACATAAAATCACATAGGCTTTATAATATGAATCCAGCTTGTATATCATGTGAGTTTCACTGACCTGTATCTATCACTCTACTATCCAGGAAAGGTTAGCCCTTGGGTCTCCAGGGATGTATTCCCAGTTAATTCAGATTGCCGTAATAGTGATCATAGAGAGTGTAAACTTATTCAATTGTGGCACATGCTTAGGACCAAGGCAATCCCAAAACGAAAGCATCCATCCATTCCAAACAGAACTCTCACCCTCCAGTTTCACCTCCTGCTTTGAGTCTGAGACATTGGCCATTTCAAAGTTCCTACGATGAGCAGGACAGACTAGATGTTCCTATCCAGGCCAAAGGTCATCAAACTGTTCAGCATATTTTATTTTCCTTCAGCAAGTAGAAGAGCCAGGGCATGCTCTAGCCCACTGGTTTCTTCTAACAAACATCTGAGCAATTCTCCCATTTTCTCTTCTTCTTGGACTAGTTTGCATGCCTCCCTGAAATTAGGTGTGGTCATGGGAATGGGTTCTGGACATGGAATCTGAGGAGAAGTGGTGTGTGCCTCACCTCCTGATCTGCCCCATAAAAACCTCCCATGCCTTGTCCTTCATGCTCTTTCACCTCCTCCAGCGACCTTGGAAAGTTCATGGTGAAAGAGCCACAGACTTAAATATCGGGAGCCCTTAAATCAAAGCTTGGAGTAGCCTATCCCTGGTCAGGAACATTAATTCTAGACAATAAGTGACAGTGAAATGGGATATGGGCTACTGGTTTTGGGATTTGGGGGGTTGTCTATTACAGTAGCTGATGTTCTCTTAATTAATATGCCTTCATAAGCACAGATACTATTTCCCCCCCATCATTGTACAACGTAGGCTGGTGAATTAGAACTTCTTCATACATCAACTCTTGGCATGACCCATTCTATAGGCCTGCTCTCTACCTATTCACTCATTCAGAATGATTTACTGAGCATCTATTATGGATCTTCACTAGGCACAAGTATCATATCTAAGGGTCCCTTTAAATGAAGCCCAAGAGAAACAATTCTTGCTTTAAAGCTGGTCCTAAAAAGACTAGGCTTGGAGCTATAATTCTAAAGCATCAGCAGATGAGTGGATTAGAAAACTGTGGTACATCTACACAATGGAATACTACGCTGCTATAAAAAAGGAATTCTTACCATTTGCAACAGCATGGATGGAACTGGAGAGCATTATGCTAAGTGAAATAAGCCAATCAGTGAAATAAAAATACCACATGATCTCACTCATTTATGGATAATAAAGAGCATTATAAACTGATGAACAAAAATAGATACAGAGGCAGAGAAGCATCAAACAGAATGTCAAACTACAGCAAGAAGGCTGGGATGGGATGTGGGGGGCGGGGTACGAGATCAACCAAAGAACTTGTATGTATGCATATAAGCATAACCAATGGATGCAAGACACTGGGGGTGAAGGGGTGAGGGCATGTGCCAGGGGATAGGGGAGGCCAGGGGAAGGTCAATGGGGGAAAAAAGGAGACATTTGTATATTATTTGTAATACTTTAAACAATAAAATAAAATTTTAAAAAAATAAAGCAGAATGCACCTGTAGTCTCTTTACCACCTACCCCTTCCCTCCTCTCCGCCCCACCCACCTCCACCTCTGCATTCCTGTGTGCCAAAGCAGAGATGGAGCTTCCAGGTATATGATTTGGAAGAAGGAAAAGCAAAAGTTCCCTGGGCAGTTTCCTTGCTCACCAGCAATTCAGAACCACAATTTCACAGGGACATCGATCTAGGGGGCATGGGATCATTTCCACGGTGCTGGTGACAACAGAAACATGAGAGGGAGAAAGGTTTGCCCCTGTAAAATGAGAGATTTTGACTGTTTCGTGTGTGTGATCCCCTCTTCTGGGTTCTCCAGTGACTCTCACTAAACACTGGGATTACTTGTTAAGACCTTTTGAAAATCTGTTTTGTTTCTCATCAGTGAGTCACAGCACTGAGGCAGAGCTCAGGGGAGAAGCAAAGGGCCCAGAGTTTGACACCACAGCTGAACATGACATTCCAATTTCTTTTTCTTTTTTTCAATATATGTTTATTGATTTCAGTGAGGAAGGGAGAGGGAGAGAGAGATGGAAACATCAATGATGAGAGTGAGTCACCAATTGGCTGCCTCCAGCAGGCCCCACACTGGGGATTGAGCCCAGAACCAGGGCATATGCCCTGACCGGGAATAGCACTGTGGCCTCCTGGTTCATAGGTCGATGCTCAACCACTGAAACACGCCAGCTGGGCTGACATTCCAATTTCTACAATCAAATAGAATTTACCTGCACAACTTAACTCCAGATTCAACTCCCAAACAGGTGTATGTCACCTCTGTCACGTTTCATCACGCATTTGCCTCTTAGCTACATGTTTTACAGTCTTTCCAGAAAGTTTAACCATTTCTCATGAACCTTCTTACACAGCTCAGCAGCTCCCTCACGCACCATCAGATTTGTTTACTTGAAATGGAGAGCTGGGATTTGCAAATCTATTTTGATTTTATTTTTTTGTAAGTGAGAAAAAATTAAGCTTAGATGAATATAACCCAGTATATTTTATTCTTTCCTGCTCCTCACATCCAACCTGTGGTCCCATTTCTCCAAGGAAAGATTCTTTTATTGTCCCATTGTCCCACCCATACTACTCCCTTCTTTGCTGTTTATAAAAACACTGCTGGGAAATTAAAGCAAGATGTGCTATTTTCCACAGAAACTGAAGCATATCTGAGCTAAGGCAAATGACGTTGTTTTAAAGGATATTGGAAACTCAGCTCCGAGTACAGTGTTCTGCAGGCACTGTGGAAATAGTTAAATTTTGAGGATGGAGATGATGGAGACACCTACTGACCTATCAGAAAAAAAGAAAAGAAAGAAAACCTCCATTTCACAGTCTGCAGACCCAGCTCAGGGACCAACGCTCAGTCTGAATATGGATTTCAGGAAACTTCAAATCCTCCTCCATATGTAGAATGTAAGCCCTCAAGTCCACGATCGTCTATTTTTCACATTTGATTTGGGCTGGGACCTGGGGCTGAAATCAGATATGGTTCCCCCTTCTCTCCACTATCCTCCCCTGCGCCTCTAACTCGGTTATTTCTCCTATTAATATCTCATCAACACCGGGCAGGTGCTTCCTGTACGGAGGTTCTTCATTAACAAGTTGTCAGCAGGACAAAGAGGCAGCTCCCCACGGCTGAGGGAAATTGGCATGAAACCTGGCAGGAGACGGCTGGAGAACAGCCTGTGGGACAGTGACAGTTGCTATTGGGTCTATGCTTTCCTATCGCACTTCACTCTGGACTCACCTACCTGACTTGCGAAAACTTTCCCGGAACTTCCTCCTGGAGCAAACATTGGTTCTCAAATTAAATCTATTTTTATGCTCAATGTAATATCTGAATCAGCAGTTTTTAAATACTCAATATATCTTCAAATGCCAACAGACAACAAGTATAGCAGGTGTTTAATTGTGGTTTAAAGATCCACATTGTTCACATTTTACAATCACAATTAAAATTAAGCAATAACACCAAAGGAGTTCCGGTACACAGCAATAATACTTACCCGTATAGTGAAATTGATAAGGATCCAGATATAATGATGCTCATTGTAGTAACCCTGTGGTGACTGATTGCTATTCTGCTGTTAGCAAACAACCAAGAAATACTTTATTTTTTCAGAATTATCAATTTGTTTCTAGGGTATGTGAACAATGGAAACCTTAAGGGAGAATGCAATAGTTAGTGAGGTATTAAAACAGTTATATAACTAATAAAAACACTAAATCAACTTAGATATGCAGCAGTGTGTCATTTCCATTTTAATAAAAAAGTACATTATTCTCTTCCCGAAATTACAAAATTTTATTTTTTTTTACTCTGTGCCAACATATTTGGAAAGTAAAAAAGTCATAAATCTATGGTCTCTGGAATTGTCATTTATGTGGTTCTCTAGTCCTTAAAAAAGATAGAATAAAAGCAGGCATTTTCATAAAACGATCGATTTGAAAAATTATTTGCATTCACTGCTTGCAATTTTTTTTCTTTGGGAGGTTGGGAGGGGGAGCACAGGGACTTATAAATAAAACACATTTGATTTTCATAGCATCCCTGTATGCTGAGCGTTAAGATCCCTGGATGAGCCTGCTCAGAAAGGCGGTGTGTGGAGATGCATTATTGAGAGAAGCTTTCACACCCTTTGCTGTGCAACCTGCATGGTAACAAAGACCTAGGCAGAGGGTCAGACTCCTGCTCAATTAAATCCCGGCAGTGGCCACACGGGAGACAGTAGGGAAACGGAGCGAGAAGGCTGCAGCAGACTCTTATATGTGTAGGCCTGAGGTGCCTTGGAATCCATGGTTCTAAATCTGAGCAGGGCTAGCCAGACCTTACATCAGGAAATTTAGATGCATGCATTTTTCTCCTCTGAAAACACAGGGGCAGACTTATCACCAGGGGCCACAGATGGTTTCCAAGCACCGTGAACATCCTCATGAGGTTATTGCCTGGGTTGCTAGTGAACATTCTCGCAAGGGGAAGACCCAAAAGTAGCTCTTGAAAGACCTAGAAGTCGTATTTTAGAATTGCAAGATCATTTGGAAACAGCTGCAGGAGAAAAAGAGGTCCCAACTAGAAAGGACCTTTGAAAGGGCACAGAGTTGCATTTTCCACCCAAGTGCCACGCTCAGTGGTCTCTGCGCTGCCTGCACAACAGTATCCTTTGGGGAGCTTTTAAATATGCACATGTATTGATGCTCCATTCCAGACCAGTTCACACCAAATCCCAGGGACAGGGCCTCGGGGATTCTGACACACGAATGTGCAGCCCCAAAGAGAGTGAGGGTAGATCCCTTTATCTTGTAACTAGAGGCCCAATGCATGAAATTCGTGCAAGGGGCTCAGCTGTTGCAGCCCCAGCTGGCCCTTGCAGTCCCTCGCAGCCTCTGCTGGCCCTCAGAGCCTCAGCCCGCCCTCACAGCCTCAGCCAGCCCTTGTAGCCCCGGCTTCATCCAGAAGGTTGTTCAGCTGTTTGGCCTAATTAGCATATTAGCTCTTTATTATATAGGATTTGATTTAAGAAAGCATGTTGGTTTAATTCATCATATAGGTTTCTGTTTCTCCAAATATTCAACTAAAGCCACCGAATCAGGAAAATGTGCCATATTCCCCCCTGTGACCTGCCCTATACCTGAGGGTGTTAGGAATGCCAGAAAAGCAAGAATCTAATTCATTGGGTAAGCGAAGAAACTAAGACTCGGAGAGGCAAAGTCCTCTAGGATTTCTGATGATACTCTACCATCTGCTCCTTTGTACCATAGGTAAATAACAACTTAGTGATGAAATTCTCTGGGTTCCATTCAGAAGAACATAAGGAATATTACACGGCTGGAAAGTCTGATAAGAGGACACCACAGCAATGGCAGTTACAATTTACTGAGGACCTGCTCAATATCAGAGAGTTGCATATGCATGCATCCATGCAACAAATTTTACTGAATATTAGTATAAGAAAAGCACTGATCTAGCCACCTGGGGATATAACAGATATGAACATGAGACATGATCCCTCATTTCTTGGAACTTCAGGCTACCAGTACTGGGGGAGTCCAACATTAACCAAAAGCACAGTAATAGGGAAATAACTAGGCCTGTGACAAATGCTCTCAAAGGACTATGGTTCCATGAAAATAGCAAGTAAAGATGATCTCTGTAGGAGATTCAGGAAAGGAAGGGATGCTTGAACTGACAGCAGGAAGGATGAGTAGGAATTCACCAAATGGTGAGGGTGATAGAGTGAGGACAGAACATCCTCACAGAGAGAATAGCATGCACGAAAGTCCTGTGGTGAGAGAAGGCAAAGCACTCTGGAAGATCTGAGAGGGTTAGAGTGGCTGAAATAGAAAGAGCATGACTAGCAGAGAAGAAGCAGACTAGAGAGGCAGGCAAAGACCAGGCATTTACTAGATCTAATCTTTATAACCATCTTACAACAAAGGATGTTTCGGTAACCATTTTACAGATGAGAAAGCCAAGGCCCAAAGTTTAAATAATATAATCCAAGGTCACATCACTAGTAAGTGGCTGAGTGGAAATCAAGCAAATTTTCTTCCTAGATTATTCCTTTTTATGCCCTGCCACTCACTTGCTCAGAGTGGACAAAGGGTTTTTAGAAGTTGTCTGTTGCACCTCCTTGGGATGTCCCCTCTGCATCGCTTGGGTAAGCACCACACTCAGGGCTTACACTGCAGAGTCTGCTAGTGCTGATGAGAGTGCAAGGCAAGCTCCTTCATACAAGACCCAAATTGGCCCCTGAATGGCCCAGAGTCAAAGTGCAGTGGAACAAGGAGAGGGGAGCTATAGAACAGGTAAGGCAGCACTGCAAACCCTAAAATCTACACGGAATTTTCATATTCTTACCAACAACTTTTTTATATCATTTTGGTGCTGCATGTAATAGAAAACTCAACTTTAAATGGTTTAAGCAATGAGAATATTCCATTGTTCCACAAAACACAAGTTCCAAAGGAGCCTGGCTGCAGGGTTGATTCATTCTGAGGCTCCATCGAGGCCCAGTTTTTTTCTGATCTCCATCTCTTGCTTGTTTGCTTTGTCCTCAATGAGCTTCCATCTCAGTCACAAGAAGCTGGCCATAATTTAGGTTTCATTTATAGATAGGACAACTAGCCAGAGGAGAATGGGCCGTCCCTGACTCATGACTTCTTTTTCAGAGCAAGAAAACCTTTTCCCAAATGTCTCTGCACCAGCCAATTTCTCAGATCCTAGAAGCCAGAACTGAGTCATATGCCCAACCCACACCATTAACTGTTTGGGGCTATGAGAAGACCGCATGTGACTTAGACTAATCGGAATAATTTGTCTTAGAACAATTTACCCTCTAGCTGGGGATAGGGTCACTTGAAAGACAATTAGATGGAAAAAAAATTAGAGTTTTTTAGCAAAGAGGTGGGGGAACTTATATGAGATAAGTAACCAATAGTCTTGTCTCCACTCTGATTGGCTTGCTCAGAAAAAGTCCCACTTTCTAAGCAGCAGGAATTGAGTGATATCAGGTTCATTGATGGTGTTGCTGATCAGTCCATGTGGCATAAATAAAGCAATAAACAATGGGTAGGAAGAAGGCAGTCTAACTTTGCATCCTGGATCTCTTCATGCCGAGAGAAAGAGAGCAAGACCAAATCCTAGGCAGACCCCAACTGTGGCAACAGTGAAGATATTATCAAGCCTGCAGTTGTACCCCATGCATTCCAATGCCCAAGTTAACCTGCCCACACACGGTCAGCGCCACATGCAGGCCAGTCAGCCCTAAACTCAAGGACAAAGTTTAGATTATCCTGAGACCATTATCAATCAGTGGGATGAAAAAATCACGGTGCAATCATTTGTCACATCTCTCCCTCTGTTTCCATCTCAGGGGACCAGGGTGAGCTATAAACCTTAATTAGGAAAGACCCACAACCCTCTTGAGATGATAGCATTAGAATTGCATCTGTCCATCACAATTACCCCAGAGGACAAACAGGCAGCCACCTAGCACCTTTCCTGGGGCTCATGACAAATGACATTGAGACTCAACAACTAGTGGGTGACTCTCAAATCTCGTTCAGACATAAAAAGAAAGTCTCATGCAGCTGAGTTGCAAACAGGACCACCAATGAACTTGTAGTCGGGGCTTTTTGGTATTATTGTCGCCTCTGTCCTATGCAGACCATAGGTCCCTGTCCAAACTCCCTGGATAATTCCGATAGGGTCACTTGGGAGTTTCTGATAAACATTTACAAATAAGCTACTCACCTGTAGTATAGTATGAAGTAGAAGTGAAAGCAAGGGCTTAGGAGGTAGAATACCAACTCTACTATATACTAGCTGTGGGGCCTACTTTGCCTCTCCACACCTCAATTTCCTTATCGGTAATACGGAAATTCTTTAGGTGGAGTTGTGAGGATTGAATGGAAGGATAACAATACAGTGCTACAGAGAATGTATGGCACATAATAGGTACTCGGTAACCACAGGCTTTGTGATTGAGGCGGAGTCATGCCTTAGATAACACACCAAGGAGCAGCTCAGCCAGCCACAGGGCCTGGGGGAAGAAATGAACTCTCAGAGAATAAGAATCCCAGGATCAGCAGATCACGAGGTGAGAGAGGCCCTAGAGACAATACAGAACTACTTCTTCAAACCACACTCTAGGACTAGTGAAATATTCTAGTTCCCCAGAAATTTAGAGAGATTAATGTCCCTAGAAAAGTAGAGACCCATTCCACAGTCACAACACTGTAAACAAGCCCTTGAGTCGCAGATGTGAAGTTTCTCACCACCATCACTCTTTAATGTTTCAATCATGCACACATTTCCTGGGCACCTGCTATGGAGCAGGTGACTTTAAAAGTCCATGCTCAACATACATAATTTCTTGTCCTGACACTGACCCTAAAGACTAGCTACTATTTACCCATTTTAAAAGGTTGGGTATATCTCAAAATCATAGCTGGTGAGTTTCAGGGATCAGATTTAAACTCTAGTCTATCTGTGTATTGCCACCAAAAAATGCTGCCCCCCAAGCTATCCCTAATATCAGTAAGTTAAACCTACATTCACTTATTCTCAGTGAGGGCCATTGGATCTAGGCTGGGCTTGATTCGGGGTGACTCTGCTCCCAACTGCCTCTCATCTTTCTGAGAGCATCAGGCATCTCCAGCATGTTGTTCTCATGACCATGGCAAGCACCTTTCAAACATAGTCACATCACCCATGCGAACATTCCATTAGCCAAAGAAAGCTGCATGGACAAACCCAGGTAGGGCAGAGGAATATACTCTACCTTTTAGTGAGAGGAACTTCCAGGTCAGATAGCAAAGGGGTGAAGAATTGAGGCCATTTATGTAATCCACCAGAGTCTGACTTCAAAACCTAGACATGTGCCCTGGCCAGAGTTACTCAGTGGTGAGAATGTCGGCCTGCACATGGAAGAGACAAGGGTTTCATTCCCGGTCAAGGGCATATATCTGTGTTGCAGGTTTAATATCCGGCTCCAGTCAGGGAGCATTCAGGAGGCAACCAATTGATGTGTCTCTCTCACATCGATGTTTCTCTCTCTCTCTCTTCCCCTTCCCTCCCTCCCTTCCACTCTCTCTAAAAAAAAAAATAAAAAAAATAAAATAAATATCCTCCAGTGAGGATTAACAACAGCAAAAAAGCCTGCACATGTTCCTCCATCCCACCAGCCTCCCAAGATAAACAAATAAATAGAACGTCTGTAAAGGGTTAATAGAAATACATCTAAGATGCTGGGAATGTTTGGTGGAAAGGGCACCTCACTCAGCCCAAGAGAGTCAGGGAAGAGGTGCAGCAAGAAATGAGACTGTTGAAAAAAATGTAAAGATGCTCATCTGTTTCCTGATTAAAGAGAAGGAGAGGGACAGGCATGACAATGCCAAGCTCTGGCCTCAGGAAGAAAGTCACAATGGGAGAAAGCCTGGGAGTGGAAGAGGCTTTTGATGACTCAAATTAAACCTGGAGACAAGCAAACTGGAACTGAAACTTCTGTGGTTAGCCTAACCCGGGGATCAGCTCGCTGGAGAGATGGACGTTATGATCAGTTAAACAATTTCATCAAACTTCATGTTGTAACTCTTGGGCAGAACCAGAAATAGACATTCTACACTGGGAGTTTAACAGAGAGGGGCAGACAAACCAAAACTCTGACAGAAGAGTGGCATCCAGTGGCCAGGGGTTCATTTGCAATGAGCCACAGAGGCCGGCGTGCAGATCTGGCAGTTGCTGGCTAACCACATCCAAGTGCTGTTCAGCAGACCACAAGTGGCAGGCACCAGCCTGGGGTCTGCAAAGGAGAGAACTCCACCAATGACAAAGACAGATACCGTCACCCTCCTCCTGGGAGAACACCGGAATCTGTGATGGCCTTCTCACCTGGTGTTCCCATCCAATCAGTTCCATAAGCAAACTGTATCTTACGTACTAAAATGTAGATTTAATTACCTCACAATGTGCACCTCTACTCCTGGGCCCATTAAACTTCTTAGGTTGCTAATGTAAATTTTATCTTTAGTTTCTCAGAATAGTTTGGTCTGGTTTTCCTTTCATTGCTGGAAACAAAGCATACCACACAGCCATCAAACCCATAAAAAAGGACCGTTATGCACATGACCCGCCCTCTCACTCTCTACCATCAGATTTGACTCTGGCAGGGGACATGGCTATTAAAGGCTGACTTTCCTTTGTAGCTGCAGACCGTATCTTGGGTCACAAATCAAGTTTTCATTTAAAACATACAAAGTATATTCTCTGACAATAATAAAAATAAACTATAAATCGATAACAGGAAAAAAAACAGGAAAATTTCCAAACACTTGGAAATTAAACAACACATTTCTAATCCATGGGTAAAAGAAAAATAAAATTCCCAAGGGAAATTAGAAAATAATTGAACTAAACAAAATTTTTAGAGAGAAATTCATAGCATTAAATGCTTATGTTTTAAAACATTCTAGTTTCTTGAGGTGGGAGCTTAGAGTAGTGCACAATAAACCCCATTTGAGCAGAAAAAAGAATAAAAAGAAGAAATCAACAAAGTTGAAAACAGAAAAACAATAGAGAAAATATATAAAGCTAAGAAATTTTTAAAAGATTAATAAATTAATAAATGTTTAACAATCTTAAGAAGGAAAAAAGAGAGATAGACAATTATCAGTACCAAAAATAAAATAGAGGATCTCATTATAGACCTGAAAAATATTAAGAGGATCAGAAGGAACTACTATAAATATAAATGCAAAAACTTGGGTGAAATGAACCTCTTCCTTGTAAACCACCAACTACAAAAACTCACCCAAAATAAAATAGATAACCTGAAGAATCCTACAAATATTAAAGAAATGGAATTTGGCCCTAGCTGGTTTGGCTTAGTGGATAGAGTGTCGGCCTGTGGACTGAAGGATCCTGGGTTCAATTCCAGTCAAGGGCACATGCCTAGGTTGCGGTCTTGATCCCCAGTAAGTGGCACGCAGGAGGCAGCCAATCAATGATTCTCTCTCATCATTGATGTTTCTATCTCTTTCTCCCTCTCCTTTCCTCTCTGAAGTCCATAAAAATATTTTTTTTTTTTAAAGAAGAAATTGAATTTGTAGTATAAAACTTTCTGGAAAAGAAATCCCCAGTCCAAAATGGTTTAACTGGCATATTCTAGCAAACATTTAAAGACGACATGACACCAATTCTACACATTCTCTTCAAAAAAAAAACATAGAGGAAGCATATCCCAAATAATTTTACAAGCATTACCCTTATACCAAAACCAAACAAAGACATTACAAGAAAATCAAACTACAGACCAGTATCCCTTAAATACACATAAAAATCCTCAACAAAACATTAACAAATCATATCCAGCAATATATTGAATGAATAATACAACCAAGAGGATTTATCCTAGGAAAGCTAGGCTAGTTTAATATTAAAAAATCAATATGATTCACTATATTAGCCTAAAAAACAAAAACCATGTACGTAGTCCTATCAATAGATGCAGAAAAATACTTGGAAAAGTATAACAACCATTTATGACTTATTAAGATCTCTTAGCCAACCAGAATAGAAAGAAAGTTTCTAAAAATTATAAAGGACATATACAAAAATTCTGCAGCTAATGTCATACTTGAGAATGAAAGACTGAATGTTTCCTCCACACACACACAACCAGAAACAAGACAAAGATGTTAATTCTTACCACTTCTACGTGATATGGTCCTGAAGTCCTAAGCAGTGTAATATGGCAAGAAAGAGAAAGAAAAGACATACAGATTGGAAACAGAAAGATAAAACTGCCCCATTTACTGACAACATGATTGTCTCTATGGAAAATTCCATTCTGAGCTCTGCAGAATAAGGATATATTTAGTCTATGTCAGACTCCCAACTGGAGTTCTGTGTTTAGTTTTGAGCGCCATATCTTAACAGGTACATGGAGAAAAATCAGTGACCTCCTAAAGGAATCTGACCAAAAGGATAAAGGTTTGAAAAGCCATGCTATTATCACAGCAAGGAGAGGTGCTTACATGGAAACACAGTGACCTTTAACAGTTGCAAGACAGCCATCCACAAATACCTTTCATGTGTGTTGGGGTAAACAATCTCCAGATAAACCAGTGACCAGAAAGTAGACAGTATACACTTCTTTAAAGGTAATGTTAGAAATAACACCTAAAGCTCCTCTCAACTGGAACAAGCTACCTTGTGGGGTAAACAGAGAGAGGCTAGGACTGGAGTCCACAATCGTTGGCTCTGCTTACTTGGTCAAGTGGCCCAGGCCTCTTGAGTGAAGCTGAAGCCAAAATGCAACTGTTTTGAAGCAACTTTCTAACAAGCTGGAGTTAGTCCACAGTGCTGAGGTTAAGTAGAAAGAGGTGCAACATCTAATCATCCAGCTAGCGAGAGCTATCCATCAAATATATGTGAGGTAGGGTGAGAGGGTGTGAGCAGATGCTATTGATGTTTTCTGCGGAGTGTTTGAAAACCCACTTTGAATATTGATTCCAAGAGCTTGTTGCTGGCTCTTGGAAACAAACAGGAGATGAAACAGCCATTTTCCCCCCTCAGTACAGGATCCTGTTAGCCAAATGCAGAATTTCAATTTGATTAAGAAACACAAGTCCATCATACATTTGTCCCTATTGTTAAAATGTGGTTGTTGATGCTTTGTGGAGTGGACTCTCCTGAAAGGATTACACAAACCACTGAGCACAAAGGCCCAGGTGGCCAGGCCATATGTATGACGATGCCCTGTCCTGAAAGCCGGATCAGCCAATGGATGGATTATTAAGTGATTATTCAATCCTTTCCAACAGAACCTCATTAGCTGCTACCATTGTCACCCTCTATCCTGCCAGTGAGTTGGATTTTCAGTTCAGTGGAAGCTTAGAATTTTCCTACTCATGCGGGCAGATTAAAGCTCTCAACTAACTCAGGTGTAACTTATTTAATTCACCACCCAACTAATTACTGCAGATGCAGATAAACCAGGGAAAGGGGAAAGAATCCATCTTCTAAACAAAGAGCAAGTAAGCTTATTTCCAAACACTCAGCAAAGGATATGTCAGATGGCAGACATCTTTAAAAAAAAAAAAGCAAAGAAGTGTTCCAATGACTTCAAAAATCAATGAATTCTAAGAGGAAACACATTCTAGCATGGTTTTTGTTCATTTGGGGTCTACTTGGTTCAACCTTGAATGCCACTTAACATTGGAAATAGAATCAACTGTTTCAATCAAGTAAAACTTGAATTCAGCAGTTTCATACACAGTTCCATTTTAAGCCAGGTATCCCCACCCTACGCCACCCCCACCAAATTGGGCTTGATTCGCTGTGAATATAGGACTAGAATATAGAACATTTTTTAAAATTGAACTCTCTTTCCTACAGAGAGGTTAACTTTGAAATATGAACTTAATTGAATGTCTTTGGCTCTAAAGAACATTAATTGGATGTAGCTTATTGTGATAAAAAAAAATTATGTTTCAAGGGAGATAATTCTAAAAATCTGACTTTTGTTTTGACAAGTCATTTTCTCAAAAGACATATTCAGGAAATAAGTGATTTGAGAATATACTTTGAAAACAATATAGAATCAATCTTAAACATCCTGTAAAAATAATTCATTTTTTCATTTACAAAGATTATAGACTGGATAAAAGTTTCAATCTTGGCTGAGAATGGTATTCTTACTTATGGAAAGAAATCTCCACACAATTATTTTTCTGTTTTGTAAGTGACTACTGGTAACATTTTACTCATCATATTCCTACTGAGCCATCACTCTAGATTTTGGGGTAAATATTTAATGGCTCCCTTGTGTAAGAACTATAAGTATGGCACCAAGGAGGGCAAGCCTGGGCATTAGGAAAAGTTCAAGTACTAGCTCCATCATTCACTCTGTGTGTGACCTTAGTGAGTCCTTCAGTCTCTGGGCCTCAGTTTCCACATCTGTAGAGTATTAGTCCTTTTGAAACATAGAGCATGACTGAACAGAAATAAACCTTTAAGCCAAAATTCTATTAAAATGGCCAGGTTGTTGGAGGACTTACCACCAGAATTTTGACTCATAATCAGACTATAGAAATCCATTCAGTCTGGGTTTCTATGTACTACATGAAAAAAAAAAAAAAACAGCATATGCACTGAACACATACAATGAACCAGATACCAGCTTCTATTCATTCTCATTTTCTTTCTTTCTCCTTTCTTTCTTCTCTCTCCTTTTCTCCCTCTCCGTGTACCCACCCCCCCCCCCCCCAATCCCTCTGTATCCCTCTCCCTCCCTTCTTCTCTCTACCTGTTTTTGTAACTCTTTTTTTTCTTGGGCAGGTAAAATTAGCAGGCTCCCCAGCCATGGGGCAGTAAGAAAGACGTTCTTAAACTCTCTTTGGTATAAATTTACTTACAGCTGGGAGAAAAAAACCATCAACTGCTCTGAAGCTTGAGGGCCATGACCTTTCTGGAGAACATCCTTAAAATTTTCTTCAGCAACCAGAACTTAGTTCCCAGTATTTATTCTTCAGAATCAAATCCCAAATGGTTCATTGAGAAAAAAACAGGTTGGAGGCTCAATGACTAAAAGTTTGAGAAACATTACATTATTGACTCCCTTCTTAGAAATTCTTCATTCCTCTTAGTTTAAAGGAACTAATATTTGCAGGAAATAAATCTGCTTAACTTTGTTTTACCTGGTATGTCCCAAACATATTTGATTGTCCTCTTGGTAGTTATTTAGAAATCCACTTTAAGACTCCACATTTAGGAAACTCTGGTTCAATCCTGTGGTGCCCAGTTTCATGTGGACCACTTTCTGAGGAACCTTTTTGTTAAAGGCGACAGGAAAAATCTCAAAAAACTAGAATTTAAACAACACACTTCTAAATAACACCTGGGCCAAAGAGGACATTTTTTTCTGCATCCTTGAACATTAGAAAATTCACCAGACTTGTTTATCAATAATTGCTATTTCCATAATTCCCAGTTCAGGAATTTTCCCTGAATCATGGCAAACTCTTCCAATCCACTGACCCAGAGTTATTTTGTTTTGTTTTCATTTTTGTTTTGTTTTTAATGCGAGTTTTCTTCTTACATGGTTCCTTGTTACTTTAATTATTACTCATCTGCTTTCTTTCCTCTGGCTCTTCTCCTCTAGTCAATTTTATCATATATTTTTCCTCTGCATTCCTAGGGAATACTGCATGTTTGTCCTCTAAATCATTAATTGTCAGTGGGGGAGGGAAGTTTGCATCCAGTGAAAATTTATATTTCTATCTGCATCTTAGCCAGTTCCCTTTTTATCCCACCTTGCAACTTCTGGGTGTGCAGTAGGGACTATGTGGATAATCCAGATACGGGTCCTAGCATGACATCTAGGACACAGGAAGCAATACACAGCAGCTATTGTGATAGCTATTATTCCAATTTATACAAATAGTTGAGTATCCACACACAAAAACTAAAGTAATTATTTGTGCAGTAAAAAATAAAGTATACAGCCCTAGCCAGGTGGCACTTCAGTTGGTTGGAGTATCGTCATCCCGTACACCAAAAGGTTGCAGGTTCAATCCCTGGTCAGGAGGCAACTGATTAATGTTTCTCTCTTCTCTCTCTCAATCAATAAATATATCCTTGGGTGAGGATTTTAAAAATGAGTATACAAAACTATATATATTCAATTATGAATTTATATATATACATACATATATAAATTCATAAATGAATTTTCTCAGTAGACAAAAAATGATAGCCATTATGTTTCTTTACATTAAAAACATGATGAAAAATAATATGAGGCAAAAGCAAGAGTTATCACCCCTCAATATTTCTGGAATGTCCACTATTTGTACAGTCCTCTAGCTCTACTCAGCCTCACCACTCTGTTCCCCCGAGATTTCTGGATAGTAAATAGCAAATTATTTTGGCTCTAGTTTGTTGTTCATAACAGGAGCAAATAATCAGATAACGCAAGCTTTAAAAAATACAGTTACAAGAAAGAGCGCGCGCGCGCGAGAGAGAAATGACACCATAAGAAAACTGCTTTTCACGGCCGCATAACCCCAGCAATAGAACAGTAATGGCTGTTAAATACAACCCTATTCTACAAGTGAACAGATTATTGAAAATTTCAAAGTGGCAGCTTTGATTTGACGATTCACCTCATTGACTATCTAATTCATTCCTAATGACATAATCATTGGTGAACAGTAAATGCAATTCAGAGGGTCAGAACTCTCCTATTAGTCATTAGCTTTTATATCTGGAGTGCTGTTTTACTGCTGAGCCTTGTATTTTACTATTTAAAAGAAGAAGGAAGCATCCCCATTTCCAAGGTGATGATTACCAACGTGCTGCCACAAACTGCACATGATTATAGCACAAGCAGAGAGCTGTTTGAGACACACAAAATGCATTTAAATCTACTGCACAGAAAAACCAAATTTTTCACAAATAAAACTCAGCTAGGGATAAATTACCTTATTATGTTCCACAAGGAAAACAAGTGTTAGATACCCTGGTGCATTGTTTGTGGTAAGCAATCAATATTTTACTGTCTAACCATATTTAACTTTACGTGTATATCTAAATCCCTTTCTACTAGGAATTCTAATACAATACTCTAAGCATAAGTCATGGCCATATTCAGGTAAATTAAAGATTCCCTGAAATATGCCACATGAAGGAAATCATATTTCATTCATCTGCATCTGTTTCTCTTATTCATTACCTAACCCTTCAACCCCTAATTCTCTTCCTAGCTCTTTATTAATTTAAACAAAATATGTTCACTTGGACTTTTCTTGGTAAGGTATAAGTCTGTACACTTACCCTGTCACAGACTATTAACAAAGAGCAAAAATTTATAGAAACTTACAACAAAATAAGTTCCTAAAATGTTATGTGATTAATTAGAAAACTGTACTTGCTTGTATTAAGCTCCTTTGAAAGACATGCTTATAGATTCAACTGCCTGTAGCTCAAATATTGATGTTTCCTGGATTTTGAAGATGGGTAGGATGGGACTATAATGTTTGGGTTTTGTAATAGTTAACCTGAAAGCCTTTTATAGGTGTCCAAGAAATTGTTCAGTGGTAAATATCAAGATTTCTTTAACCATGGAAAATGTTTGCAGACCTACAACTGTGTATGGGTTTTCTTATTATTTGAAATTTGTTACCAATACCTCTATATTTCAAAATCCAAGAGAGGGGCGAATGCTTAAAACAAAAACAAAACAAAAATAATGGTGAAACAGAAAAAATACATAATGATAATCTTGGTTTTATTTATTGATTTGATGAGTCCTAGGAGAGAGAGCCTGTCTTGTGTAACCATTTGAAGCTACTGGACTTAATTTGTTTTACGTTACAGCTTATAAGATTAAAAACTAATGTGCATTTGACTTTACACTTAATGTTTAATTTTAATAAATATTTTCATCTCCATGCCCATATGCTGCCACTTCCCTTTCTCAAAACTTCAAAGTTGAGTATCTCTTAGAGCATATTTCTCAATAAACTCTATACAAAAATTGGGTATTTCCAAAGGTTGCCAGCAAAGTCTCAGAGGAAATGAATAGACCAATAGTCTTTACTGTATCCATCCCAACTGTGCACAGAACTCTGCCCTGCTTCATCTGGAAAGACACCAAAGAGCAAAAGGCAGGGACTCCATCTAATAAACTTGATTGGAATTAGAACCCCAATATGAATACATTAATTGATCCAGTCATTAATCCAAAAAACAAACAAGTTATTTTATAGGTGAATCATATAACTCTGAGCCAGGCCATCATATAATATTAATGATAACATTTTGTAACCCTGAGAGTCAAAGACTGGCCCATTTATCAGTGGAAAGCCCTTTTTCAGATTTTTCCCCAAGAGCATTAAATTCTCAGTCTACTGCTGCCTCCCAAAAATAAAGATATTTTTACTAAAAGGGTTAGGGGGAAATGTGGAAGTTTTGCCAGGGCTAGAAGTTAACTGCTTCTCCTTTCCCATGCCTAAACTATTAATGTACAATATTATGCCAAAAAGACTTCAGGGATAATTCAACCTCAATTATTATAACCTAGGCAACACTCACGAATATCAGACTTTATAATGTAAAAATAACTAACATATTACGTGAAACTGAAGTCTTCTGAAATCTCAACTATCTCAAGTTCTTAGGAGGGAAGTGATTCATCAGCACTGTTATCTCATGGCATTAGAAATGATTTCTCGGTCTCTTATCCTTTATTTATAGTAAATACTTATTTGTTCGAAATCACGTCAGCAAAGAAGATCATGGATAAAGGGGAATACATTAAATTGGAGCCTCTCATCCTTCTTTGCCAAAAAAACCTCTAGCAACTGACTACATTCTATGAACGTCTCTAAGATCCTACCTCCCACCATAACTTTCCTTCTATCAGACTCCCTTGTGTATATGCAATGGCAGCTCCTCATATTCCCTCACTTTGAATAAATCCAACTGACTTTGACTTTTGCTGTCCTGTCTGGTTTAACCCCATTTGGCAAGTAAGGGAGGCATAGAGAATGCCTGAAAATACATGATGGAGCCCAAGAAAATCCAGGATAGGATTTTAACAAAATTAAAATGAGTTGCAACTCATTTAAATCATTTTCATAGGGCTCAATAAAAGAAATGTCACACGACAGTCAAAATTGCATCAGTAAGGTGTAACTTCAGTGCTTCATTCAGATTCCCTTTCCTCGGGGTGTGGAAAAGCTGCATTTGTAAACAGCAATGAATTGTCATAAAAAGGAGCAATCAAAGATAAGAGATTTTGACAATTAAAAATATGACTATCATAACAAATTTGATAGAAAGGATGAGGCAAAAAAGAAAAGTTTCCCCAAACACTGGGGAGAATTACAAATAAATGGGAAATAAACAGGAAATCGATTGAGGGAGGAGATGCAAACAAAATACAAGAAGAAACTAAGAAAATAAAGGGAAAAAAATTATTGGAGACGTATATTCTGAGTTGAGGAAAAACAGAAGCCACGAGATGAAGGGCAACCAGAAAAAGTATTATGCTAAGCAAAATAAGCCAGTCAGAGAAAGACAAGTATCACATGATCCCACTCATAGGTGGAATCTAAAGAATTAAATAAATGGATGAACAATATAGACCCAAAGACAGAAACATGGAACAAATTGATGGATCTCAGAGGGAAGGTGGGGGAGGGGGAGAAGAGATTAAACAAAGAACTTGTATGCATATATGCATAACTCATGGACACAGACAATAGTGTGGTGAAGGCCTGGGGCAGGAGGGGGCAGGCTAGAAGAGGTCAATGGGGAACAAAAGGGACATATGTAATACTTTCAACAAAAAAAATTTTTTTTAAGTGCCTAAGAGAATGACCTAAACACAGCTCATCCTCTGATAATTTAATGAGATTTCAGATCCCTGGAGTAATATGACAATCCAAAAATGACCACCAAAAAAGGATAGGTTACCTACAAAGGAAGGAGAATCATAGAGGAACCAGATTTCTCACCAGTAACTTAGCTGCTAGAAGATGATAGAGTCATCCTGTAGAGTTTTCGGGATAGGGCCTAAACCGGCAGTCAGACATCCCCCTCACAATAGTTATAGGTAGAAATTATTTTGAACCCAACATTCTATTTCATGTCAAAACAATGCATTTTTAGACAGTTGATCTCCACTAATCTTTTGTTAAAAAATAAGTTGAGGCTGTAAAAATAAACACAAGAAAGAAGACATGGAATCTAAGAAAGATTATTTCTATAACAGGAGTTCAATGAAAATATATCCCAAAAGGGAGCTGTGCAACAGAACCAGAAAACAGTTGTTCCATAATGGGATGGGAGGTCAGGGGGATCCAAGAAAAATATCTCTAAGAAGAAAGTATATTCCATTTCATTCTTTATTTAAACAAAGAAGCAAGTTGAGCTTAGCAATTTGATTAAAACATATGTTTACTTTGTCATGGTGGGGAGGGGGAAAGAATGTCAATTAGAAACTCCAAGAAAAATTAGTTGCATAAGACAAAAAATAATTCAAATATGAAAGAAACTAAAAGATGGCATGGTTTGGAGCAATTAAGTAAAGTAAAAATACTAAAGTGGAAGGAAAACATGTGTAGTAGAAACTTTGGTATTCCTTAGGGATGACTCACCCATCCCCCAGCTGCTGGCAATTTCAGAAGCTAACTGTTTACCTCTTCCTTCTTCACTCAGACTCAGGAACTGTTTGACCCAAAGTTACTTTCCCTATAGGATTGTCTGAGGCTTTAGTTACAACCACATTGCACACCAGCTTCTCCCTCTGCCCAATCCTGCCTTCCTCACCTCAGACTCTCACTTTCCTCAATTTCTTACATTCTTTCCTTCCTCCTTTCTTTGTGAGCATTCAGAAAATTGCATAGTTCTCTTCTCTGGGAGTGGGGCATAGGATTCATGTGGAGAGATAGAGAGGAGGAGGAGAGAAAATTAATAGAGATATGTAGAGGCCACAGAGTATGGAGACCTGACTTCCACACTGTGGAATCTGCGTGGAAACCCTGAGCTGTTTGATCCTCATCACTTAACCTCTCTGAACCTTGATGTCTTCATTTGTAAAATGGATAAAAACCTCTGGGCTCTTGTGAGTAAAATGAGATACTATCTACAAAAGCACTTTGAGATGAGATTCAAATATATATTAACTAGCGGCCCAGTGCACAGATTTGTGCACATTGAAAGGAAATTAGAAGAAATATCTTAATATCACTATTCACCTTTTCTCTATAGTAGAAGCATCAACCAAATTCATGATCAACAATGACAGATCGAACACACACGTGCAATTGGCGCCAGCGAGATCTTTATATGTATCGCGCATGCGCAAGTCAACTTAACCTTTTATAGATATAGAATAAACTTGCTTAATTAGACCTGCTTTCTGATTTAGCTAAACTTTTCCCAGCCCAGTGAAGCAGCCCAACTTCTCTTTCAGGTAATTGTCAGCAACACAGCAGTAAATATCAACATGAAGCTGATTATTCTTGTAGATCACACAGGGAGAATAAAGGGTAAAATATTTAACTGCAGCAGTGTTTGACTATATTCTGCACAGTGAGAAAACCTGAAGTCATTTTCAAGGTCCACCATTTCTTACTTCTTTTCAGTTGAGTCAAGTTTCTAAGCTTTCTAAATCTCCGTTTTCTGGTTAATGAAAAGAAAATAGGATTTCACCAAGTCTCCTATCTACCTACTCCAGGACTTCTGTGAGGATCAAATGAGATGAGGCATGGGAAAATGCTTCACAGACAGTTAGTTAAAGTATAAAATGTTTCCACCTGGCTATAAAGCAAGTCATGTTCCTAGACCAGTGATGGCGAACCTTTTGAGCTCGGCATGTCAGCATTTTGAAAAACCCTAACTTAACTCTGGTGCCGTGTCACATATAGAAATTTTTTGATATTTGCAACCATAGTAAAACAAAGACTTATATTTTTGATATTTATTTTATATATTTAAATGCCATTTAACAAAGAAAAATCAACCAAAAAAATGAGCTCGCGTGTCACCTCTGACACGCGTGTCATAGGTTCGCCATCACTGTCCTAGACTGAAGAAACTGCAAGGAGGCTAGGGAGAGGAAGCCAGGTGTTGCTATGTGATGTCATTACCCAGACGGACACTTAGCATATTAGCCTTTTACATATATAGATTGCCAGTATGCATCATATGTACCGACCAGTCAGTTGGATGGTTAGACGGACAATACGGTCAGTTTCTTAGCCTTTTAGATAGATAGATAGATATTATAGATAGATAATAGACTTCAGCCTGTGATGTTTGAGCATGCCTTCGGACCCCATAAAATGGGCCAACTACAAGTCTATTTGCAACAAGAACTAAAAGAATTCTATCCTATGGGAGAAGGGAATCAGATATATAAGCCAGTCTAATAAATAATAGTGATTATTAGAGGAAGTCATGATCCTGAGTTAAGACCTGTTGCTTGGGTTTGTCCACCCTACCCTCACTGCCCTCCACCCCCAACCCCAGTGAACTTGGTTTAAGTTTGTGGTAATGGGGGTGGAGAGAAGGAGAGGGACAGAAGAATCAAAGAAGAAAAGCTAAGAATAAACAGAAGAGCTGCCATAGTAGAGCTCTATTAGACAGCACACATATCCCTGCTTCATCATGTGACTCAAAATTAGGAGAAAGATATTTTATCTACTTCTGCCAGGAATATGATGTGGCTCTGGCATCCTGAAGACTCAGAAAGTGTGATGCACAGCTGCCATCTAAGGAATCCCAGACATCAGCAGCAATGCTACTCAGCCAAAGAGGTGGAACCTATGGAGAACAGCTCAGTCATGGGCCCCAGACGCAGTGCAAGGCCAAGGACTAGAGACCTAAGCAGAAGGAAGCCTGAGTAGCAGGGTGAAAACATGGACCACAGGTGGTTTCCGTCAGAAACCACGTGGGACTGTCAACAATAACTGCCGGAACCTTTCCCAGAAGTAGAGGTCCTGCAGTTTTAGATGAGAGGAGAATCAAGGGAAATATGTGTTGTTATTAATGTCATCCTATCTCAAACAGGACTTATGTATCTTGGGAAAGCAGAATGACAATTACTATATTATTGCTTACCTGATAATAGCAATCTTTATAAGAAAAATATCTTTAAATTTTTTTATCATTGCCTAGCTTAATCCCATACAAATAGGTGCTGAATGAATGTTGACTCACTAAATGAATAAATAAATGCATGACTACTTCATTACATCAGGTTTCCCTGAAATTGGAATATAAAAGATATTATGACAAAATAAACAAACAAAATTGAAACAGACTCATAGAAACAGGAGGGGGCTTGGGGGGGGCTGAGTAAAAAAAGGTGAAGGGATTAAGAAGTACACATTGGTAATTACATATTGCAATTATATACATTGGGAATATAGTCAATAATATTGTACAGCATGGGAATCTGGTCAATAATACTGTAATAACTGTGTATGGTGCCAGGTGGAAATATCAGGGAGAACACTTTGTAAAGTGTATGATTGTCTAACCACTATGCTGTACACCTGAAACTAATAAAAATAATATTGAATGTAAACTGAAATTGAAAAATAAATTTTTTTTAAAAAGAGAGAAAAGGTATAATAAAAGCCTATAGAATGGCAAATCAAGCTCATCATCAAAGGATGACTAGTGAATGACATCAAAGTCCAAAGGTTCTGGAACATTCCAGAAACACTCAAACTTTCATGGGTGTTATCATCTGTAAATATGTCTAAAAACTCCTGAGATTGATAATATTTTCCATCTGCAACATCTCGTTGGGGTGGTAAATGTCATATGCTACTACCCCCTGAGTAAGTCACATATGCTTTCCCTGTACCAGGCTGTCTAAAACTCTAAAGTGTTATTTGTCACAAAGTGTGTCTTTCTACAGGGCATTAACTGGGTACTCAGTGATTGCTAATCAGAGTGTGTCTTGAGCTGCACCAAAACGTGGATCAGTTTCTCCTGCTCAGCTTTGGTGAGTGACAGATGTGGAACTTCCTTCTTACTGACATTGCCAATAACAATGTGCTTTGACCTCTATTGTTAAGAATTTAAACTGTGTCAAGCAAAATCTTACACTGTAACCGTAGTCCCTCCTGAGTCTGAGGACAAATCAAATTATTTCCCTTTTTTAATTAAATTCTTTGTCCCAAGTAGAACTTCTGCCAAATAGATCGCATCTGTAAACTTCTCTCCTAGGCTCCAGGATTCTGGAGTTTGAGCTCACTCTGTTCTGAAACCTCAGGTTAAAAATAACTAAAAAGTTTGGAAGATTTGGGTGGGGGGGTGGAGGAGAGAGGGAAACTTCCAAATACTTATATGAACAAAACTTTTTCAAAATAAATTTTTCTACATTTTATTTTACTGAAAAAGGTCCTATTTATTCCCTCCCTTAACACACCTTGGCAGGAATATTCTAACTGATTTCATTCAATAAAAATGATTCAACCCATTTTTCTCATCCCCTTTTTTCTCCTGCAAAGTTTCCTTAAGAGTAGAAGAATATGATTGCCATGAGCTGTAACACGATCTATTTATCTGGTCTCCTTTAGGTTGTTTATCATTGGCTTCACTATTTCAGGTGGAATTAATCTTCTAAAAACAGATTACACTCTAAGATGTTTTATGGCTAAAAGCTCCATCAAGACTTTCTCACAACATGTTAATGGAACAGAAAGCAACCAGGTAACGGTGTTCCAGGTGCTGTAATGAATGCTTACTCCTGCATTCATTGAAGTCATCGCTGTTATTTCGCAGACATCGAGGAAACCTCTTTGTTTCATAAATCACTGAAATGTTTCAGGGCCTTTTTCATGAGCCAGAGATATTCTTAGAGTATTTAGCATCAATATCAATGAAAACCAACATGACAACATATTAAGCAATCAGAAATATTGTATGGGGAGTTCTATGGGAAGACTACTAAAAATAAGCACATTTTCATCAAGCCCCCCACCCCCAAGCACACATGCAACTTATCACTTCTAGGGCTAATTAATCCTTTTTCTTTAATAGAGAGACAATAGCCAGACATAATGCATAATGAAAATTTTACATTTTAATCTACGAATTAAAGTGATTAAAATTTACCAAAATTCATGATAGGTGAACTCAACTTCATGTTCTTTACAATGGAGGATCTTACTCAGTGAAAGTTCCTTTCTTATTGGCAAAATAGGTAAGTATAAAAGTCCTATCAAAATAAATAAACTTGGTCCTGGTGAGACTCATTTCTCTTCTTCCAGCTGCTCAGGCCAAAACTCTTAGAATCACCTTTGATTTCTCTTTCACCCCACATCCGTCCATATTAAACCCTGACAGCCCTAATTGAAAATAACCATAAGCCAATGTCTCACCCTCTGTTGCCATCACCTGATCCAAGACTTTCCAAGCTGGTTTCCCAGCTTCCTCCTTCACCCTCTGTAATCTGTTCTCTACCAGCAGCCCAATGATCCTTTAAAAACATAAGTCACATCATATCACTCTTTGGCCTCAAATTCTCCAAACGGCTTCCATTTCTCTGAGAGCAAAAGCCCAAGACCTACCATGGTTTAAAAAGCCCCTCATGGCCTAGCCACCTACTGCCTTTCTGACCTCATCACTTACCACCTTTGCCCTCAATCCAGTCACAGTGGCTTCCTTTCTGTTTCTCAAATACTCTGTGCTCCTCTTCTGCTCTTGCCTCAAGAAGATTTTGCACTTAATGTCCTCTCTGCCTAGAATATGGCTGCCTTTCTCACGTGCCTCAGAAATCTGCTCAAAGAGTACCTTTTCAGAGAGATCTGGCCACTATACAGAAAAGAGCTCATGTACTAGATCTGATTTATGTGCCTTCTACATTCATTCTGTTCCACCTGTCCGCAGGCATCACCCATTCACCTTACTCCCCACTGGAGTAGCCCCAGCAAAGGCATTATCTATGACCAAAGCCTGGGTTGCCGCCATCATCTGCTCATCCCTTACCTTTGCTGGCTGATTCAGCTTTCTCTTCGGGGAGAGAGCCAGCCCTCTGCAGCTCCTAAATCCAGGTCCAATCCAACCAGACTTATAAAGGTTCCAGTCTCCCCAGAAGCTGCCCAGAAGGCTAAATAACACAAACCAAAAGTGGAACACTGTTAAGTGAACTTTGATCACTGATAGAAAACAGATGGAAACAAATCAACATAAATTGCTCTCCCCCACCACCTCCCACCCGCACCAATCCTCCAAGCACAAAGCTCCATATGGTCTCTGGGAATGTCCTGAGTGACCCAGCAACCAGGTGTTTCTTTGAAGGCTGTTGTCAGCTCAAAAATACACCACATTTTGTTTTCCTATTTTCTCTGTTTTATACTCTCTTTCCCCATATCCAACCCTCTCATGCTGATCCTGTCATTAGTAATAATAACTACTGATTGCTGAGCATATATGATGTGGCAGACAATATGGTGAACAGTTAGTCCACACAACAACCCTGAAAAGTATGGAAATACTTTAAAACTCATTCATACTAAAGTGTTTGGGACTTACTATATTTCCCTCAGAGTTGTTTGCCTGGATGAAGCTGATATAGTCAACAAAAATGAATCACTCTGTCGCAGCTTCATGCATCAAGGTGCAAGGGTAACTTCCTTCCTCATACTCCTCAACTTACAGTCCTGCCCAAATCATTGCTTCACAGCCTTGTAACTATCCTAGGATTGCATCGTGAGAACATGTTCTTTCTCTATATGTACTTTAAAGCTCCTTGAGACGACACATGTCTTTTATTTCTGGGGTGTGCCTGGACAGCTGTATCTGTCTCTTAACTTGATTCCATCCTCTAGTCTCTCTTGCCTTTAGCCTGTCTGTATTTCCACCACCAGATTTATTCTCACAAAGCAGTGGTCTCCACAGTGGGGGTGCATATATCTAGGGATTGAGTGAGATGACTTTTTTGGGTGTGCAAAAAATAATTAGAACTTTTATATATACTTATTGTTATCTAAAAACTAAGAAATTATATAAGCTTAATTACATTTGCTATATGGACTCATGCTATTGTCTTCCCTGGTCTATATGTAAGAATGTCGAGGGTACATAAGATGCATGAGAGACCCAAACACAGAGGCTATGACCAGAACCCTTTCACCTCTTTTCCACATTCATGCATTACAGTTTAGGTATATGCATGTAAAAGTGGGATTACAAACTATACAACTGAGTTTTAACTAAACTAACTCTGGCAAAATGGACGCCTGGCTCAAAGATTCCTGCAAAGAAGTCATGAAGAGCAGAGAATACCAATATTGCAAGCTCAAGTGAACAAGAAAATGGCAAAGGTAACATATCTACCCCTAGTACAAACTCTTCATCTAACACATAAGATAAAATTGTGACAAGAAATTAACTGGCTTTAAAAAGTTCAAAATTATCTACAAGACCATTTAAAACATGGATTCACATTTATTTTCATTAATAAAGAATAAAGAACTTCATCTTATGTATATATTATATCTTTGACATATTAGTTAATAGTTGTGATATGAATATATAGAATTGTACTTCAAAGTAATAGCTAATTATATAAACCAATTACAATTAACAAACATTAAAAAATAAGTGTCTAATATATAGAGACAAGCCTTTGTGGTTTTTTCAAAGATATTTAAATTAGACAATACTCAATCCATTACTTTACAAAATTTCACTAAACACGTAGTTTCTTAGTGAAAAACAAACGGCTCCATGTTATTACAGAAATCCTAATATTTTTGCTTTGCTGAATACTGAAATAATACATGCAAAATCACATTGTACAAACCAAAATGGATAGACACCTCTGTCAACAAATAGAGGACTTTTTAACCAGCTTAAACTCTTTCAAACAAAGAATTTCAGTGGAACTTGAACCCACTTTGATAAAATGCATGGAAAACGTTGCTGAAAATTTTTTTCAAGTAAGAATTGGGACAAATTACATTGTGTTATGAAGTTTGATATATAATTTGAATGAAGGTACTAATATTTCTATTTTACCGAGTCTCAGCATATAGTTTTTGCTAGGTTGTACTTCAGTAATAACATACCTAGTACATGAAGAATTTTTTCCTTTTGTCAAACCACCAAAGAGAAAATATACTGATAAGAAAAACCCTCAGCAGTAAATAACTTCCTTAATGGTAAAGCTGTATAAGTAATGGAGCCACTACTTTGAACAAAATTTTTAAAAGATTTTGGCGAAGGTTACAGAGACAGATCCCCTGTGACTTCCACTCACCCTGCTATATATAGGCGAGCATTTGCTAAGGGGTTGGAGCCAGAAACACAAAGCACTACAGCATGTCATTGATGCGGTTAATTTTATATTTTATTTTATCTCTAAAATAGATTTGACTCTTTAGAACAATTTGAGATGGGGAGTAACCATGAACATATTGTCAACAACACGGGGATTTGCCCCCTGGCAAAGCACTCAGATGAGCTGAAAACATATAGAGGGTGGGACAAAAGGAGGTTGACAGTTGTTCATATGGAAAATAATACAATAATTAATAAATAATACAAGAATAAACTCTGTGTTTCACATACTCACACCTGTAAATCTACCTTTGCCTCACGCTGTATTTATAAGACAATTGTTCCAAATATACTAACATTTTCTATGATGGCAAATGGCTGTCCATAACATGCTATCTATAAGTATTCTTTTTAAATAACAATAGTAATGAGATTAATAAACACAATCTATCCCTTTAAGGCAGCGGTTCTCAACCTGTGGGTCGCAACCCCTTTGGGGGTCGAACGACCCTTTCACAGGGGTCACCTAAGACCATCAGAAAACACATATATAACTACATATTGTTTTTGTGATTAATCACTATGCTTTAATTATGTTCAATTTGTAACACTGAAATTGGGGGTCACCACAACATGAGGAACTGTATTAAAGGGTCACGGCATTAGGAAGGTTGAGAACCACTGCTTTAAGGTGAATGTAATGTTTCAATAGTGAATAAGAAGAAACCACCCTTCTAAGTACTAACAGAGCATTTCGGAAAAGGTTCTGTAGAAAGCTTTCCATTGTTATGTAATTTGGATGCCAAAAATAAGATTAGTGAATCCAACATCTATTTTTTTTAAATCTCATATCAGCACATGCTAAGAATGTGGAAACAAGATTTTTTAGCCAGTTTAAAACTCTCCCAAAGAATTTCATTGGAATTTGAACCCATTTTGATAATGAAAAGTGGTAACACCTGCCAATTATTTTGTAAGAACAACTGATTGACATCAGAGCTGATGGAAATCTACTGGTTAAATTTTAACTAAAGCCCTTTAAGAACTGGTGATTTAATTCAAACATCTAGTAAGGAAATTCTTCCATTTTGATTTATGTGTTTTGTGAAAATTATTTTTCAGTTGCAGAAACCATAACAACAAAGTACTGAAAATTAAGTCAATTTAAGAAACATTTAAATGACTGTATCACAAATTTTTAAAGTTTTCAAAACGCGTGAAACACATTCAAACATAGTAATAATTGAAGTGAGAGGAAAATTACTTTTGTACTGACTTTCTCTTTTCATTGCATTTCTGAGTTAGTCGGAGGTTTAATATTAGGAAGCAAATATACATAGCAGATACTGACATGGTAGTTTGTCTATAATTTGGGGGGAGGATAAATATATATAGCAAGGGTGTGCATTTAAATTTTTTTTTTTACTAATAAGGATGTGCAAACAAAAAAATTTGAAAGGCCGTGTACCCTAAGTCAGTGCTCTTCCCTGTGTTCTGTGAATCACAGCATCAACTTGGCATGTGAAACTGTTGGAAGTGTAAGTTCTGGGGCAACCCGCCACCCCCCTCCCCAAATCCAACTGAAGCAGCATCTCTGGGACAAGGAGCCAGAAATGTGTTTTCACAAGACCCTGGAGTAATTCTCTGATGCACCATGAAGCTTGAAACATATTGTCATAATACACAGATCAAGACCTTGTCTTTAAAAGCTGCCAGTTGCTAAATGATGTTCAAACTCACCATATCCTTCAAAGGCTCTCCAAATCCAACAGAACCTCCTGTAACAGCCTATTCCCGTGACTTCCACCATCTTGAATGCCCCAGGTATTCCTGATTGCCCACCTCTTCCCTCCTCACTGCCTCCTTTATATGCTCTGTTCTTCACCTGGGAATCCTTCCCAGCCCTATTGCATCTGCGTAATCAAAATCTCGTCATCTTCAATGCCTGCCTCAAAAGCTACCTCTTCTAAGGATTCTCACATGATTTTAGAAGAAGGAGGGTGGGGAAGGAACCTACATCTACATATTCTCCTTGTGTTTTTTGTTTGTTTGTTTGTTTGTTTTATTCCCAGAGCATTTTGTTTACGTCCCCTGGTATTTAGCACTGACTAGATTGCTCTACGCATTATACTCATTTGAGTATTTATGTAATTCCCTCAGTAGAATACAGGCTCCTAGAGAAAGAGACTTTCTTAATCTTCCTTTATCCCCTGGTTTAGCAAGGCCTGGAAGGCTCTCAGTAGTTTGCTACATGGTTGAAATAAAGCCCCACAACTGAACTCTGCCCACACTGTCTGCTTCCTTCATGATTAGATCGGGGGCATTACCTCATATTGGAGAACGTGGATTTCCCATGGACTTTTCCATATACAGCTGACCCTGGAACAACACTGGTTGGAAGTCTGCAGGCCCATTTACACTGCTGATTTGGTTTCTTTTCAAATAAATGTAGTCTGCCCTTCCTATCCACGCTTTCACATCCGCAGATTCACCATCCGAGGAAGGAAAATGATTTTTACATTCCCAAATGCAATTTCTCAACTAGGGTGGAAAATACTGTTCTCATAGTTATCCACCAAGGAGAAGGACTGAAAGTAGAGTCAAAAATTATACTCGGGTTTTCGACCAGGGTGGAGGGTTTTGGTGCCCCTAATGCCCCCAGCCCACAGTAGTTCAAGGGTCAACTCACTGACTTTCTCTTCCCTTCACATTGCATTTCTGATTTAGATAGTCAGAGGTTTAACACTAGACAGCAAATGATGATTTTTTTTTATAGTTATCATGTTTGAGGGCTTACCAGTGCCAAACATTATACCAAAAACTTTACATGACTATTTCATTCAATTCTCTATTTTGCAGGCATATCATCACTCCCATTTAACCAGATGAGGAAACAGGTGCAGAAAGGTTAAGGATTAAGTAAGTACTAGCTTGAGGTCACAGGGCTAAGAGAATGGTAAACCAGGATTGGAAGCCAGGCTGGCTGGCTCCAGAGCCTGCAGAATAAATCTCTACATTACCAGATCAGATGATAACACTGCTCCAGGGTCATACTTATATTATATCCCAGTCACTAGCCCTTATAACCACATGAAAAAGCCATGTGTATTAGAATCAATTTTGATGACAATATAAAAACTATGATTTTACTACATAAGTTCAATTTAAATCTAGATCAAAGAAATCTAAATTGCCCTTCATTTGGGCTATAATCATATATTCCAAAGCTTAAATGCTTATAAGAAAGCTTTATCTAAGTTAAGATTACTAGCTCAAATATAAGCACAGAGTTAATACTACTTTTCCTCTAAAGTAATCAGTACAAAGAGTTCTATTCTTCCCATTGTAAAATATGTCATAGAACTTGAACTAGTAGGCAATCACTATCTTTTCTTCGTAAGAAGAAAAAGCCTTTGAAATGTGTACCATAACCTCTGAAAAATACAATTATCCTTCCCAAGAATTGAGGTTTCTTTTTTTCTGACTAAAACGATGGGCAATTGATCTATAGTTCTTTTCTTCCTCAAAAAATTATTGTATATTGTGTAATGATCATTATAATTAAAAATTAAGATGGCTTGCAATAATTCCACCATTATTTGATTCAAAATCTTTATAAAATATTGGCATTTTCCAACATTATTTTTCCTGCCTATGTTCCATTTAAGGCCAAATTTTCAAACCCAGCTGCCAAATTACACATATAATTACTGCATTTGCGCACAAAAATGTGATAATTGCTTACACAATTTCAGAGGCCAGCTTGAGGCTCCTTTCCAAATTTGTTTTACATGTACAGTGCGGTGTATGTAGTTTTATATGAAAATGGGAGAAAGTAGAATTCATAGTTCTTCTGGGTGATGTGTGAAAATGGGTACAAAATAAAGCCTTTCTATAAATGTCCGGGCTCATCTTTATATTTTCTCTCTATAAACCTTTATAGAAGAAAAGTCTTATAGAGCAGCTTAAACTTCGGCTGGTGTTGGAGTAATGGCCATGGGAGGGGAAGATGTCTGGGAAAATGCTGTCAGGAAGAGAGGTGCCCATTTTGTTGGTGGTTGACATGTTGTCATGAGGTGTTCTGTCTGTGAACTGCTTCTGTCAGCATGGGTAAGAAAAAAGAAAAGTGATACATGGTCCACAATTGTAGTTAGGCAAGACAGCACCAACCTCAGTAGGGCAACATGGTTGAGCACTGGTAGCTGGAGGTTTACCCTTCCTACTTTGCATGATGGTTGGTATACTATTTGGCAAATATCCACCATGGACATAGTTCACAATGGGTATTAATTGTGGAAGGTTTGGTTCAGGAAAAGACAAAGAAATAAGATCCAGCTAGTCATACACGTGAGTGAGATGATCTGAGACACTTTTTTTTCTACTCAAGTAGGGCAGAAAATCATGCCCAGTTCCATGCTGATACCTTGGTTTTAAAATATCTGCTTTCCAAACTCAAGGACTATGAATCTAATCTCTGACTTTGTCTAGATACCTGGTATGGAATTGACCAGAAGCAATTAGGCCAGACATTTATTAAATATTGAAGGAAGCTCTATTGCCAAAGAAATCCTCAAAAAGATCACCCTCCTCATTGCCCACCTGAAATAATCATAACATTTCCTGACTACTAGATATATATATTAAACAACTTTTTGAGCATTTTACATGCATTCTTTCCCTCTTTACATGCTTAATAATCCAAAAGGTAAGTACTATTATTATCCCCACTAGAGGCCAGATGCATGAAAATTTGTACAAGAGTAGGCCTTCCTTACCCCGGCTGCCAGCACCGGCTTTCCTCCAGCACCCTGGCTTCCTCGGGCCACCTGCAGGCACCTGGGACCTGGGCTGGCTTCCCTCATGCCCTGGCTTCGTCAGGAAGGACGTCCGGTCTAATTAGCATATTACCCTTTTATTATTATAGATTATTATTATAGATTTTACATCAAAGAAGAACGAAGCACAAAAGTTTTAAGAAATTTGCCCAAGGTCATACAATTAGAAGTTAGAAAAGCCAAGACTTGAACCCAGACATTCTGACACCAAAGACTCTACTCAATCACAACAACATATTGCCTCTCCCATGAGGGAAATAGTGGACAAGGGATAACCTCCCAAATAGAAGACTCTGTACAGCCAGTACCATCCAAAGAATTCACAACTGGAATGTAGTCTCATACCATTTCTGTCCAGCGGGGATGATGTCGTCATGGACTAATGATTAATTTGTGCTGAATGACATGGTGAGAAGGTTGGCCTTAATTTAGTAAGCAACAGGCAGTTTTTAAATATTCAGGACTGACCTATTTGTAGTATTACCTACCAGAAACATCATAGCGTTTCTGTTCCTACAGGAAATTGTGAGGATACATTTTCCCCAGGAAACATCTCAGGCATGTGATTATTCTCCACAGATATTGGCCACACCATCATTTGAATATCTCTATTTTCTCAGGTTGCTGAAGGAGAAAATATTGATTATAGAATATTATGAAAGTCACCCAGAATAAGAAGGCATATTGTGGTCATGGTAGAATTTCCAGAGGTAATGTTCATGGCTTCACTGTACCTACCTGTTTGGCAGTTTTTCTTTTGTATAAAATGTCTATTCATTATATGGTCCAGGTATTTGTTGACTGAGTTTAGACAGAGTTAACAAGACGGGAAAATCTATATTCTTATACCAATTTTTGACAGCCCTAATAGATGTAAAAATATTTCTAATGCCTCTTCTGGGGCAGTTAAATACAGTAGTCAACCACAAAAGTGTTCAGAATCTTCCTTTAATTGCCAGATTGTAAGGTCAGCCTTAGACGAGTGCTTTAAACTCCAGTATTTCTAAAGGAAACTTATAGGATGCATATATATAGTTTATTCTTAGAAACTTCTTCAGGATAAATGGGAGTGGGGCAGAGCAGAGAAGGAGGGTGGCAACAATTTAGATTTTCAAAGGCCCAAAAGTGCTATAAAAGATAGGGAGAGAGAGAGAGAGAGAGAGAGAGAGAGAGAGGGGAAAGAGATCTAAGGGTTAATATAAATCTCTACCCAATAATGGAATGTGGTAAATGCTACTCAGTCACTCTGCAGTCATATCATGTCCATTCTGTTTTCTACATATGAGTAGTTCACAGAATGGAAACATATAATAGATATCTGATCATTTTAAATGTTTTCATCAGAGCCACTGCCTAAATGGCCATTGGTCAGTTGGAAGGTCAATAAAATAATGCAGTAATCTAAAATGTGGGCTCTGGAACCAAGTTCCCTAAATGTAAAATGTTACATCTTATTAATTAGCCAAATGATTATGAGCAAGCTATTTAACTGACTGTGCCTCAATCTCATTTGTAAAATTGAAAAAATAATACACCTACCTAAATTTAATCAGGATAAATAAAGTGTCACAAAATATAGTGGCTTCAAGCTAAGTTTATTTCTCTCATGTAGCAGCCCCCGATTTCTGGTATAGTGAGTGGAGTAGCTCTGCTCTGCTCATTCATTCACAGACCAGGGTTCCCCCAATTTTGTTATTTTACCTTCCCCTAGGCCCCCCCATGGTCGGCAAACTGCAGCTCGCAAGCCACATGCGGCTCTTTGGCCGCTTGAGTGTGGCTCTTCCTAAGCCTTAGGAGTACCCTAATTGAGTTAATAACAATGTACCTACCTATATAGTTTAAGTTTAAAAAATTTGGCTCTCAAAAGAAATTTCAATCGTTGTACTGTTGATATTTGGCTCTGTTGACTAATGAGTTTTGCTGACCACTGCCCTAGGTCATTGTCCCTATCTGCTTTGTTGAAGTTGGGTCATGAACACAACTGTAAACCAGCTCACAGGAATGGACACAGAACACTGGATTGTATGTTAAGATGACCCATAAGTTGCACTCATCATTTCCACTCACATACTGATCCAAACATACTCACATGCTTTAAAGAAAGCTGAGAAATATAGTGTCTAGCTGGGAGTCCATGTATCCAGCTCTATTTTGTGGGAGAAGGAGGAAATGGATTTTATTGAACAGAGAGTTTGTCATCCTACCTCATAGGGTTACTGTGGAGTAAATGAGATATGCACTCAGAATTTACTAAGTGTTCTGTAATGACTAACAATTGGTAATGCCAGGTTATAGGCTCCTCACAAATATTCTCTTTCTCCCTCATTTAGGCAGATGGTAGGACTGCAATTCCTTGACCTTTCTGATGTTTGCCATTTGACTTTCTTTGGCCAAAGACATGTGCATAGCAGTGATGAGTGTCACTTCTGGGCAGAAAAATTAAAAGCCAGTGTGCCCTAATTTCTTCCCCCTGTCATGGCACTTATGGAAACACATGTTAGCCTGGATCCCTGAAAAACTACAGTGAGCAGAGGCCACCTGACAACTCATGGACATGTAACGTGAGCAAGTAACAAATATCTGTTGTGTTATGCTACTGAGATTTTGGAATTGTTTGTTATTGAAGCATAACCTAGCTCATCTTGACTGATCCATGAAAGTTGCAGGACATTTGGCAGAGAAATAATTTTAAGAGGTTTCTTTACCTTAGAGGTCTGCAATGTTAATTAATATCACTAAAAATAAAATGTAAAAATTGGCTGATTAGCTTATGCATCCTTTGGCTGCTGTTGGATAATAATTGATTATACTGTGACATCATAGGTATTAATGACTGTGTGTGCAAGACAAACCAATCTACCTGGGCTTGCTTTTATACACTAGAAGCATGTTCAGTGATTGCTAAGGTCTTCCTTCCAAATCTTCATCTGAAAGCAAACTGACATTTGCAATATTCTAATGCATACCCCCTGAAATAAGGAAGGTAGCCTTCTGGCCACATCTGTGGAAATGCCAGTATCAAGGGGTCGGTCCTGAATAGAAATGTAAGTCCTGTGAAATTTTTTGCATTTCCTCGATTTTGGATTTCAGTATTTCCTTCAGATGAACCCAATATTAGCAATTCAGAGAGTACCAGGTAGATATTAAAAGTTGTATTTTCTTGCAAGGATCTAGAAAGTAGCTAGTGTGGGTTGCTTGTGAGGGTGATAGACATAAAACAGTTGTAGTCATTACTTATGATCACTTACCACATTAATTGTCAGTGTACTAAGTGCTTTATCTACATGATCTCATTTAATTTTCACAGCAGCCTCTTAAAGCAGATACTACTGATATTCCCATTTTATAATTTAGGAAACAGGAACTTAGAAAACTTATGGAAACATTTATTTCTTGGTTATGTTATATATCCATGGATTCTGTGAAATGCCTGTCACATGAAAGACAAAATTGGAATTTGAACTCAGACATTATGGCGCCCATAACCCACTTGTACCTCCAATTCAACAACTGTTAGAACTGAAATATGTTCAAAAACCTGTGGGATGCTGAAACCGGTTTGGCTCAGTGGATAGAGCATCGGCCTGCGGACTGAAGGGTCCCAGGTTTGATTCTGGTCAAGGGCATGTACCTTGGTTGCGGGCATATCCCCAGTAGGAGATGTGCAGGAGGCAGCTGATCGATGTTTCTAACTCTCTATCTCTCTCCCTTCCTCTCTGTAAAAAATCAATAAAATATATTTAAAAAAAAAAAAAAAAAAACCTGTAGGGACAAAGAAACAGCAAAGTGCGTAGATCAGCCAAGGATTGAGAGTCAGGTCCTGACTTGAGAGGAATTCACCACATAAAGAAGGGGAAAGACATTCAAGTGAAAGGAAAAGTTATATTCACCATGACCCTTATAAGTAACCATGTTTCCAGCTTTACACTGGCTACCAGGGAACTCAGAGTCAAATTTATAATATTCTTTCAGTAACTACATAGAATCTAATGACATGAGCATTTGTGTAGTAACCCAGTCTTTATCAGAATTGCACTCCTACTTTACTCTTTACACAATTTCCCAATCTCTGTATTTTTAGCCTGTATAATATAAATATCTTTATAGTTGTCCTCTGATTCTTCTTGGAGCAAGACTCAACTACTTTAATATACAAGTTAACAGTCAAAAACAAATGTTCTTATTTTTTTTAAAGTGACCTCAGATTCATTTTGTAACAATAACAATTTTGCTTCCAAAAACACAAATAAATAAATTATAAGTGATAGCATTTTTCCCCTGACAAGGCCATGAATTCCTCAAACATAAAGGCTCACTCTACCTGACTAGCAAAAATTCAAAAGTTTAATAACACTCTATGTTGATAAGGCTGAGAGGAAACAAGCAATCTCATATATTGCTGGTAAAAATGTAAGTAAATGAATTCTTATAGAGGGAAATTTGGTAATAGTTATCAAAATTACAGACTTGTCCAGCTGGTGTTGCTCAGTGGTTGAGAGTTAGCCTATGAACCAGGAGGTCATGGTTCAATTGCTGGTCAGGGCACATGCCTGGGTTGTAGACTTGATCCCCAATAGGGGGTTTGCAGGAGGCAGCCAATAGATGGTTCTCTCTCATCAATGATGTTTCTATCTCTCTCTCCCTCTCCCTTTCTCTCTCTGAAATCAATAAAAACACATTTTTTAAATTACAAATTCATAGAACCATTGACCCAGCATTTTCTCATCTAGGTATTTCTCCTACAGATATTCTGGTACCAAGACAAAATGACATATATACAAAATTACTCACTCCAGACTCATTTCTAATAACAAGAGATTGGAAACAAAATAAATGTCCAACAATAAAAGACTAGGCAAATAGATTATTTTAGTTCTCAAACATTTTTATATCTCTTTGGTATGCTCATAATCTATGGAAACTTGACCTATGATGTCTGATTATTAAATTGGCCCCAACCGAGCAAGGAAATGTCAATCTTCGTCTCATTTTTTTTTTTTTTTTTTTTACAATGCCTTATCATATTGCCAGGTCAGTATTTTGCTGCCTATATGAGTCACTGAGGTTAAATGGATTGCTAGTAAACAAATATGTGCAGTGTTTTCATTTATTCATTCAATTCATCTATTTGTTAGCCATCAGATAGTCATAACACCTACTCCCTGCCAAGCACTCTAGTAGGCATTTTTGAGGTCAAGGACCTGATATATATATGAGTATAGACCACAGAGATTTCTTACTGATAAGTGATGAGTCAGAAAACTCACACTCAGTGTATAACTATCGCAGTCTTGGTCTTTCTCTGCTGCTGTTAGGGTTCAAAAAATCTGGAGAAGGGGCTGCTGTAATTTAATAAAGAGACTAGAAATATATTATTATAAGTTTGTAATCCATGGGAGAGTTGCTTAGTTGTAGGAACCAAGTTCTCTGAATCTCTGGGCCCCACACTCTTTATTAACACAAATTGCCCTAAAGGAAAGCAGATATACATATCTGCTAAGGTTTAGTATACAGAAGCATTGTTAGATTGGGGGAACTGCCTTCGGCTATTCAGGTGTTTGGCCAGCAGGAGGCAATAACAGGTAGATTAAAATGCCCTCAGCTGTCTGGCAGCAAGCAATCATTTATGCATCCTTTCCAGTAGGTAATAACATATGATTCAGCCCTGCTGAATAAGCCCCAAGTTCCAACAACCTTTTGATGAACTTGCATTTAGGACATGCTGGAATTAGCCTCCGGCATATAACTATTGGGCATAAGATTCAAAAGTGAGTCAAGTAAAGACAAAGGTTTAATTCACACTTTTATTCTTTTAGGACAGCCGGTTCTCAACCTGTGGGTCGCCACTGTGGGGAGCCAGCATGGCCATGGCATACTCAGCCCCAGGACACCTTATGTGCCACGCCAGCTCAGCCAGGTTCAGTGACCATGAGTGTCGGGGGGGGGGAGAGGGGGGGAGTGGGTGAAAGGATGGAGAAAATATAGACGAGAGAATGAAAGCTGGGTCTCGGTGGGAAGCTGCTCCCTGATGAGGAGGCAGCGCTGGCACCCACAAGCCGTGTCTTTATTTTTTAGCAGATGCCACAAGGCAAAGTATGGGCGTGATCACATTGTTTACAGCATTCTCGTGAGTTTCAACCTCATTCAACTACATGCACCTGACTTTATCACAAGGCACGTGGGGCCATGTGTTTGGACCACAGGTTCAAGTTTACAACCATAGCTGTTGGCTATAATTGTGCTGGAAGGGTCCTGCCCTCCAGCTGGGACTTGCACATGGCAATGAGAGGACCCTGTCCTTTCATTAGTCCGAGGCTTGAACCTGGCCAAAACACTGCAGCCACACCCCACACACCAGCCACCCGTTTGGGGTCGAATGACCCTTTCACAGGGGTCGCCTAAATACATCCTGCATATCAGATATTTACATTATGATTCATAACAGTAGCAAAATTACAGTTATGAAGTAGCAACGAAAATAATTTTATGGTTGGGGGTCACCACAACATGAGGAACTGTATTAAAGGGTCAAGGCATTAGGAAGGTTGAGAACCACTGTTTTTGGAGTTTGATAATGTAATGGGAGTAGAATTCAATCACAACAGTGTTCATGTAATTTATTACATTTGTCTTTCATTTCAATTACTAGGTGGTCCAATGCTATTATCATAACCTTTGGAAGACATGATGGTAGTAGTTTTTAGAAGTTGAGGTCCAGCGTCCAACCAGCTCATGGGCCCTAGTAAAAATTCCACCAGTATTAGGCAGGAGGTAATTAAGTGGAATGTCCCAATTTATCTCTCTCTGGGGGGTGTTTGATGGTGTTACAGAAGTGTCATTATGCTTTACAAATGGAAAGGATTTGTACTCTGTTTATATTCCAATCAGGATAGCAAAGAGGCTGGGGTAGAATGATGAATTGTACACAAGTACCGGATGTGAGGGGGCACACCTGTGGCTGGTCTAGTCCTTTCCAGCTTTGCTGCATCCTGTGGAGTGCATTGGAAGAGTTCTCTGAGGAAGAATGTTGGAGAAGCCATTGAAATGATGCCCAGAAAAGCGAATGGACCTGGAAGCACAAGATGGCAGCCATCACTGGTGTTTTCCTTTTTCTTATAAACCACTGTTCTGTCTTTTTTCCTTCTCACTCCACACATCACCACCAACAGAACTAAATGGAAGTAACACAATGAATATTTGGAGCCCACATATGTACTATCCCTCAATCAGTATAATAGCTCGTTCTTTAAGCCAGAATGTTCCCTGTAACACATCACTAATCATTGTGGGGTTTGATTCCTCTGTTTGAAGTGTGCCACATGTCTTGTCAAAGTAACTTCTTATAGCTGAACAACAATTGTGGGTGGCCTGTGATCACCTCGTCAGAGTGTCTGTTACACCCAGAGCTGGTTGCCAGATTCCACATTACTTACTTCCCAACCACCCCCGCCCCCAACACACACACAACACACACACACACACACATACACACACACACACAACTTATGCTCCATGTATCATCTCCTTCCTTGTTTTTTGCTGGTAGTTGCTGCGACCGAACAGCAATTTGCAGTTATTTATGCAGCTTAAACCCTATTGTCAATATTCTTATCCTCAATGCACAACCATTCCAAAGGTGGGAGCTGAGCTTTTCAGGAAGGACTGTGAGCAGGGGAGGAAGACGAAGACGGGCTGAGGTTAACAGAAGCAAGGCTTCCTGGGGTCCTTAGCCAAAACACACACTGTTGCCTGGCTGCTTTTTCTCCTCCTCGCCTCTGTTTGGGGTGCATTTTCACTTGGAATTAAAAACGGATCCCAGCTTGCTGTTTGTTTGGTATTGTCAGGTCAGACCAAGCACTCAGGGAAAGGGTGGTGGCATTGTGTGCATAGAATTTTATTGGCAGTGTAATTGGGAGGATGGAATTTGTCTGTGTTTGTATAGCACCTCTCCTGGGCTCTCCAAAGGCTCCCAAAACAGAACGGAATCCTCCCAGAAGTGGGGCGTGGCATGGGACATTGTCCCCCTCCTCCCTTAAGCCCATTTTTGAGGGTGTAGTTCAGGGAATGAAGGTGAAAGCAAATGGGAGGGGGCGAGGGAGCCTGACATTTCCTTAGAGAACCAGAGGCAGCCTTTGTGCTCCTGACAAACAATAGCATCCCCTCTCTGTGGGTAAATTTCAAAAACCCACTCTTCCTTCTAGACTCTCCGTCCCCTGCCAGGGCACACAACTTTGGTGAGTGAAATGTGGACTGGGACTTAGGCACCCACTCATCCTCCTCATCCAGGCACTTTTATACATAGCACGACTGTACAGGTTGGCCCTGAGTTCCTACACCCAGTGAAGTGAACCAGGTTTTTGTGCTTAGTGTCAGAATTTTGTTGAATGGCTCACTATATCCCCATTACATTGACCAATGGATAACTCCATCAGTGCCTTAACATCCTATTTGAAAATTACAATTTAGAGGCCCCTAACAATCTTTGCAAGCATCTTCTTATTTATTCCATAAATATTTAGTAAGCACTTATGTACAAAGCACTAGCCCCAGGAGCCTAAAGCCCTTTGGGAAGACATCAAAATTGCAATAAATAACTATAGCCGTGGGCCCCAGTGATCCTCTCCGTCTGGTAGTAATGCTCTTATATAACCTCCTCCCCTGGAATGCAGGCCAGGCTTAGTGACTAAAGAATTCTAACACAATTCAGTGCTTAGACTACAGCAAAAGTGATGGCATACCACTTTTGAGATAAGATTATAAAAGACTGCGGCTTCCATTTTTTGAGCATTTTCTCTCTTGCTCTCTCGCTTGCTCACTCTGATATACATTCAGCTATAATGTGAGATGCTGTACGGAGAGCCCCATATGGCAAAGAACCGAGGGAGGCCTCTGGCCAACAGCTTTTGAGGAATGAGGCCTCAGTCCAACAAATCTATGAGGAATTGAATTCTGCCAGAAACCACATGAGTAAGCTAGGAAGTAGATCCTTCCCAGTCAAGCCTTGATCTGAATGGCACCTTGTGAGAGATTCTGAGCCACAGGGCCCTTCTCAGTCATGCCCAGGTAACTCACCCACAACTGTGAGATAATAAATGTAGGTTAAGCCACTACTTTGGGGCGGGTAACTTGTTATGCATCACAAGGCTGGAATCAAGGTGTCAGCCAGGACTCCAGGTTCCAGTCCCTTGAGTAGGGAAAGATACACTTCCAAGTTCACTCACAGGGCTGTTGGCAGAATTCAGTTTTTCAAAGGTTGTTGGACTAAGGGCCTCGGTTCCTTGCTGGCTATTGGCCAGGGGCCACCCTCAGGTCTTGGCCACGTGAACCTGTCCGTAGGATAGCTCTCAACATGGCAGCTGTCTCCCATCAGAGGGAGCAAGTGAGAGAGCACAAGAAGACAAGCAACACAGAAGCCACAGTCTTTTTGTAACCTAATCTCAGAAGTAACATCCCAGCACTTGCGCCATTTTCTATTGGTTAGAAGTAAGTTACTAGGTCCAGCTCACACTTTAAGGATAAGAGATTGATTATACAAAGATATAAATACTAAGAGGCACAAATCAGTAGGGGTCATCTTGGAGGCATCCTGCTTCGCCTCTTCTCTCCCCCCCTCACCCATCCCTTCCCCAGGTCCTCACAGGCCTTGGAGATTGTATCTGCCCCATATTTTCTCTATTTTCCCATCACTACATTAATTTGTGCGCAGCCTTCACAATGCATGCTTAAACTCCAAAAAAAAAAGCCTCCTATTGAACCTACCTACCTTCATTCTTTCTACTCTCCCAGCTCGTACCTAGAAAACGGATTGATACTTCTAAGATAACACATTGTATTGTATCATTTTCCCATTCAAAACTGCTCACTGCCTCCCAAAATCCTCTTCCATCATTCAAGACTTTTCTCAGTCTAACCCAACATACCTTTCCAATAATATCTAACCTCCTACTGTCCTCCAACCAAACAGGTATACTCATTGTGCCGAGATCACAGTTAATTGGTCCCCTTTTCATGGCTTTATTCAAGCTGTTCCCCCACCTGGAACACGCTCTCCTCTCTCCATCTATTAGAATTCTCCTGCAAATTTAATGACTTGGTCAAGTCCTATCTCCTTTGAAGCTTTAAAACTTATGATAGAGCACCTTGGACATAGCTGGTCAAGTTGTCCATCCGTTAGCGTAGTTAGACTTCTGTTAGTCTGTTATCCCAGTAGAAAAAAAAAAGGTTATCAATGTTAAAAATATTAATGGATATGAATTGAAGGTGTGAAACAAGTTCAGATTGAAGATCCAAGCTGAGACATATACTTTGGGGAGAATGAAATCTTCCATCAAATTTTACCAGAGTCACACTATGTTTAGGAATTGTCCTATCAACCTTCCCAGGATCCCGTTGCTTATTACCCTGTCACCAGTGATTCATCATTTTTAGACAAAGTACTGCCATTTATATTCATAAGCATGAAATACTTAGACTTCTCAGACACCATTTCTTAACTACATTATATATTAAGTTTAAAAAAAGAGGGAGTTAGAGGGGAGAAAGATACCACAAGTGTTTAAGACTCAAGAGAATGCTACAAGAATGGCTGAGAATGTAGATGTGGGTAGATAAAGAGTTATGGCACATGGTAAAGGTGTTGGTCGCACCTCAATGATATACTACACAAGGTGATCATCTAAAAATGAAGAAAGAACTCAATAAAAGAGAAAATGTTTTTGGTAAAAGGAAGGGTAAGTAATTAGGGAAATATAAGCAGATTAAAGTTTCATGCACATACTAAGAGACAACAAAAACTAATCATTAGTGATTACCTTCTAAGTACCCTAGATTGTGTTATTCTATCTATTCATCACAACAACCCATTTTACAAAAGAGAAAATGTAGGTTCAGAGAAGTTAAGTAATTTACCAAAAGTACATGACTTTCGGTAATTGATGAGACAGAGATTCTGACACCAGTCTGGCTGATTCCAAATCCCAAGCATCTCCCTCTTTTGGACATTACACCTGGGAGATGTGGCCTCTTGTCTATTGAGAAGGCATCATATTATCTTGGTTATCATCAGATGGAAGGCAGCCTGTATCATTCTCCCAAAAATGATTCCATTATCTTTTAGCAGCTGTGCCAATCCAATCTGTGTCTATAGGAAAATCATCCTTCTCTACATTTCCAAATGAAATGAAGCACAAACTAGCCAACCCACCAAGCAAAGTTTATGGTACAGAGAGGGATGGATGGTGAAATTTGATGCAATCATCCTATCCCACAATAGATCTTCTGATGTCACATTCTTACTAATCTTGGAAAAAGCTTTCAAATATGTTCTTTTTTTTTTTTTTCAGACACATGTTGCCTTCAGACCCTGAAAGTGTTAAGTGTTTTTCTAGGGAAATATCAGCATGCTATATCTCTACATAAAATGTTTCCTAGAACTGCAAGGGGATATATGTATAGTTTTGTCTCAAAATTAGCAAATCTTGTAACTAAGATATCTCAAGATAACTGCTTGATTAGTATTCTTTTCTGGGCTCTTTAGAACCATCCATTCAAAGACTGTCAACCCACTGTTTCTAGTGTATTTAATATGTAGACATTACCCTAACCCTAACACAACCTGGTTTGACAAAGGTGAGGGTACAGAGGAGTCAGGCCAACGATCAATCTGGGAGGTGCAGGCCTGGGAATCATGGGCTCAGGAGCCATGAATGTGGTCTGTGGACAGAGGGGGGCAGCAGAGAGCTGCTGGAGAGGAGTGCTCATTAGGGAGCTTCCAAGTTGGTTCTGGTCACCATGGAGACACTGGCTGGAAGACCCTGCCCTGGGATCAGTAACCCAGCTGATAAATTAGCCCTGCTGAAATCCTTGGCTGGGATCCACAAACAGGACCCTCCATTTTCCACCCTGTGGCCAGAGATTTTCACAAGCCTGCCTCTGATCATGTCCTCCTCCTACTAACAAGGCACTTTAATCGATTGCTCCTCATTGCTTAAGAACACTGGTTCTCAAACTTTAGAATGCATCAGCCACACTTGGAGGACATGGTAAAACACAGGTCACTGGGCCCACTCCCAGAATTTCTGATACGTTAGGTCTGGGGTAGAGGCCAAGAATTTGCATTTCTGACGAGGTCCCAGGTAATGCTAATGTTGCTGATCTCTACTGGTCCAGGGACCACACCTGGTGAATCACTGGCTTAGACATGCTTGAGCTGCCCACCCATCTCCTATCCAACAGCTCTCCAAACCACTCACTCCCACCTGTTTTCCCCACACCTTCACACACTCTGCTCTACCTGGGAACTGCCTTCAGCTCCTCACAAGAGCTATGCCTTCCCACACTTCTTGACTTAATCACATTTGCCCTTCCTGCTGAAACCCTCTCCCTCCATCTCTTCACCTGGCTAACGCTGGCTTATCTTTAGATCCCTAGTTAGAAAGTCTCCATTCTAAGAACTCCATAGTTAATGGAAGTAGTTCACTTCTTTCCTTTTCTTTTTTCTTTTATTTTAAATATTCTTCCTTTGTAAACCTTTTGTGCATGATCTTAATTCCTAATCCCTGGCTAGGTTCAGTGACAAAAGATCAAAATCTCTAAAAATGGTGATTCACTTGAAATCACACCAGAAATCCTGGCTCAGTCCATCTCCTAGGATGAAGGCTGCACTGCATCCACTGGCCACCTGCAGTAGGGACACGTGGTGTCTATCATCAGCCACTCGTCTTTGCAGTCCGTGTGGTACAGGTGCATGCATGGCAGAGATCAAATGGGGTCTCTGTGAACAAAGTCCATCCAACAGATGATGCACTCCTGGATCTTGTCTTCAGCTCCATCTCTTCCATGGTCATAAACTCCTTTCGGCAGATGCTATATGAGGCTGATTCTTTGAGCTATCCTGATTTGTTGCTCTTCAGGCTGCTTAGCACGTGGAACTTGCACCTGATGTGGCAGCCACAGTCGTATCCTCTCTCCAGAACAAGCCCAAGCCCCGGTGGCCATGGAACTCAGACTCAAGAGCCAAAGTGTCACTCGAAGTGGGAGGTTGGAGGCAGTTCCCCATCTTCTGGGCCTGAGCATGTGGTCAGTGCATTGTTCTGCTAGCCTTCTTAATAGCAGTTCACCTCCCTCCCTTCTACTGGATTCCAAAGGGAGGGAAATGACAAGGCAGCTGATTCTTTATTGAGGTCACTGTCTCTACTCTTTGGAGCTCAAAGCTGCTTCTCTCCACAGACTGACAGTACTTCACGTCTTACACTGCGTTATAAATAACCGTCTGTGTGTTTGTCTCCCAACTAACATAATCTATCAGAGGGAGAGCAGAGGCTCACAGACATGCATGCCATTACAAAGTCATGGTCTCCATTCTTATTTGAATTCTTACAATAACCATGCTACATCTGCCTCCCTTTTCCACTCTCAATGACAATTTCAAACAGTCTTCACTTTCCCAAATCTCTAACCTTCACAGCTCCTCTATCACACTCAACAGATGGCCTTGCCTACTCCTTCACAGAGAAAATAGAAACCACCAAACAGAAACCTCTCAACTTCCCACCACCAAACCTACAAATCCACCAGAATCTGTACATATCCCATCCCCCTGACCTCCTGTTCAACAAAGGAGCTGCCTGTACTTTAAGGCTAGTGTCTAAATCTAGACCATCCATGCATACTGTGGGTTTCTCTCTCTGGCTTCCTCAAAACCCCCACTATCAACACACACTTTTCATATCTCTTCAACTTCTTCCTCTCCACTGGTTTTTCTCCCTGCCATTCTTAAAACATGTTTGACACTCTCTTCTATAAATAATTATCCTCCTTAGGCTCCATGTCATCCTGAAATAACCATTTTATTTCTGTTTGCTCCTGCTCAACCAAATATGTCTAACTTTATTATTTCCATTTCCTCATTTCCCATTCATTCCACGAGCCACTTTTCCTCAAAAACTGTTCTCACTAAGGTTGCCAAGGACCTTTCTTTAGCTTAATTTCATGGACACTTTTCAGTTCCCATCATACTTGGCCCAGTTAACTCCCTCCTCCATTTTGGAGCCCTCTCTTTCCTTAGCTTCTGTGACATCCCAGCCTGGTCTTCTACCATCTGGCCATTCCTTCTTTAAGGTCTGGTCCCCCTCTACTTCACTTGTAAATGCCAGTGTTTTATTGAACTCAATCCTCAAACTTCTTGTCGACAGTCGGCCTGGATATCCTTATAACCTTATCCATTCTCACTGATTCAGTTACTCTATACATACCAACCACTTCCTCTACTGGAGAAGTCTCTGTGATGTCCAGATTCATATAACCAATTGCCTACACTATGTTCTGTTCTTTGAAGTTCCACATGGCCCTCATGCTCAATTGGCTTATGATCTGCTGCCAAATTTGCTCTTCGAGGTGCTTCTTATTAATGTCAGTGGCAACAGGGGACACATTCTTGACACTCCATATCTCACCAAATCCACAATTCCTCAATTCCACTAGCCTCTCTCCAGCTCCTCTACTACCATAGCCCAAGTCTATCTCTCCTGTACTACAGACACAACCACCAATTTCCTCTCATCTCTGGCCCCCTCCAATCCGTAGAGAAATATTTCTAATAATAAATGTCACTTCCTTGCTTAGCCTCCACAATGGCTATCCATCATCATTGGGATAATTTAGTCTTGTATTTTCCCCATACTCTAATCACATTCGTCTTCTTTTAGCTCCTTCAAAGCACCAAGCTCCTACCTACCTCAGGGCCTTTACACATGCTGTTCTCTCTCCCTGGAATGCTTGCCCTCATGCCCTTCTTGGCCTAGCAAACTCGCATGAATCCTTCAGGGTTCTCTGAGGAAAGTTTCACTGATCCTCCACCACCACCCACTACATGAAGAGCTAACTTTACCAGTTAAACACTCTCATAGCATGCTGTACTCTTCCTTCATAGCATTCACCACAATGTATTCAATTAATTAATTATATAATTATTTTTAATGCCTCTCTCTCTTTCTAAGCATCATACAAGCAAATCAAATCCTTCTTATTCTTTACCATATCTTCACTATCTTTCATAATGCCTGGCTTGTACTAAGCTGACAACAAATCTTTAGTGAAAAAAAATAAGAAATGATTTCAAAAATATATGCTATAATTTGAGATTCAACACCTACTGGGCTGGCTTTTTTGCTGATTCTCTAGATTTTGCAGTGTCCTCTATATTCACTAGATAATAAAATAGCTCATATTTCTTCAAGCTTTCTGTTTGGTGCTGTCTTAAGTGTATTACTGTCTCACCAATTTCTGTGTCAGATATTATTATCTCCATTCAACAGTAGAGGAAACTGAGGCACAGAGAGGTTAAGAATCTTGCTCAAGGACACAGAGCTAATAAGTAAATGAGCTGAGCTACATATCAAGATAGTTTAATCTAGATCCTCTGTTCTAAAACACTACGGCATACTATCTCTCAAGATCTCTCTTATATACAAGGAAGACCTCTGTGAGTGTTGGGACCTGTGCATTATCAGGCTGCTGTTACAGAGAAAAACAAAACATGTATAGATCAGTGGTTCTCAAAATCTAATGTGCATTATAATCATTTAGATAGATTGTTAAAATACAGATTACTGGACCCCATCACCGGAATCAGTAGGTCTGAGGGATGAGGCCCAAGAATCTGCATTTTTAACAAGTTCCCAGGTGATGCTGATGGACTTGGTCAAGGACACACTTTGAGGACTATTGCAGTCCATAACGGATTTTCACACGATTCCTCCATCTTTAAAAATACATAGTACTCTTCCCCTGCAATCTGCCCTGATATAATAAATAAATAGAAAAGAGAAGCTGTTCAAAAGAAATAATTCAAATGCAAACAAAATAGAACAAGGGTAAAGTGGTGCTTCAGGTTTCCCCTCTTCTCTTCCCTTTAATCTCACGGCACAGGTTGTGGTATGCACATCCTTTTGAAAAAATTAATGTATTTGCCTCTAATAAGATGAATGTGTTACCTAGCTAATCTTGTTTAATTCACACACCTGCATAATATTACCGCTGATATCCCCCTATTAGAGATGAAGAAACTGAGACTCCCAGAAGTTACATCACTGACCTAAGGTCACAAAGCTGGAAAGCAGAGTCCCAACTCAAATTTTTGTTGTTGTCACTCCAAATCCCTATTCATTCCATTGATTGACGCCATCCTCCATTTTTCCATTCACCTTTTTAATTTTCCTGCATGCGCAAGTAGCAAAAAGTAATTTCTCCCACACATATAGAAAATGTCAACTGGAAAAAAAAAAACAGATCTAAATTCATCTCTAGCCAAAAAATATGCTTTTAATGCCTCTTCTTTTGATGACTTTTTAAAAATTGGTTGCTATTCATTTCAAATATATAGTGGAAAAAACCTCAAGATCTTGAATCAAAGCATTATGGGAGCCTCTCTAAGAAGTACATAGCATCCTCAAATAACCACAGCATAGTTTGTCTTTCTTGAACTATCAGACAAGCTGAATTTGATCACCTTCCTAGTTTGGTTGAAGAAAGAAGCCTTTTAGAATTCCACTGCCGTGCCGGGAGGCCATACATCCCCCAGGATTAATCACAAATATTTTATAAAGATGAAGTTTCGTTATATCTTTGTTCTTTGTATCTTGGCTTTTGTTAGCGCATTTTAATTAGGATCTGGTATCTGCAATAAACAGTAAACATAAAGAGCTTTGCAAAAATGTATTAGACTGTTTGTTTTCACACTCTAATGCATATTTGCACAATTTTACCATGAAAAAAGAAAAACATGCTAAGCTCTTGGGCTCTATCCCAAATGTCCTGGAATAGAATCCGGAAATTGCTAAAAATGAAACCAAACCTCATTATATTCCAGCAATTAACCTAAGAAACGAGGGTCCATTCTCTGTATGAAAAAAAAAAAAAAAAACATTTTTGAGGGGAGAAGTCTGTGGAGGAGAATGCTTCTCGATAACACTCAAATCGCATTCTCCAAACCTGTTTTGAAATTTGGACTATTTCCCTTTCATGCTGAAAAAAAGCTTAATCAACAAATTCGGTTGGGCAATGTTTTGTTTTTCTCTTTCAGAGTGTTAAGAAAGCCTCTCTTACTGAATCAAGGCAGGAAGGACTGCTAAGCATAAAACAAGGGATAAAATAATCACATGTGGTCTCATTTTTAAAAGTAGCTGGGGATTAATAGTCTCCCTGCTCAATAGTTATACACCAGAATGAATTATCATTAAAACAGTAGAATCATGGCAAATGCTGATGACAAAGGGCGGTTTGGGATTTTTTTCTTTAAACCTATCCTAATCCAAAAATAGCAAAAACTTTTAAAATCTCCAAATGTGCCTCCTGTGTGCAATTATTATTAATAGGACACCTTGATAGTGTTCACATGCTACACAAAAACCTAAAAGTGTGAGCAATACAGAGGCATAAAATAATTTTTTCTTCTGTATCTAGCCCTTAATATGTTTCCAAAGAAGACACAGGATTAAGTAATTTATGTCATTGCATGATTTACTTATGATTGAAACACAGTAAAGAAGAGATTAAAGGCATAGTCCCACACATGAACTTAAGAGATAAAAAATCATTACATTTTAGAGGGATATACATAAAAATGCCAATGTGAACTGTGAAGAAAGTAAAAGTGTTAGCTCAAAGTCTTAAATCTGAGTTAGACTTGGTGTTCCCAACTCCTCTTTAGGGGAATGATACGTCTGAATTGAATTAGGAAGCTGATTTTTTAAGATTAAAGTTGTGAGAAAGTTAAAAGGTTGGATCATACAAAAATAAAAATGACTCTGAGGATCTTAGGGAATTTGAACCGGTAAACTTAGATTGTATTTCCTGCCAACTGTTTGTGGGAGGATTAAGAGATGTACAGGAATTATTAGTTTTAGATAAAAGCCAGCATTTTATAAAGCAATTAATTTTTCATTAGTTTCACATAATTTTGGCAAAAAAATCGTTTTGTTTCAATAAAGCTATTGCATTTCAAGAGGTTACTCTAAAATATAGCCATTAACTTTGTATTAATTTAACCAAATTTATAATAGGCTAAACTACTGGCAGGAAAGCAGTAATAGTTTTTTACAGAATATATTAGAATTAAAAGGAAAAAATTAAGATGAAAAGTATTTTAAAAACAGGCTGTAAAACTTCTAAATTTCTAAGCCTGGTTATGCATTTATTTAAAAGACATTCTCCTATAATGTTTCTTAAGCCTATGAAATGAATTATATGAAGTTCACCATAAGTTTTTACACTTGGGAATATCCAATATCATTATTTTTATTAAAATAAATTCATGTTATATTACAATAAATAAAATATACTTTAAAGATTCAAAAAAAAGGGGGGTTAGTGGTGAAAACTTCACAGAGACAGAAATTACCCTTCCCAATGCTAGAACTACCTTTACAGTATCCACAAAATCCCACTCAGCTGGCCCATTTACCCAGATTGATGGAGCATCCTCACTTCCAGTTTGAGTTTTTCAATCCTCATCACAATGACAAAGAAGTCTAGTTAAGTCAGGGTCTTAAAGTCAGAGACCTCAAAGTCTTGGGTGGAGAATGTTTCTTCTCTGTTTACCTCCAAATAGGCCTCAATGGGTAGCACTCTCCATCTCCATCATCAACCTGTCCCAGCTAGAACTACCTCTCTCCAGCTCACTGCAATGTCCTCCTAACTCCCTCAAATCCCATTTTTGTCACATTTTCCATACAGTGAACATGAAAGACTTTGTTAAAAATGTAAGTCAGGCCATGTCGTTCCCAAGTTGAATGCCCTCCATTGTTTTTTCCTTGCACTTGAAGAAAATCTTGCTGCTTACCTTAGCCTACAGAATCCCTGGCTTTTGTTTCTCTCCTCTGAGTAACACTCCCTTACAGTCATTTCAGCTCAACCCTGGGAGGTTCCTTAAGTGTTCTGCAGCCACTCCTACCCCCAGTCATGCACCAGGAACCAGGTAGATGCTGAATTCCTAGTAACTACCACTTTGATTAAAAGAAATTTGTCCCAACTTGTTCTTCCAAAGACTTTCTACCCATTCAGTTTTTAGATTCGTTGCTTGGTTTTGCACCTCTCTTTGCCCTTTGGACTGGGCACCAAATATACTCTTTCATATAGGATCCTGACTCCCTCTCAAATACTGCCTTGTTCCACCCACACTCCCGGGTTCAGTGTAGGCCCACAATGAGCACTGTTCAAATGGATGGTACATTTGCCTAGTTTATACAAGCCCCTTGTGGGTCCAGGGAAGTACCATATTATCTACCACAAGTCTATTCTTTAATGACTGCATGTATACTCATATTGCCTCCCCCAACAAATCGTTAGGTCTTTGAAGGTACGTAATGTACTTATTTAGATCATGTTGGTGGAGTGTTGAGGACTTAGCAGATGTCATATCTAACCTAGGCTCAGCTCAGAACATGGTGGGACCTCACAATTAGCTGGCTCAGAAAAGAGCATTAAGACAGGAACTAGTAGAAACCACACTACAAAGAAGGAGATCATTCACTCATTCATTTAATATTCTTCTACTAATGGCCTGGTGCATGAAATTTGTGCACAGGGGAGGGGATGTCCCTCAGCCCGGCCTGCACCCTCTCCAATCTGGGACCCCTCAGGGGATGTCCGACTGCCAGACATCCCTCTCACAATCTGGGACCGCTGGCTCCTAACCACTCACCTGTCTGCCTTCCTGATCGCCCCTAACCATTCTGCCTGCCAGCCTGCTCATCCCCAACTGAACCCCCCCACCGGCCTTCTTGCCCCCAACTGCCCCCCGCTGCTGGCCTGCTGGCCCCCAACTGCCCTCCCCTCCTGGCATGATTGCCCCTAACCACCTCTGCCTCGGCCCTGCCACCATGGCTTTGTCCAGAAGGACATCCGGAAGGTCTCCCAGTCTAATTAGCATATTACCCTTTTATTAGTATAGATATCCTAATAGCTATGCTAAGTGATGCAGAGATAACTGAATAAAACATAGCTACTGAGTTTTATTTCTTTCTAAATTCTTGGTGTCTCATGATCATACACATGGTACATGCACACACACACACACACACACACACTTTTTGCTTTTCTTCTCAGTATCATTAAGTTTGCTTAAGAAGAATAGTGAATCATTGTGCATTTAGAAAACCCCAAGAGATAAAATAAAAAGCAATGAAGACTAATAATAGAATTCAATTTAGTGGTAGATTATTGGATATATGTAGAAAAATCCATTAATTTCCTATATATAAACAATAATCAAGTCAAAATTATTCCCATTTGCAATACCACTGAAAAGTATAAAATAGCTAATAATAAACCTAACAAGAAATATGTATAAAGAAAACTCTTAACTTGGGGGGCACATGAAAGAAGCAGTATAATTTGAGAGGAATACAATGTGGTTTTTTTAATCAGAAAATTCATTACATAAGGTATCAATTGGCCCCCAAATGATTTTGAAATATGTTATACCAATTAAAAGCCTCAAAAATTTTTTGGAATGAGGCAAAATATGTTCTTGTGAAAGGATAAATGAAGATGAATACAAAAAAGTTGAAAAGAATAATTGTGTTAGTTGTCTATTGCGGTATAAAAATTATCCCCAAATTAAGAAGCATAAAAAACAAACTTGTTATTATTTCAGTTTCTTTAAATCAGGAATCCAAGCTTGATTTAGCTGGGTGCCTCTGGCTCAAGTTTTCTCACAAGGCTAAAGTCAAGGTAGCAGCTGGGGCTCTGATATCATCTAAATAGGATCCACTTCCACACTCACGTATGTGGTCCTCGACAGGATTCAGCTCCTCTGAGTTGTTGGACTGAGGGCCTCAGTTCCTCACTGGCTGTTGTCAGAACTGAGACCTCCCTCAGTTCTTGGCCACATGACCCTGACCATAGGGCAGCTCACAATAAATCAATGAGAAAAGGATAGATGATTAAGTTGTGCTGAGAAAATTTGTTATCCATTTCAAAAAAAATCTATATTAACTCTTTAACTCACTTAATTATCAAAAATAAGTTCCATGTATTCAAAATAGTTAAATATATGTACATTACATTTGAGGAGGGAAGTAAATGAATCTTTAATTCTATCAGTAGCATTTTATCTTAAGCTGAGTTGGGATACACAGATATTTATTAGATAATAGCAAAACTTAGCTCACCACACATCAGGCATGCTTATAAGTACTATACATATGTTCATTTACATAAATGTCACAAAACTATCTTATAAAGAGAGTCCTATTATTTTCTCCATTTTAAAATAAGCAAACTAAGGCACAAAATCACACAGCTTGAAGATTCATGCCCACTGTATTAGTCATCTGTTGCTACATATGAAATTACCCTCAAACCTAGCAGTCTTACAAGCATTAATTATCTCTTACAGATTCTGAGAATCAGAAATCCTGGAGCACTTCAGCTGGGGGTCTCTGCCTCAGGGTCTGTCATGATAATGCAGCCAATATATCACCTGGGGCTACAATCATCTGAAGGCTGGGTCTGGACAACCCCCTTAAATCTTACTCATGTAGCTGATGGCCTAAAGTCTCCATTGGCTTCCTCTTGACTGCTGGTAAAGGCCTCAGTTCCTCATCAGGGGGACATTTTCCTAGAGTTGATTGAATGTACTCAGGGCATGGTAGTTAACTCCCCCCAGAGAGGGGAAGAGGGAGATGAGGGAGGTAGAGATAGAGATAAAGATAGAGATAGAGATAGAGATAGAGATAGAGATAGAGATAGAGACGGAGATAGATTGATAGAGAAGCCCCAGTGTCTTTAATGACCTACTGTAGAAAGGCATAATCCATCATTTCTATAATATGTACTTATTAGAATTGAGTCACTAAATTCAGCCCAGACTCAAGGGGAGGGAAATTAGGCTCCACCTTTTGAAGGCAGGAGTGTCCAAGAATTTGTGGACTTATTTTAAAACTGGATCCAGGAAATCAGGCTCAGAAGTCTGTGCTCTTAACCAGTACATATACTGCCTCTCTTAAATTATTCTTCATACCAGTTTTTTATGTGTGGAATATTTCATAATACTTTAAAGGTTAAATATAAAAATTAAAACCATTAAATGAATTATAGGCAAGTATTTTTAAACATTTTAGGGTGGGTTAATGATTTCTAAGCATGACACCCAAAGTAGAAGCCCACCCAAAAAAAGACTGAAAGGTATGACTCCATTAGAAGTAAAAATGTCTAAATAGAAAAATCACCATCAGCAAAGTTAAAAGGCAAATGGAAAACTTGGTAAAAATAATGGCCACATATATGACAGATGACAAGTTCCTCTCCTCAATCAAAGGGTGCTGTAAAATCACAAAGAAAAAGATAAAGACATTAATAGAATAGACATTGACATAAATAGACAACTAAAAAGAAGAAATACAATATGCCAATAAACATAAGAAAAATATTCAATTTATTCAATGTAAGAATAGCTGTTAAAAATGAAATCTGGCTGTTGGCAGAACTGAGACCTGTCCTTTAACATTAGGAAAGATTGAAAAAATTATAGTATTTTTAATATTTGGAGGGAAAGGGAATTTTATATGTTCACAGGTGTATAAATTGGTAGAAATTCTGCAAGAAAAATTTCAATATTTATCAAAAATCTTAAGGAGTAATATGCCCTCCACATAACAACTTTACTTCTACAATTCATCTTAAGAACTAATTGGACAAAAATGTATGTATAGAGATGCTCATCACAGCACTTTATATTATAATAAAAAAATCTGAAACAACTTAAATGCCCAAAACTGAAGCTTTTGTTACATAAATCATGGTACAGCAGTGAATGATGGAATACAATGCCATTTATACTTTAGAAGTATGTTTACAGACATGGAGGAAATTCATGAAGTTAAATGAATGACATTTAAAGTCACATAAAAGTGATATAATCTTTGAAAGAAAAATGTTAAGCTGTATTGCATAGAGCATATGTTCCTAGTGTTAAAATGTTATATACAGAGCAAAATGTTAGTAGTGTTAGCTTTCGATGAAGCAAGTTGGGGTGATTTTTATTTACATCTGTTTATTCCTGTTTTAAAAATACTACCTGTGAAATAGGTCCAAATCATAAATTTGAAGTTATTTCTTCAATGACCCCTCAGTGTTTCTCTTTTGTCCCTCACTAAGTGACTAAAAGATAGACGAGGCTGGAACCTGTTATCATCATTTAGTAGTCATTAATTCCCTCACCCCTAGCACAGCCTTTGTAATTTGCATAATAAAGAAGTGAGTCTGAATTTCCCTGCCCAGGGATCTGCAACCGCTTTAATAAGCCTACTAGAGTTCTGCTTTTAGGCAAGAAGTTTAAGCAGCATATTCAAAATGATGGTATGTTTACACTTAGAGCAAGCGATCAAAAACGTACATGAGTGTGAGTCTGTGTTACACACCTAAACACCTCACAGTAGCCTTGTCAATGTAGTCCACCACTTCTCAAAACTGCATCGCTGTCATTTACCTCTGTCATTTTAGAGATGGATGAAAGTTTAACTTTGAATATGAACAATTCTTACACTACATACACAGGTCTATAATTAACAGTTAATCACTCATATTGAAAGGGAACCAGGGCCAAATAGACAATCCACTTATTACTCCTATGCTCTAATGGTTAATGTTTTTAATTAAATTAGCCAAACTCTGGCAAACTTTCTATCAAGAAAAACAAAGTCCGAGAAAACAGGTAACTGCTTTTTGATCTAAAAAGAGAAACTCATATTGAGAAAAACATTTTTAGGAGCCAAAAACAACTACCTAAATTGCATAATAATAATAATAAAGCATTTTAAAAGGCAATGACAAGCATAAAGTCACCACTCACTTTTTTTAAACAATAGAGTATTCCTGCATTTTAAAAGCGAGAATGAATTTGCAATACAATGGATAACTTCTAAGAGGTAGAAATTCTAAGTTTGAATTGTTAAGAAAGAATAAGTAATTTTCCTATTTTCTTTCTTAACTAATAAACACTCACAAACTCCTTTATTCCTATTAGGCCACACATGCCAAATCAAACCAATATAAACTTACAAAGTTTTAAAAATTACTTGATTACTTCATTTGGGAAGATTTTTATGAGTAACTTGCTACTATTTTTCTGAATGATTATTGATTATCTTTGGAAAAGAAATATTGGCTGATGGTACTTGTCCATTTAGAACATGAAGCAAAGGTTTTGGAGCTATCAATTCCCACTGAGAACCAACTCCTTTGATAGTATTAAATAAATAATAAGAATAAAGTTATAACATCCAATCTCTGATTCAGCACCTGGCTTAATGAGATAATGTTAAGTGCTTTGAAATCCTCAGAGAGTAAAAAGAACATAACATCACTCTATTATTAGAGATTAATATTTCAACTTTTCATTTTATTTTAATTTTTTGCACATTGATCCCTTTTGCAATGCTTACCTATATTTGATGAAACAAGGTAATATAGAAATAAGCAAAAATTCTAAGGGACTTAGAAATATTTGGGGTGATCCTTTCTATCAATGATGGTTAATGAAGTAAAGTTTATTGCATTTAGAATGGCATTAAACTAATACTTAAAAGAGGCATCTGTTACATAGTAGAAACAAGCTAAGAATCAGATTAGGATTCTTTGATTCCAGTTCTTCTTTCACTTTCTGTGGGACTGCAGGCTGATCATCAACCTAAAAAATGGTGACTAATAAGATCATCTCCAGCTACAATATTCTTTGAGCACATTAAATCCAAGTTGAGAAAGACCTGTACCTGAAAGTGATACGGAATTTTTGGACTGGAACCTGGATTCTTTGTCTGAAGGAGTCAAAGAATGAATCCACGAACAGAGGGTAGTATAGCAAAGGTGGAGATTTACTGAAGAACAAGTACAGACTCCCAAGTGGGGAGGGGAAAAGGGTCCCCCTGAGTTCCTTTTCCCTATGGCTTATAAAGGCTGCAGTGCCTGGTGCCTCGATATCCCCTCTGATTGGTCACTGTTCCCTTAGACTGGTTACTATAGTGAATCCTGAGGCCCCCCCTCCCTCATTGTCCTCTGATGCCTTCTGGGCTTTCTTCCTCCTTCTTTATTTTGTAAATATAGACCTTTCTTGGCTACTTCCAGTTCCCTTGTCTTATGAAAATGTAACTGCATCTGGCTTCCTTGTGTTATGGAAATGTACCTTCTCCCAGTCTGTAGCCCTGTGTTTTTCCATGGACCCCAATACTAAAAATTCCCTAAGCCTGCCTATATTCCCCTAAAGTTCCTGTTTCAAAAGAGTCTAATTAGGGTGGTTTGTGCTTCAATATGGGGGTGCTTCCTTAGGAATCCTAACCTAAGAACCCTCAGTCTATGAGAACTCCAAGGTCATACATTGACATAACCAAGTTCCCTCCCAAGGAAATCAAAATGATCACCTTCAGCTCTAGCTCAGTGGATAGAGTGTTGGCCTGCGGACTGAAGGGTCCTGGGTTTTATTCCAGTCAATGGCACATGACCAGGTTGCAGGCTTGACCCCCAGTAGGGGGTGTGCAGGAGGCAGCCTATTGATGATTCTCTCTCATCATTGATGTTTCTATCTCTCTTTCCCCTCTCCCTTCCTCTCTAAAATCAATAAAAATATATTTTTAAAAAACAAGAATGATCACCTTCAATTATCAATTCACCTTGACTAATGACATAATTTGTTCAAATTACTTTTAGAATCAAACCAGCAATTTGGTCCAGAGCTTACCCATCCTGGGTCAAAGGTGTACTAAGTTCCCTTGGTTTTAAGATATGTGAGAAATCAAAATAAAAGGTTTTCTGTAATTATTTAGCCTAATCCTCCCTTTTCAATATCATCAAAAATTCATGTCACAAAACTAAGTTGAAGAATTTAAAACATTCTGTTACGATTTCACTCTTGGAAGGTCCCACTCCCTTGAGATGGAAACACTGAGGACCCTTTCTTTGAGATTTTGGTACTAGACAAAGCTTTGCCTCCCCTGAGAGGTAAGTACACTGTCTCCTTTCTGGTGGCTGAGTTGTAATTTATCATGCCTCCCTCTTACCCAGCCTGACAAGAAGCTTAGACTTAGGATTGAAACTCAATCACAGTAACCACGTGAACAATTATAGTTAGCATATATTTCTTGTCCTTTTTTCGATATCTTGCTTTTTTAAAAAAAAAAATTTTATTAACCTTGTTGCTAAGTCATTTTTTATGTCATTGGCAACCTTTTTTCAAAAGAGATAAAGAATAAGTCCAACTGTAAAATGAGCCTAAAATATAAACATTAGTTTATTTCCAAAGAACAACATCCTTTACCTCTATACAATGATATTAAAATTAAAATCTAATTTATTTAGGAGTGAACAGCATGATATCAGCAAAATTTAGACAAGTAATTTGTTTATTAGATGCTTCATCAAGTGTCTCAATCCATTTTGCTTTATTAAGCTCTTGGGGAAAATTGAGAACTCTTTAAACACTTAGAGTGCTCAATTAAATTAAATATTTTGTAAAAATACTTAAAACTAATTTTTAGGTGAAAGCCTACCTTCAAAGTGAAAACAAAACTTTTTAGAACCAGAGGCTCTGTATTATCTAGGGGAGTATTAGCTGCTCTAATAAATCCAAAGTGTGTAAAGACTCAGACACAGCTGAAGTTTATTTTTCCTGGTTAGCAGGAAGATCTCCTCTAGGTGGTGCTTCGGGTGACCTGGGTTCCTTCCATCTTTGCACATTTTTCCACCCCCTAGGCCCTAGGGCAGTGATGGCGAACCTTTTGAGCTCGGTGTGCCAGCATTTTGAAAAACTCTAACTTAACTCTGGTGCTGTGTCACATATAGAAATTTTTTGATATTTGCAACCATAGTAAAACAAAGACTTATATTTTTGATATTTATTTTATATATTTAAATGCCATTTAACAAAGAAAAATCAACCAAAAAAATGAGCTCGCATGTCACCTCGCGTGTCATAGGTTCGCCATCATTGCCCTAGGGCCTAGGGCAGGGGTGGGCAAACTTTTTGACTCGAGGGCCACAATGGGTTCTTAAACTGGACCGGAGGGCCAGAACAAAAGCATGGATGGAGTGTTTGTGTGAACTAATATAAATTCAAAGTAAACATCATTACATAAAAGGGTACGGTCTTTTTTTTTTTTTTAGTTTTATTCATTTCAAACAGGCCAGATCAAGCCGATGGGCCGTAGTTTGCCCACGGCTGGCCTAGGGTATCCAGCTGGCAGAAAGGAAAGAGAGCATAAAGCCTTGGGTTGAAAATAACATATTACTCCCATCCTCATTCCATTGGTGAAGACCAGTCAGGTGGCCACATCGTGAAGTAAAGCAAGAAATGGGGGCAGGGGAGGGGGCAGGGCATTGGGACTAGGAAATGTAGTTCATGGCTGAATAGCCAACTTTCCAGTAATAACTCCATACAATGGAAAGGGGGCATGTACAGTTTTGTGGGCAGCTTGCCCAGCGTGCTACAGGTTCATGCCTTTCCATCCTTTGTGTCAAAACTCTCCATCCTCTATGCGATGGCAAACACTCAAACACAAAGGAGTAATTTGGCAGCATAACTTATTCCATGTCAGACTGGGGTGCTGGCGGAGAAGAGCTGGTGGTAGAAGGCAGCTGAATAGAACCAGGAAATCATACCAAAGACTGAAGAGGTAAGTGGACACCAGTCCTCAGGTCATAAATGGACATCTTTCATCTGTGTTGTTGAGTTCATGGAACCCAATAAACTAGAGAGTCCAGGACAGACTCAGTCTCATTTTCTTTTCTTTAGGGAAGGTTCTTTGTTTAACGTGTTATAAAATATGGTACCTCTGAAAGACTTTTCTTAGTAAAAAAATTACAAATCAGAAAATTTACTTTGTCAAGCCAAATGTCCTGATGTTTATTCAGGAAATATGGTTATTACCTGGGTTATGGGTTTAGCTCAGCCATTAAATAGTTGTGTGACATTAGACAACCTACTTTACCTCTGTGGCTCTCAGAATTCTTTGTTTAAAAATATATATATAAAGGGATTATATATATATATATATATATATATATATATAGTCTCAAGGGATTCAGCCAGATGGTAGCTAATATTCAACTAAGATCCAAGTTGAAAAACTCCGCAATCTGAGTTTTTAAAACTCTGCAATATAAAGCCAATTCAACTTGAACATATTTTTAACTTAATATATTCTGGCATCAACAGTAAATCAAGTTATTGTAATAAATGCATCCATTGACTGGATTTTGAACAAGAAATGGTTTGTTAAATCCAAATATTGCCTACAGTGGGGACTATTCTCTCCATATACAGACAACATTTAACAAAATGCCTAATCTGATGTTGGAGAATAGAGTCTTGATAAGTCTTTATCTCTTTGTAACCACGGATGACATTACCTTTAATTGAATGACATGAAACGTCATGCACAACTTCTTGACCTAGTTATCTGAAAAGAGAGCACACTAAAGTTAATTAATCAAAATGTGCTAGAAACGTAAATACCAGTCTTCACCCATTAGGTGCTTTCTGGGCCAGTCAGAATGTCCTTCAGTAATCAGCTGAGTGCCTGGTTTAGTGAACTAAATCATAATCTGGTTACTCATTGGGATAACTCTGCCTTCCTTAAGCAGTGCCCCAGGCCAAGGAGCTGCTGCCAGGAAGTGAGCCATTTCCACCCACTCTCCTCCCTGCACCACTTAGAGAGTCCAGGGCTGGGGAACTGCCCTATCACCTCTCCCGTGTCCAAGTTCAGTATCCATCATGCCTCCAGCAAGTATCTTCATGCAGCCTAACTCAACATCTAACTCTCAACTGGAGAACGAAGTAGCACTATCTTTGGCGTTGGCTTTATTTGTTTTGCAAACCTCACTAAAGAAACTTTGGTGCACAGTTTCAGAAACAGGTAGGCATCATAAAAGAGGAAGCGGTCAGTTCCACCTTGGTGGAGTGTCAGGGGGAAGTTTAAAAAAGGCTTCATAAATAAGATGGCACTTGAGCTCTTCCCCTAAGCGGCCTGGGGTGACCTCTGAAAATAGTTTGCTCTTCATTTGACCCAGAAAGCCCCACAAAATCATGCAAATCAAGAGGTTCAGAACTTTGTGTTCACTTTAAGAACACTCATGAAACTGCCATTAAGGGTATGCATGTCCAAAAAGCCACCCAGTATCTGAAGGATGTCACTTGAGAGAAACAGTGTGTGCCATTCTGCTGTGACAATGGTGGAGGTGGTAGGTGTCCTCAGGCCAAACAGTGGGGCTGAACATAGGGTTGGTGGCCCAAAAAAGAGTGCTGAAAATGTGCTGCACATGCTTAAAAATGCAGAGTAATGATGAACTTGCCGGTTTAGATGTAGATTCTCTGGTCATTGAACACTTCAGGTTGAACAAACTTCCCAAGATGTAGCACAGAACTGACCCATTCATGAGCTCTCCCTACCACACAGAGATGATCCTACTGAAAAAGAGCAGACTGTTCCCAAACCAGAAGAGGAGGCTGCACAGAACGAAAAAGTATCCTAGAAGAAACTAAAACAAAAACTTAGGGCCCGGGAATAAATTCAGCGTAAAATATATGCTAATGAAAGTAAAAAAAAAAAAGGTGACACTTGAGAAGCTCTTTGAAGATAGGAGGGACAAGGAGACTGACAAGGAGGGATAGTCTTTCTAAAATGCATAGACTAGAGAAATAAACCCAAACTAGGTCATGGAGGACCTGGTACAGGCAGCTAGAGTTTGAACTTCGTCTTGTGAATAATGGAAAATCCCTGAAGGATATTGAGCATCAGGGTAACATGAAAAAAATTGCATTTTACTAAGATTATTATTCTGGCAACAGTGTGGAGGATAAATTATGTGCCAGGATGGAAACAAGGGTCTAGTCAGGAGATGACTGTGGTCGTTATTCCAATCTCAGTTTAGCACATTGACTAGGATGAAGTTCCAGGCCAGAAAACCACCCGGCAATACACCAGCCCTCAGGCAGGTTCACAAGCCACAGAAAATTTCGCACAGACAAATGCCTCTCATCTAAACATAGATGCTTCTAGGCAGAAATGTTAGCTCAAGTTGCATTTACAAAATATGTAGAGCTAGATAAGAATGCCTTCCTTCTTATTGATTACTTTCAATTACCTGGGATAGTCTTTTGCCAGATGCGCCTTATAACTTAGATCAGTATTTATCTGTGGGGAAGAACCAGGTGTGTGTGTGTGTGTGTGTGTGTGTGTGTGTGTGTGTGTTTTGTTTCCAATTTCTAGCAGACTGACACTTTCGTCAAATAACTATCATGATAAATCACTAGAAAAATGAAATGACACAACAAAGAATACAAAATACAAAATACATAATTTTGTTGAACAAATTGTAAAATAACTCCATCAAAGTGCTATCAGAATTTCTGAATGCTTACTCTCAGTTTCTTCCACAAACTCACAAGAATTTATAGACCACACAATGATTAGCACTGGCCCCGATGGGCATAACAAGAAGTGTGGGACCACAGGGAAATGGAGAGCCTCCCAGGGGAGCCCAGACTCCCCTCATTTAGTCTCCCCAAAGACACTAAATGATAATAGTACTAAGACTATTCCAGTGGTTCTCAACCTTCTGGCCCTTTAAATACAGTTCCTCATGTTGTGACCCAACCATAAAATTATTTTCGTTGCTACTTCATAACTGTAATGTTGCTACTGTTATGAATCATAATGTAAATATCTGATATGCAGGATGGTCTTAGGTGACCCCTGTGAAAAGGTCGTTTGACCCTTTGGCGGTTGGACGACCCTTTCACAGGGGTCGTGACCCACAGGTTGAGAACCACTGTGGCAGAAGTGGCCAGACACAAAGTCCAGCTTTGTATCATGAAACAATTTGAACAAAGCAGCATTTTTATTAGATTTGGGTTGGTGGTTTTTTTTTGGGGGGGGGGGGGTAGGTTTCCCTCCTACATAACTTTGCTTTTAGCAACCACTGAGACCAATATTTAAACACGTTAGCACTGATGAGCAATGCCAGCAAAATATAATCAAACAAAGTGACTAAATTAATAATTTATACACTAACAACTATGTGAAAATATAAGGCACGAGGAATTAAATTAGAAAAAAAAATGTAATCCAAATTAGAGTGCGTTTCAATTAAATTAGATTCCCCAGCAGTGCTGTAAGTTTAGTTAAAGCCCACAGCACTGCAGTGACCTTAGCATCACTAATGGTAACTTGACTTGGAGCATATGTGGTATGTTTGAAGCACTTTATAAATACTTATGTAGCTGTTCTGCTTATAAGCTTAAATGGTAATAAGACTCTTCCCAGACTTCTCTTTATAATGCCATAATAACAGTACTTTATTGAACATTGGTTATGCTTCAGAGACATTATTTCCTTAAATATACCCTGACAAATCTGCAAGATAAGAACTATATTCTCCCATTTTAAAGATGAGAACATTGAGGTTCAGCAAAAGTAAATACCTAATGAGAGGAAAACTGTTGTTAAGAGGAGGGGCCAAGTTGAAACCCAGATCTCTCTGATGCCAAAGCCTGTTCTTCTGGACAAGATGCTCTACAGTACTCTGCCTGGATCATCAGCTTTAGTAGAGCTTTGACCCAGAGACTGAAGACTGCCTGGCTGGAATTGTGTTTTCAGATTTGAATGGGAGGGAGATACACTTGTGGTTGACTTTTACTCAGTAGTAAAATCCCTAGCAATGTGCTTCCACCCAGGGAAGACCTCTCTGTACTTGCCAGTCTTTTTTTTTTTTTTTTAACTTTTAATTTTGTAGTAACTTTACACTGATAGCAAAGTTATAAAATAATATAGAGAGTCCCCATAGAGCCTTTACCCAGTTTCCACTAATGTTAACGTCTTATATAGCCACTAGAGTCCTGGTGCACGACATTTGTGCACTGGGGTGGGGGTAGGGGGTCCCCTCAGCCAGGCCTGCGCCTCTCACAGTCCGGGATCCCTCTCGAAGCAGTCCAGGGCTCTCGCCGTCCAGGACTCCTTGCTCCTTACTGCCCTCGCTCCTTATTGCTCTCCTGCAGTGGAGGCAGGAAAGGCTCCTGCCACTGCTGCTGCACTCGCCAGCCATGAGCCTGGCTTCTGAGTGCAGTGGCGGTGGCGGGAGCTTCTCCCACCTCCAAGGCAGTGCTAAGGAGCAGTGAGCCCAGTTTCTGGCTGAGCAGCACTCCCACAGGGAGAGCACACTGACCACCAGGGGGCAGCTCCTGTGTTAAGCATCTTCCCCCTGGTGGTCAGTGCTTGTCATAGTGACTGGTCATTCTACCAAACAGTTGATTTGCATATTAGGGTTTTATTATATAGGACAGTACCATTAGTGAGATCAGGAAATTAACATGCTTACAATGCTGCTAATTAAACTACAGACCTTAATTGATTTTTGTCACCTTCCCCATTAGTGCCATGTTTCCTATTCCAGGATCCTGTCCAGGATTCCTCATTGCATTTAGCTTTTATCCTTCCTCAGTTTCTCCAATCTGTGACAGTCCTCTGTCTTTTTTTTTGTTTTTCATAATTCTGACACTTTTAAAGAGTACTGGCCAGTTATATTGTACATGTCCCTCAATTTGGATTTGCTGGATGTTTTGCCATGAAATTTTAATAGGTCAGGATTTGGGCGGCAGAATACCACAGAGGTATTTTATGTCAGGGGATACATGTCAACGTGTCTATTATTAGTGAGATTAGCCTTGATCACTTGATTTAAGGTGCTGTCCACCAGGTTTCTCCATGGTAAAGTTACTATTTTTCCACTTTCTAATTAATAAATGTTTATTTGGAGGGAGAGGAGATGCTTTGAGACCATCCTGCCAGCTTTTCTAGTTTGAACATACCAGCCTATTCATTTGGGCATGTACGACACTGACTTCAGAGTCCTGTTTTGTGTAACTGTTCAGAAGAGGATGGTTGGGGTGGATGATCAGAGAACAAACCTACTCATCACTGAGAAGGAAGAAAGGCCTCCATGGGACTGGATGAGGAGCAAATAGGCAAAGTGAGAATGTTCAATAGAGGATAAATGAAGCCCCACAGAACCCTGAAAAAAAAAAAACTAGGAAGTGTCCCTCACCCTAGTGTTCATTATTCCCTTATTTCTCTAGTAATTTAATCTCTACTCATCCTAAAATTTTAGCAAGACACATGGTTTTCCAACTTGAAACTACATTTTCCAGCTAGATGTGACTACATTCTCAACAATGGCATGTGAGCAGAAAGTCTGGGTGCTCTTCATTAGAAAGATGGTTCTTGCCCTTGTGCCCTCTACTCTCCCTCTTTGACCTTGACCTTAGACTTCTTATTCATTTTATATCATGGGCTGGTTTGACATGTTGGTGAGCCCCCTGAGACCTTCACAGAATGATGTTTTAAATACATCAAGATACAAAGGATTAGAAATCAACCATACTAAAATTATAAAAATTATTAAGGAAACCAATCATAATGAAATACCATTATTAAATATTTTAAATAAATATATGATACATCATACACTTCTTTATTGACATATTATATAACAAGATTTAACAAGAAGACCTAATAATTCACATGGTTTTAAAATGATGACTATAAATGGTAGTTTGAGATAACTGCAGTAACATAATGTGATATAAAAACACCGGTGACTTCTCTTAGTGACAGAATCACTAGTCCTAGTAATACTGCTATAATTTGTTGCCTATAATTGATGGAAATGCTACATTTGTTTTGTTTTTAAAATAGACTCTATTTTTTAAAGAGTTTTTAGGTTCATAACCAAAATGAGCAGAAGATAGATTTCCCTTATGCCCTCTGCCCCCACCTGCATAGCCTCCTCTACTTTCTTTTTTTAAATATATTTTATTGATTTTTCACAGAGAGGAAGGGAGAGGGATAGAGAGTTAGAAAATCGATGGGAGAGAAACATCGATCAGCTGACTCATGCATGCCCCCTACTGGGGATATGCCTGCAACCAAGGTGCATGCTTTTGACCGGAATAGAACCTGGGACCCTTCAGTCCACAGGCCGATGCTCTATCCACTGAGCCAAACCAGTTAGGGCTAGCTTCCTCTACTTTCAACATCTTGCACTGGAGTGGTTCATTTGTTAGAACTGATAAACCTACATTGAGATATTATAATCACCCAAAGTCCATATTTTGAATTAGAGCCCAAGCTATGAGTAGTAAATTCTATGGGTTAGGACAAATGTGTAATGACATGTATCCATTACAGTATTACACAGAGTAGTTTCACGGCCCTAAAAATCCTCTGTGTTCCACCTACTCATCCCTCCCTTCCCCTGGAAACCACTGGTCTTTTCACTGTCTCCATAGTTTTGCCTTTTTGAGAAGATCATATGGTTGGAACAATACAGTATATAGCCTTTTCAAGTCAGCTTCTTTTACTTAGTAATATGCATCTAAAGTTCCTCCATGTATTTTCATGGCTTGATGGATCATTTTTATTTAGCACTGATTAATATTCGATTGTCTTTATATACTACAGTTTATCTATTCACTACCAAAGGACATCTTGGTTGCTTCTAAGTTTACACAATTATGAATAAAGCTTGGAAATGCTACATTTCTGTTAGGGATTATCTACTTCGGTTCATAGATATACTGAATTCTATCCATAGAACCCAGATTAGAAGATATTGGAGCAAAAAGATATAAGGCGTCTGAGATCCAATTGTTCCGACTTCCTCTATATTGATCTTTGGACTATTGCATAAAAAGAAAGAAGTTTCTGTATTATCTGAAACACATTATCACTCTTTTTCCTCTATGTGTCTCTTAGTTTCAATAGCTAAGCTGTACTCCAACTCAGTTGTTCTCAAACTTTTTGGTCTCCAGAACCCTTTATAATCTTCAAAATTATTGAGGGCCTCAAATAACTTTTATATGGGTTATATGTATCAATATTTACCACATTGGAAATTAAAACAAAGAAATTTTTAATTCATTAAAAATAACAATGATAAACACAAAAAACATTTATTATGAAAAATAGTTGTTTTTTTCCAACCCCAAAAAAATGAGTGAGAAGAATAGGCATTGTTTTACATTTGTGAAAATCTCTTTAGTGTCTGGTTTAATAGAAGACAGCTGGATTCTCATTGCTGATTCTGTATTCAATATGTTTTGCTTTGTTGTTTTGGTTGAAATATATGAAGAAAATTCAGCCACACACAGCCTCACAGTTGGAAAAGAAGGAATATTTTAATAGCGATTTCAGATCATTGGGGGTATCCTTTTTTTATAGTATACTAAAACTCTACAAGTGGTAGTTTCTTAAAAGTTAGTTGTAACAGAATCTAAAACAATATCAATGAAATTTTTATTGCAATTGTTACATCAAAATATATTGGTCTATCTTGCATTTTGAATGGATCTCTTACCCACACACAATTTTGTAACATCATGAATTGGTCATTTTGAAAATATTGGTTCACTGAGTTATGGCAGATCTTCTCAATGTTGATACACGTCATTACACAATATTGAAACATTCCATTGGTTAACATCACCATCGATCTTATAAAAAAAGTTCTAAGTATTTGGAGGTTGTCAAGCTCAGGGTGGTGGATTCAAGTCTTCCAAAATTAGAGTTTTCACTTGAGAGCTCAAATGTTATCATTGGCAACAAATGCTGTCAGTTGTTTTCCTTGAAGTGACAGGCTCACTTACTTCATTTTTGAGGAAATGTCTGCCAACCACCATAGCTTGACTATTAGTCACTCTTTTAAGAAAAAACAAAATTCCATTAAAAAGTGGCTAATTTATCTCATAGCTCCAACAACTGCAGAGGCACTTCTTCTTGAGACAACCATAGCATTTGTGTGTGCAGTAACAGCTGGCCTCCGAGACCTATGAGTGAGGCTACCCAAGACTAGCCAAGCCTATTCCAGGTCAGCAAACCCTCCCTGCCAATCCATAACCTCATAAGAAAGAACAAATGATTATTGTTGTAAGCTACTACAATTTGGAATTGTTTGTTATGCAGCAATAGCTAACTGATAAATGTAGGGAAATGCAGCAAAGGACTTGACTGTGCAGTGGAAATAAAGTGTCCTAAAAAGGCATAATTCACTCACAGTACTCTCAAATTTCTGTGTTTCATACACTAAATCACTACTGCAGATGGTGGGATGTTTTCAATCTGTATGTTCAAATAATTTTCATTCAAAAGACTGATGAGTGACCTGAGTCCTTTCTAGAATGAATAGAGCAATAAAGAGAAATAGGAATCAAATAGCAAAAAAAGGAATTCTGCTGTGCTGTTCTAGACACAGCTGCCCTAATAGAGAAATGTGCAGTTTCTACTTTCCTTGCAGTTTTTCAGTTTAGAATTACTTTAAAATAAATCCCAATGAAAGCAGTAATCAATTATGTCAAGAAGAAAACAAAGTTTGATCTGAAAATACTAACAGAATCTAACATTTTAGAAATAAAGTACTGTGTCATGTCCTATGACAACATTGTATCAAATTGCTTAAAAATAAATCGCACAATCAACTCTTGAGTATCTGCATGTGTGTTATCCTTTTTGCAGATTATTCGTGAAAAACATTTAATTGCAGGGTTTGATCTCTCTTCTCTTCAGTGTATTTTTCTACCACCTTTCTGACTGCTATCAGTCATAGTAAGCTAAGGGGTCAGAAATGTAGTGAAATACAATAGTAATTCATTTTTACTGAATCCTGCAAGAACAAGGTGTTAAATGTAAGCAAATTTCCAACATAGCCTAAAAGTCATTCAAGAATCGTTGCTTATAAAAAGGGGGTGTGGGGAAGGAGCTGTAAAATGTATTTTACATTTTCTTTCCTTATGAAGCTGAGTATGCTTTACTCCTTACCTTAAGTAAACCTTTATTGTACAGGTATTTTAATAGATGTTAAAAGGAAATAAAGGTGGCCCTAGCTGGGTACTCAGTGGTTAGAGCGCTGGCCCACAGACTGAAGGGTCACAGGTTGGATTCTGGTCAAGGGCAAGTACCTCAGAGCACATGTGGGAGCAACCAATCGATGTGAGACACATCGATGTTTCTTTCTCTCCATCTCTCCTCCTCCCTTCCACTCTCTCTAAAAATCAATGGGAAAAAAATATCCTTAGGTGAGGATTAACAACAAAAAAAGTGAATCAAAACAGTATTCCAAATTGCAATATTTCATCTTTTTATGGCTGAGTAATATTCCATTGTTTTGAGAGTATCATGCTAAGTAAAATAAGTCAAATGAAGGACAAGAACCATATGATTTCACTCCTATGTGGAATATAAAACAAAATGCAACAAATAAACTCACAGATACAGACAACAGAATGGTGGTTTCCAGAGGGGAAAGGGGCAGGGAGAGAATGAAGAGGGTAAAGGGAGTCAAATATATATATAGTGACAGAAGGAGACTAGTTTTGGGGTTGGGAACACACAACACTTGGAGTATATAAGTGTTGTATTATAATGTATTATAGCCCTGGCCCATGTGCTAAGTGGTTAGAGCATCTGCCAGAAGGACTTCAGGTTCACTTCTCAGTCAAGGGCACATACCTGGGTTGCAGTTTCATTCTCCAGCCCCAATTGGTGTATATGTGGGTGTATGTGAGAGGCAACCAATGGATGTGTATCTCACATCAATGTTTCTCTCTCTCTCTCTCTCTTGTCTCTCTCTCTCCCTCTCCCCCCTTCATTCCAAAAAAAAATTTATATTAAAACGTTGTATAATGTTATTAACCAATGTTGCCCCAATAAATTTAGTTAAAAATGAAAGAAAACACCCACAGGATTCCAACCTCAAGTGGTTTACAACTGAATGAGGGAGGATGGATGATAAGACATGTACATGTAAGGTCATAAGAATGGTAAAGAAAAGTGATATTCGAGTTTAAAGGAAATATTGAATCTATTATTCAATGGGACTAGGGTGAAGTGAGTGAAGCACTTGCCCCAGGTACAAAATTTAAGGGGGTACCAAAATTACAATAATCAAGATATGTAATGTTTTAATGTATAATTTTAAAAGTCAAAATTAATGCAGGTTTTAAGTAAAGACTTGATCAGTAAACAGTACCATGCAGAGCCATGTTGGAGTGTGAAGCAAAAGGAAAAGTCAATGAAAGACAGTTGGGGCTGGTGAGTGGTGAGTCCACTAACTAGGAAGTTACATCATTTTCTAAAATTAGTCTGTTGTGAAAAAACAGTGGCCTACTGCAAGAAATAATAATTTTTTTAAAATTTTGTTTTATTGCTTAAAGTATTACAAAGAGTATTACATATGTCTCCTCCCTCCCCCCGCATCCTTGACATTCCCCTGGTCTCCCCTACCCCCAGGTGTCTTATGTCCATTGGTTATGCTTATATGCATGCATACAAGTCCTTCAGTTGATCTCTTACCCGCCACTACTGCCTCCAACCCTCCCCAGCCTTTCCACTGTACTTTGACAGTCTGTTTGAGGCAGCTCTGCCTCTGTATCTATTTTTGTTCAACAGTTTATAATGGTCTTTATTATCCATAAATGAGTGAGATCATGGGGTATTTTTCTTTCATTGACTGGCTTATTTCACTTAGCATAATGCTCTCCAGTTCCATCCATGCTGTTGCAAATGGTAAGAATTCCTTCTTTTTTACAGCAGCATAGTATTCCATCACGTAGATGTACCACAGTTTTCTAATCCATTCATCTGCTGATGGGCACTTAGGCTGTTTCCAGATCTTCGCTATGGTAAATTGTGCTGCTATGAACATAGGGATGCATATATCCTTTCAGATTGGTGTTTCTAGTTTCTTGGGATATATTCCTAGAAATGGGATCACTGGGTCAAATGAGAGTTCCATTTTTAACTTTTTGAGGAAACTCCATACTGTCTTGCATAGTGGCTGCACCAGTCTGCATTCCCACCAGCAGTGCACGAGTGTTCCTTTTTCTCCACATCCTCTCCAGCACTTGTCGTTTGTTGATTTGTTGATGATAGCCATTCTGACAGGTGTGAGATGGTACCTCATTGTTGTTTTGATTTGCATCTCTCGGATGATTAGTGACTTTGAGCATGTTTTCATATGTCTCTTGGCTTTCTGAATGTCCTCTTTGGAGAAGTGTCTATTTAGATTCTTTGCCCATTTTTTGATTGGATTGTTTATCTTCTTTTTGTTAAGTTGTATGAGTTCCCTATAAATGTTGGAGATTAAACCCTTATTGGTGATACCATTGGCAAATATGTTTTCCAATGCAGTGGGCTTTCTTGTTGTTTTGTTGATGGTTTCTTTTACTGTGCAGAAGCTTTTTATTTTGATGTAGTCCCACTTGTTTATTTTCTCTTTAGTTTCCAATGCCCTAGGAGCAGTATCAGTGAAGAAATTGCTTCGGCATATATCTGAGATTTTGTTGCCTTTGGATTCCTCTAGTATTTTTATGGTTTCCCATCTTACATTTAAGTCCTTTATCCATTTTGAGTTTATTTTTGTGTATGGTGTAAGTTGGTGGTCTAGTTTCATTTTTTTTGCATGTATCTGTCCAATTTTCCCGAAACCATTTATTGAAGAGACTGTCTTGACTCCATTGTATGTTCTTGCCTCCTTTGTCAAATAGTAATTGAGCAGATTGGTTCGGGTCGATTTCTGGGTTCTCTATTCTATTCCATTGATCTATATGTCTGTACTTGTGCCAATACCAGGCAGTTCCTTCATCTTGAATTTTTTTGGATAGTCTGAGGAGGATAGGTTCTTCCTTGAATGTTTGGTAAAACTCCCCTGTGAAGCCACCTGGCCCTGGGCTTTTGTTTGCTGGAAGCTTTTTGATGACTGCTTCAATTTCTTCCATAGTTATTGGCCTATTGAGATTTTTAGATTCTTCCTGATTGAATTTTGGAATGTTATATTTTTCTAGGAATATGTCCATTTCCTCCCGGTTGTCTAGTTTGTTGGAGTAGAGTTGTCCATAGTATTTTTTAACAATCATTTGTATTTCTGTGGGGTCTGTTGTTATTTCGCCTCTATCATTTCTGATTTTGTTTATTTGGGTCCTCTCTCTTTGCTTCTTGGTGAGCCTGGCTAGATAATAATTTTTATGATCATTGACTTCTTTCTACAATTTTGGGTGCCACACTCTGAGTGGAATACTACTATATTGCTAATAGGAGCAGATACTGGCCTTGGGCACTTTGTCTGCTAACCATTAGGATTTTTAGATGGAATCTAAAACCTGATACCACTCTTAAAGTTGAAAGTCAGAATACTGGGTCAGAATTGTACTGCTCTAATAATTACATTAGTGTGTGTTTTCTCTACACTTTCTGCTAGAGACAGCTCTCTCTAGGCAGCCTGAGGCATCCATCTGCCTTGGGGCAAATTAAGATTGTGAAAAGAAAAAAGAAAAAAAGAAAAGGAGAGTTCAGCCGCGACAGCAGCAGCAGCAGACTCAAGAATGAACAACCCGCCAGAAAACAGTAAATTGCCTGTGGAGAGTGGAGACAGCAGCACAGGCAGACAAACGAATGGTCTGGACTTTCAGAAGCAGCCTGTGCCTGTTGGAGGAGCAATCTCAACAGCCCAGGCCCAGGCTTTCTTCGGACATCTCCACCAGGTCCAGCTCGCAGGAACAAGTTTACAGGCTGCTGCTCAGACTTTAAATGTACAGTCTAAATCTAATGAAGAATCGGGGGATTCCCAGCAGCCAAGCCAGCCTTCCCAGCAGCCTTCAGTGCAGGCAGCCATCCCGAAGACCCAGCTCATGCTGGCTGGAGGGCAGATAACCGGGCTTGCCGGAAGCCGGTCCATCCTTGCTGCTTGACACAGTCGCTGCAGGAAAGAAACATCTGCACAGCATATGTTTCAAGGGACCTGGTTTATATAGCATACTGTTCTTAATATGTTTGCTCCCCTTAGCGCTATGTGTTTTAGCCAAGGTCACCTCTCCGAGAAAGGTTGTTTCCCCAGGTAGGGATTTTTCCCTAAAGTTAGGGAGGGGATAAAACCCCTTAACTAAGCGCCAGGCGGGTAGTTAATCACTTTAACTACAAACAATCATGCTTAAGCTACATAATCTTTACTCCCTGGAATGGAGATAAGAAACGCCCTAACCTTTGCAATAGAAATTGACAGGATTAAAATCAACTGGTATAAATACAGATGTAACAAGACAATAAACAACAGAACTTGGCTGGAGATCCTGGCTAGAGATCCTGGCTAGGCTGCTGATCAACTGAACGCTGTCTCCATGTCATTCCTTCTTTGCCAACTCTGTCCACACCTTTGGGGACCCCTGGACCTGCTGGGTTTGGACCCCAACACGGGCTCACTTTGATGCCAGCTCAGCAGCAGTTGCTCCTGCAGCAGGCACAGGCACAGCTGTTGTCCGCTGCGGTACAGCAGCACTCCGCCAGCCAACCGTACAGAGCTGCTGGAGCCACCATCTCTGCCTCCATCACCACACCCATGACGCAGATCCCGATATCTCAGACCATACAGATCGAACAGGGTCTGCAACAACTACAGCAACTTCAGCAGCAGAATCTCAACCTGCAACAGTTCGTGCTGGTACATCCAACCACCAACCTGCAGCCAGCACAGTTCATCATCGCACAGATGCCCCAGGGCCAGCAGGGTCTCCTGCAAGTGCAAAATCTTTTAAGGCAACTACCTCAGCAAAGCCAAGCCAACCTCCTACAGTCGCAGCCAAGCATCACCCTCACTTCCCAGCCAGCAATCCCAACACGCACAATAGCTGCAGCCCCAATTCAGACACTTCCACAGAGCCAGGGAACACCAGAGCAAATCGACACTCCCAGCTTGGAGGAGCCCAGTGACCTTGAGGAGCTTGAGCAGTTTGCCAAGACCTTCAAACAAAGACGAATCCAACTTCGATTTACTCAGGGCAATGTTGGGCTTGCGATGGGTAAACTGTATGGAAATGACTTCAGCCAAACTACCATCTCTCGCTTTGAAGCCTTGAAACTCAGCTTTAAGAACATGTGCAAGATAAAGCCACTTTTGGAGAAGTGGCTCAGTGATGCAGAGAACCTCTCGTCAGATTCAGCGCTCTCCAGCCCAAGTGCCCTCAATTCTCCAGGGCAGGGAATCGAGGGCTTGAACCGTAGGAGGAGGAAACGCACCAGCATAGAGACCAACATCCGTGTGGCCTTAGAGAAGAGTTTCCTGGAGAATCAAAAGCCTACCCCAGAAGAGATCACCATGATTGCTGAGCAGCTCAACATGGAGAGGGAGGTAATTCGAGTTTGGTTTTGTAACCGCCGCCAGAAGGAAAAAAAGGATCAACCCACCCGGCAGTGGTGGGACCAGCAGCTCGCCTATCAAAGCAATTTTCCCCAGCCCGACTTCCCTGGTGGCAACCACGCCAAGCCTTGTGACCAGCAGTGCAGCAACTACCCTCACAGTCAACCCCATCCTCTCTCTGACCAGCGCTGCAGTAACCAACCTCTCTGTTACAGAGGTGCCTTACTCAGTCTCAACCCAGGGACTGACCGTGGGCGGTGCTCTCAGCCCAGTTCTGATGAGCAATAGTACACTGGCAACCATTCAAGCTCCAGCGAGGCAGTGACCACTCCTGGGGAGTTGACGGGACCCCTGCCCCGTTTCTCCTGGTGGTTTCGCGATCTGGGTGGCTATTGTGTAACCCCACTGCCCCAGACGCCTGGGTAGCCAGTGGCCCCCCCCCCCCCAAATATTTCATAAGAGTCAGCTGATAACATGGCATGGGGACTTTGCATTTGGGGATTCGTTGATGCCTTCCGAGGCCTGAGGAGTCAGGGGACATAAGTGGTGCTGTCTCCTTAAAAGTGCCCTTCCTGTGACCCCTCCTGGGCCGCCCACAGGCTGTGGGCTTGGGAGAGGCTGTGTGGGTGGCTGAATCAGAAGGAAATGCTAGTTTTTTTGTAGCATTTGTCTGCTGTAACTATATATATATATATATATATATATATATATATATATTAAACTTAACTGTAACTGTACAGTTCATTTCTGTTGTAAAACATCATTAAACCATTTTTCCAAAAAAAAGGAAAAAAGAATAAAAAGAAAGCTATAATTTGCCTGTGACTTGGAAAATGGAATTTTCAAATATGCAGCAAGACTTATAAGCTCAGCTTTATAAAATAAAAAATAAAAAAGGAATCCCTTACCTCCTCCTTTAATTTATCTAGAAAGGAGCTGACTCAGATCAGAGAATGTTTTCCATAGTGAAAATCAGTATCTCGCCCACCTTTGGCCAAGGTCTAGGCAAGGAGCACAGGATATACAGGAAGTGAAAAGCGCACCTGCTGCTTCTCATATGAACAGATTTAGAAAGGAGACAAAGGGGAAGGAAATGAGTTCCTCTGAAAATGGTATGTTGGAGAGTTGAAGGAAATGATAAGACCATAGGGGATTTTCCTTAATTCAGTTTTAAGGTATGGGAGGCCATTGCCTCACAGGCTGCCCTGCCTTCAACTTCAGGGACGGCCCCATTAAAGTCAAAAGCATAGTAGGGCAGAGGTAGGCTCAGAGATTAGTTTTTCTGTGTCCAAGTAAGGTATGGACAGAACTCGAAAGTTCTCCCATGCTCCCAAGGGGAGCTAGAAAGGTAACTGAGATGAGAGCCAAAGGGCTTTCTTCCCCACATAGCAAAGACTATTTGTAAGCTGTCGAAGTCATGGCGAGGGAGGGTGTGCCATGTGAACTATGGTAATGCTAAGGAAACAGGTATGCATATACATACACAGTCTATACAATGCATGGTCACAGGTAGAAGGATTCCAGGTCCCGACCAAGCCAGGAAACTGTACTCTCAGTTATATGAGCTGTCCCCTTTAGCAGCTTGTGTAACGAAGTTCATTCTCTTGGCCTACATGGTAAGATGTGACCATGAAGACAAAGAACAGTTTTACAAAATCAGGAGAGCCAGAAGACACCATGAGGTGGACACTATCAAAGCTCTGCCCAGATCCCCTTGGATCTATTTAGAGGTTCTGTGTGCACCAACCCTACCCCCCTCGTTTAAGTGTGCTTTGGCCTCCAATGCCTGCAACTGGGGCTCTTCATTGGAGATATGCCTTCAGGCTCCTGGAGCAGCTTCATGCATCTGCCATGTAGACTTAGAAGTGTCATGGGAGTGGGCCTTATGCAAAGATTGATGGGGGAGAAGGATGTATGACGGGAATAGACAAGCCCAATCTCTTCACTTTAAACCCTCAAATGAGACTACATTGGCTGCAGGAGAGACCCACTAACCCTGGTGGACCACCACATACTATTGGAAGCCGACCTTGCTCTGTCTCTTCTCTATGTAAGTGAAGGGCTGTTTTACCCAGTGCTTGACTGTGCTGTGTTTTCCTTGGAGACTCTGATACCAAATGCAGTGGGCAGAAATGCTTAGAATCATCCCCTGGGATTGGGAACCAGTGCAGGTTACCTGCTCTACAACTCTCCTCCCTCATCGTTTTATGGGCTAGACCAAGTCTAAAAAGCCATGCCTCTGTTCAACAAGATAGGAGTATATAGTTTTCTTGCAGGGAGGAGCTGTGGACTGAGGTTCAGAGAGAACACACAAGTCCCTGGGATGTCTGGTAAATCATGGTGCCCCTGTCTTTGGGGTTCAGAGTGGCAAAGTAGGTTAACAAAACAAGGTTTCAGCCAATGAGGAACATGGCAGGGGGCTGTCATTGAAAGTGGGGTACAGGTTGCATGCTTAGCCACAGGACATGAATTAAAGAGTGGAAAGACCAAGGCAAGGGAAACATCCCAGCAGTAGTTTCAGAAAAGAGGGAACTGAAGCAACTATGAAATCCAGTCTGAGTGGCGAGAGCAAGAAAGAGTCAAAGGTATAAATATTCTGAGCTCTTTAGAAAACTGTATTGTAGTATCTTGTCGACTTGTAGAGCAGGTAACATGCACTGGTTACCAATCCCAGGGGATGACTACATCTCCCAGCATCCCTTTCCCTCTGTAAGTTCAGGCTAGGATTTGCCACAAGAGACATCTCCTAGGAAATTTGGACGGCAGAAGTGAAGCAGTAGCAACAGTTTTTCACCCCTGATGGTCAGGGTGCTGGACAGTGTGGCAGCTCAAGCACATTGTCACTGATCCACATAGGACAGCACTGACTCACAGTTCCTCCAGCTCCCGCCAAATGTCTGTCTTCGGCTTCTCCCAGTGCTGTATCAAAGCAGGGCCCCTCCATGGCAAGGGGCACCAGCTTACCCTGCAGGACACCCACAGTACCAGGGTTGGAATTAGTGAGAAATGGATATTCATTTCAGTTCATCTTCACAGATTTCAGAGTGTCCTTGCTCTGGTCTTATTTACTATATTCTCCCAATTTCCACTGTCAGTCAAATGCCAATGAAATGAATAGGATATGTGAAGTTACTTAGGATGAAAGCAAGAAATGTACTGCTCATTTATGCCAGAGACCAAATATGTACAGATGTTGTCAAAGTATAAATATTACCACCACATGGCATTAGTTCACAGGACACTCAGGAGATCACCCTGAATCTGGAGAAGACTTCACAGACCAGTGGTCTAGAAGACACTGTATGAGGGCGTATATATGCTCTGAATTCTAGAACGACAGATTTCCTTTTCCCTTCTGATTTAATTAAGTCTCTCTTTAAGACAATCCTATTATGTGTGGATTTATTATAGCTGAGATTAGTCTTTAAAAAGAAGATAAACACAGAAGGCTATGCGGTCATTGAGAAAGAAAATCAATTTAATTTGTCATTATTCAGAATTGGGGTTTTACAGGAAAAACCCATAAATTCTGACTCTCTCATATTTCTATATTGTGAAACAGGTGATCATAATGCAGATTGTACAGATTATTTAGGTACTGCCTAGATGTAACTCAGCAATAGAGTATGAGCTCAGATCTTGTCAATAGATTACAGTAGAATTTTGAAACATGGGAATACAGGTAAGTTTTTTCAGTTTTTTAGTCACTGGTCTTCCTTTATGCTGAATATATGTATGTAGGAGCCCACTAGAAATTCAGATGCAGAATTTCCTTTCATCTGATCATGTAGACGTGAATTAATGTAGATCATATGAACAGAGAAAGATAAAAAGATGTCATGTTGAATATTCAATAACCCATTACTCAAAGATAAAAGTTTTCTAATAGCCATTAAGAAGAAAATCAAAGAATATATAAATTTTAATTTAGCATAGCATTGCATCACATCATAGCTTGTGAGAGGCTTCCGGAGCATCTAGCAACAGATGGATTACTGGTCATTGACTAAGAATTTGCCAGTGCCAAAGGTAAAGAAAATTGGACTGCTCCTGAAAGATTTTAAATAAAAAAAGAAGTTAAATTCCCCATCGTAAAAACCTTATGGAAAGCTGTTACAAATTTAGGCACTACTGAATAAAGCTGCAGTTAAGAAAGCCAATTATTTTTATAGGGAAAATAAATTTTTCTATGATAATTCAGATAAAACTGGTAAGTGGATAACTGCCTTAATAAAAGAGAGAGAGAAAGCTCAACATAACAGCAATTTATACAAAACAAGGAGTGATAATGAGGAAAGAGATAAGAAATATCTTTAAGGCATATTATGAGAGTATATAAATCTGAGAACCTGGTAAGGATGGTAGATTTAGAAGTTTGGCAGGGAGGGATTGAAATCTTATATCTCTTCCTAAAAAAAAACTTTCTTAAAGATGAAAGTGTCTGCCTACCTTGACTGTGTGCCTTTAGGATTACCCCAAAATGTGGGGAGTTCTAACCAGGACCCAAAATTTCAGTTGACACATTTCAATAACATGGAGGACTCAAACCCATTTTGAAATTACTATATTCTATTGAATTGCTCCTCAGTCAATTAACTGATTCTGTGAAAAATCATTCACCTGCATAAGTCAGGACTCTGTAATTATAAATGACAAAAACTAACTAAGGTTGGCTTAAGCTAGTAGGCTAGGTTTGTTATGGCAGCTGGGAAAGCACTGGGTTAGCACAGCAGGTGCTGAGCTTAAGGACTGGTGATCTGGATTTACCACCACCTAGATTTGCTTCCCTTTCTACTTGTCTCCAGTTTCTGATTGCTTCTGATGTCTCCAGCCACATCCAGTGGGAGAGAATGAAGCCACGCCAAGACAGTCCAGAATTAAAGTAATTAGAAGCAAGAGCGAGAACAAGAGGGAAAGAGTGTCTTTATGGCAATAGAGTTCCAGTTTCAAACTCTGAGATCCCCAGGACTGTGCCGTGCAGGTTCCTAAAGCTTTTCCTCTGGTTCTGCTACCTGTTACAAGAGCCTTACACTAAAATAAAAAGACCCCCTTTGGGCTCAAGCTAGTTTGAGTTGAGTTTCTATCGCTTGTAACCCAAAGAGTCCACATTAATATAACTTACCTCTCTGAATAATGCTGGAGAACTGACTTCCTGGGAAAGCAAATGTGTGGGTAATTAAATTAATGTTTGAGATTTGTTACAAAAAGAGGGAAGTCTTCTTTAAGTGGGGCTTCAGAAAAGGAACTGTTGCAAGTTATTTGTGAGGCAGGAAAGTGGAGAACAAAATTTATAGTGTTAAAGTAAAGAAGTAGAGTTAATGATATGAATGTGTTATATTAATCAGCAAAATTATTGATATCCATGCTTAACAAGTATTTACTGAGCACTCTTTCTGTGTCGGGCATGGCAGTTTTAGCAGAATAGTGATGGTGAAAGCTACTTAAAAATATAAAATATTTTATGACATAAAATTATTTAAGGAAATAGAGCATTATCAAGATGGTTGAAGCCTCCATGTACTCCTTTCCAACAAGAGGTAGAGATGAATTAGAATGTGTGCTTAAAGCCACATTATGAAGAGTTAAATGGTGAGAGAACGGAGGCAGGGAATCTGGGAGGCTCTTTGCTGATTTGATGCTAAAATGAATGAGAATAATAGAAAGAAAGCTTGAGGGGATCACAGAGTGGAGGGAAGGTTTTAAATTTAGAATAGAGCAGAACTGAGCAGGCTTCTGGCTGAAGTGAAGGAGCCAGGCAGAGATTGAGGATGCAAGAGAGAGAGATGGGAAGCTGTAACTAAGACAATCCACTCTCACAAAGGTAGGAATGGTGGAAACGCACTTGGGGGTAAAATTCAGCTATATCCCTTAAGATCCATTCTAGTTATTAAGACAATTCCATTTATTTAATTTAATGTGTTTATTTTCCTTGTCCTTTATATATTCCTCCAGGTAAAATATATGGTACATTAGCACAAGCCTTTTTTTTTTTTCAAATCACACAAATCCCTTTGGACATTTTATAAAAGCAAAGATATGGTTAAAACTCAACAAAACAGTAACAGAATACAGAGTGAAGAATGTTGCTGCAATTCCTTGAAGAATTGAACCCTGTAAAAGAGACAATTTCTTTATTTTTATTTCAAATAGTGCCACATGCATAAATCAATCTGTGTTCCCATTTTTACATTATTATTGAAAATGAATAAAAGAGCTTCTTGGCTGTTGAAGATGTTACTCTATTTTCCTCAACAAGATTATGCAATAATATCCCAATTTTAACCAACAGAATGAGTTGGGTTATGGAACAATTTATTCATAGAGATAGGACTCGCTTCATAAAAGGTAGACTCTCATGAAACAATGTGAGCAAGGTCTGGGTATTATTAGTTGCGCCCCAAATATTTTATTCCCAGTTCTGATGATAGTGAAATACACTAACTGGCATTTGATACTATTTAAATGGCTATATGCTTTGGAAGGGCTTAAAGAATTTGGTCTCAAGAAACTTTTACAATATTCAGTTGATATGCCTTCTTATATACATCTTTGAAAGCACTTGTTAAAATAAATAATATTGATTTAAAGGATAGGGTGATCCAAGATAGCATCTGTCTCCATAACTATATGTGCCTAATATTAAGTTGCTTTTGTACATGTTTTAAGCAAAATAATGATATATTAAAGTATTAAAAGCTCAAGCAGCATCTAATTATTTGTCACTGAAAATTATTTTAAATTTTCTTTCATTTAAAAAACATCTAAATATATTATTACACTAGAGGCCTGGTGCATGAAATTCATGCACTGGAGGGAAGGGTCCCTCAGCCCGGCCTGCACCCTCTTGCAGTCCAGGACTCCTTGGGGGATGTCTGTAAGTCGGCAGGCAGACATCCCTCTCGCAATCCGGGATCCCTCGCTCCTTACTGCCTGCCTGCTCACTCCTTACCTCTCAGCTTGCTGCTCCTTAATGCTGCCACAAAGGTGGAAGAGGCTACTGCCACCACCACTGCGCTCGCCAGCTATGAGCCCGGCTTCTGGCTGAGCAGTGCTCCCGCTATGGGAGCGCTCCTGCATTGAGCACTGCCCCCTGGTGGTCAGTGTGCATCATAGTGACCCGTCATTCTGGTCATTCCACTGAACAGTCACTTAGGCTTTTATTAAATAGATTTCTGTTTCTGAGAGATATCACATGGACATATATTTGAGTCTCAATATTTTATGTCTAGAAAAATAAAGTCACAGAATAGAACTCTAAATAGGTTTTCAAACTGACTTCATTTATTAATGATACAGTCAATAGTATTTATATGTAATTTTCATAGGATTATATATTTGTAAACTAAAACACCAACATTTTCCTATATGAAGTAATACTATTATTCTCATCTTGGTAAATATCTGGAACATATTTCCAAAAGAAAAATAAAGTTCTTTTCTATGGACTGCCATGGCTCTTGGGTAAGTTATTTAACCTATGAGACTAAACTAGTACCCCAGATTAGCTAGTTTATCCATAGCCATAAATCATGTACTTGTCACTCCTACCTGAAAGGGCGAGGGCTAGGCCCTCCACCTTGCCCCAGGGTAAAGGGTACACCCTCCATCTTGCCCCAGGGTAAGGGCTACGTCCTCCATCTTATCTTGGCCACGTGCTTGGCAAGAAGGTTCTTCCCGGAAGTCTAAGACTCTGCTAGCCACACCCAGGAACAAGACATCGACTTGCGCCTGGCCAATCGGCAGAGCACAGTCCTTTCTCCTCCCCTTACTCCAACCCCCCCTTTAAAACCCGTCTCTAGGCGGGGTTCTGTCTCTCGGCCACTTGGTTTGCCATTGTGTCGGCGAGTCTGGTGGATGGGGAGCTCAAGCTAGCTTGAAATACAGATTCTTATGCTTTTGCATCGGACTGGCTGGCTCCCTGGTGTTGGTTTCTTGGGGATCTTGAGATCTGGGCATAACACTACCTACAATTCTACTGATAAATTATCACATCCATAGGAAAACCCGAGTCATCATTAATCAAACATGCTACTGGGCAAGGGCCCATTGTAGTATTTGATATTTTAACCCATGTCCTTTGAAAAAGATAAAAACTAAATTTAAAAGAAGTCAGTGGGGAACAAGGAGACTCATGTAATACTTTAGACAGTAAAGAATTTAAATTTTAAAAAAACCCAAAACAGAGATAAAAAAATAAAAGAAGTCTCCATTTGGCATTGTCTCCTCCCATTGTTTTTGCCATTTGGGTTTATTCTGTGCTGTCCTTTTGGTGGGATATGAGAAGGGGAACATTGTCAGAGGTCTTCAACCTGGCATATTTAAACAGAAGTCTGTAAACTTTCATTTTCTACCGGATATGCTATGTATCTTTTTTAGTTTCTGTACATACCAATGAACTCTAACCTTCAGGATCCTGCCTTATAAAAGAATAGCTGCTTTGATGTCATTTTAGGAGTGGAAGTGGTATATACACCTTCACTAATAAAATCTTGCTTCAGGAATTGATTCTCTTTTGGGGAAAAATGCTTTGACCCGTTAGCCATCATTAACATTGACATGCAAATGATGTTTGTTTTTTTGATGGGGGGAAACAAGAGGATTCCATTTAGGATCTTGATGATGATTTGCAAAGGAGTATCTCCTGGAGGAAAGCTGAGGCTGAGATCTGTAGATACAACTGACCTACTTCACAATTTTACTTGGGGCCAGCACAATATTTCTTCACTAAACTGAGGTGTCTATCTCTTCAAGTCTCTAACTTCTCAGGAAATAAATAATGTATTGAACCCCCAAATCTTCCCGAAGCTTCAATTACCCCCGATCCTTTGCAATAAAGAGAGAAAGCACAGCTTCTGCATCTTTTGGCCATTAGAATAGCTGAGTTTACCTTCCCACCAGCTTAAACAAAATAGCCACTCAATGGTCCTCCGAGGACTAACCAAATAAGAAAATCAGGCTCTTAATCAATACTACTGCTAGGCTTAATAGTTTTCTGATATTTGGTTTAAATCTTATTTCTGTCAGTTGAGTATCCCTTTTTAAGCAATTTTATTTGCCTCTCAATTATGTGCGTATGTTTCCTGTAATATCCCTCCTTGTGGTAGAAGAGGAAGGGGACACTGAGAATGACATTGGTTATTTAGTTTTTGTTATTATAATCAGTGGTTTTTTTATGATCATTTTTGTTAAACTAGGCATTTATTAGGATTTTTATTTTGGGCTCAGTGAGGTCAGTATTGTTGGCCACTTACCCCCCCGTTCAGTATTTTCCTCCCATCTGATGAGAAAGTTGATAACAGTGTTGTTTCATCAAGATGCTTTTAAGGTAATTTTTATGTTTTTGTTTAACATGGCTCAAAGAGCAACCCCAAACATCAAGACACAGATGCTGATTAAAACACATGGCTGTTTGCTTCCCTGCATATTGGCCCAGTGCCTGGAAGGATCGCACACCAGCAGGTGGATAGGAGTGTGGCTGATACACCTGACATGAGAATGGACTAAAATGAAGCCCAGGCTGCACTGCAGTAAAAATCAGGATCTTCATATCTTTGACTAAATCACTTCAGATCAAGCTTCTATTATGGCAGAACTAACTAGTGGTTTTGAAATTAAAATCAGGAAGAACTTCAATATTGTTAGGCTGTTTCTATATATTGCAGGAATCTTAGGATTGGAGAATGATATCATGAAGCTGAAGGAGGAAAGGAAAACCACTGTGGTAGATTAAGAACAAAAACTGGCTCCAATTCTTTACCCTCCTTTGCCATATTGCAAGCCATGGCCTTTTATGGGATACATTTGAGTAATAATAAATAGTACATCAGTATTATTTTAAAAATGAAAGAAATGTAATAAAATATTTTAAAACTGCTATTACATCAAACAACATTCAAAGAAGCCATTCCAACTGCGGGATGAGACCTGACAGAGGATGGTGAAGTCAATGTAAATCCATGTTCCTGAGCCCAGGCTTCACCTTAGAAATGCAGAGGTTACTTTTTAAAGTCCCAGTGCCTAGGTTCTTCTCCAGACCAACTAAATCACAATCTTCAGTGGTGGGAATTGAGGGGAGATGCTGAAAATGAGGGATGAACCCAGGCATCAGTATTTTTAAAAGCTCCCCAAGTGATCTTACTGCACAGCCAAATTTGATAACCACTGATTTAGAAGGTCACAAGTAGCAATTCTTTTCATAGCTAAGGTAGAATAGCAGAGAGTAGAGTAAATGGAATAGACAGAAAAGAAAATATCAGTGTTTCACACACAGTCAGGGTATTATTTTAGATGGTTTTGTTCCATATACATATATGTTAGAGGATATGGGTAGTGATTATAGTACATTTCTAACTGTGGGTCACTGCCACGAAATTTTTTTAAACTACTGTTATAAAATGAACAGTGAATAAGCACATAAGAAAAGGTGGAGAAATATTCACAAATGACAGTCTGGATTTTTAAAAAAGTTACATCCCAGCACAAATGCAGAGAAGGCAAGTATTAGTTTAGGACACACAATGATCAATAAACCTCAAATAGAAAGCAGAAGAATCTGGAATGTACCGGCCTAAAACTTAGAGCATTCTTGCTTGTTATATGTACTTGTGTTCAAGCTAAAGATGGAGAAAAATACACACCTTGAGCTTCCAATAGTGAAAGGTCACTCTCAAATAATCTGTTATATCCATAAAATCCTGATTTAAAGAACCTTTTAAGATATTGTGAGAGAGATATCTGAAGTATGTGGTCAGTGAAATTTAGCAGACTATACACCCCTTGTAACAGTGGTTCTCAACTTTGCTCCCGCTCCCCTTGAAAATCCACTAAGAGCAAAGGGACTTCTTTAATAAAAATAGATATAGTCTGCTACACATGGAATTTTGCACAAAATAATGACACCCCCCAAAGTCATTTATGGACCTTTTCTTCACAGTGTTGATCCCTAGATTAAGAGCCCCTGAAAGAATGACTTTGAGAAAGCTGATTTCCATGTGGGTGCCCTGCAAATTGTTCAACTATCCATTAATTGATGACACTTGATATGTAGAGTTTTCATTACACAGAATTAATAAAGCAGGGACCAGATTTAGTAAATGAAGTAATCAAAGGTGAGGTCCCAGGGGCCCAGTTGTAAGATTGTGCTGGTGGTGCAGTACCCTTGCCTGTACTAGACATAGCTTCCTATTCTTCCTTCTGTCTCTCTGTTTTAATTGTGGTCTCTTTGTCATAAAATATACTTAACATAAAATGTATCATCTTATTTTTTTATAAGTGCACAGTTCAGTAATGTTAAGTACATTCACATTGTTGTGAAACCAATCCCTAGAATTCTTTCATCTTGCCAAACTGAAATTCTACATCCATTTAATAAGAATTCCCCATTTCCCTTCCCCCCAAGCCCTTGGCAACCACCCTTCCACTTTCTGTCTCTATAAATTTAGCTACTCTAGGAATCCTATATAATAAAAGCCTAATATGCTAAGTGTCCGGTTGGCAGGTCGACCATTCAACCAATCAAAGCATAATATGCTAATGATATGCTAAGGCCACTCAACCACTCACTATGATGCACACTGACCACCAGGGGGTAAACGCTCCAACCAGTAGGTTAGCTTGCTGCTGGGGTCTGGCCGATCGGGATTGAATGAGATGGGCCAGACATGCCCTGGAGCCCTCCCACAGTCACTCCCTGGTTGGCCAATCTCCCTCATCCCTCCCTGTCCCCAATCGTGCACTGGTGGAATCCTTTGGCCTGGCCTGCACCCTCTGACAATCTGGGACCCCTTAGGGGATGTTGGAGAGCCAGTTTGGGCCCCACCCCGCAGGCCTGGCCGAGGGACTCCATTGGTGCACAAATTCGTGCACCAGGCCTCTAGTGGGTTCATATAGTCTTTGTCTTTTTGTGAATGGCTTATTTCACTTAGCATAATATCCTCCAAGTTCATCCATTTTATAGCATGTGTTAGAATTTCCTTCCTTTTTAAGGCTGAATAATGTTCCATTATATGTATAGACTACATTTTATTTATGTATTCAGTAGTGATGTACACTTGGGTTGCTTTCACCTTTTGCCTATTGTGAATAATGCTACTGTTTTTATTTTGTTTGTTTTTGTTAATCCTCATCAGAGGATATTTTTTCCATTGCTTTTCAGAGAGAGAGTGGAAGGGAGGGAGGAAGGGGGAGAGAGTAAGAGAGAAAGGGAGAGAGGGAGTAAGAGAGAGAGAAGGAGAGGGAGGAGAGAGAGTGGGTTACATGCCCTTGACCAGGAATGAAACCCTTGAACCTATGGTGCACAGACCAACACTCTAATCACTGAGGCACACCAGCCAGGGTTAATGCAGCTGTTTTGTTTTGTTTTTAAAATATATTTGTATTGATTTCAGAGAGGAAGGGAGAGAGAGGGAGAGATAAAAACATCAATGATGAGAGAGAATCACTGATTGGCTGCCTCCTGCACACCCCCCACTGGGGATTGAGCCTGCAACCTGAGCATGTGCCCTTGACTGGAATCGAATCCGGGACCCTTCAGTCTGCAGGCCAAAGTTCTATCTACTGAGCTAAACCAGTTAGGGCTAATGCTTCTGTTTTAATCTTTAAAAAACTTGTTGCAAAGTTCACCCCAGAGAGCAGCCAGAAAGAACCTTAATTTGGGAGTCTACTCTAGAGTAATCTTAAAATGAAAGCAAGCACTATCAACCATCATCAAGGATGACAAAAAATGCTAGTCTCAGATTGTAACTTGCCACACTGTAACTTGAGGGTGAAATGCTCTGTTCTTACAGAGAACAGCTGATTTTAAATTTTATAATTTTTCTGATTGTAAAAATAATATATGCTTACTGTAGAATATTTGGAAACTAGAAAAAGAATAGCTAAGAGATTATCTCTAACCTTCAACCCAGAGCTAGTCACTGTAAAGATTTTGTTGGGTTTCTCCTAGTTTTTCTGCTATATTATGTAAATTTATATAAATGTTATGCTATATCTATCTATCTATCTATCTATCTATAGCTGTATACAATTTTTTAAACTAATTTGGATCATACTGCATATAATTTTGTATTCCTTTTCCATTTACAATAACACACTGTATTGTTAGTGTTTTCTTGTTAAAATTCATTCTAATGTCTCTACAATATTCCATTTCATGGAAATATCATAACTATTTGTTTCCCTATTGTTTAATATTTAAGTTATTTCCAATGCTTTATCTATTATAATATGATAAACATCTTTCTACAAAATCATTATCTACATTACTGATTAATTTCTTTTGGCTAAATAACTGGAAGTAGAATTGTTGAGTACAAAGGTGTGAATTTATATAAATCTCTTACTATATATTTCCAAATTACTTGAAACCTGCAACCAGCTTGGCAATATGTAGTAAGAGATTTATAAAAATTCACACTATTGGGTCTAATCATTCTAGAGTATTATCTGTTATTAGTCTTTGCATATTTGTAAGATCAAAAAACAATTAGTATTTTTGTTTTTCTTTCATTTGCATTTTTCATAAGTTTAATGGCCTTTACATTTCTTCTTGAAATGCAAAACTATAGAGACAGTAAAACTATTAACAGTTTCCCAGGATGGGAAGGGGGTAGAAGAGAATGATGAATAGGTGGTTCACAGAGGCTTTTTAGGGCAGTAAAAAAATACTCTGTATGATACCATAACAAAGGATACATGTCATTATGTATTTTTCCAAACCCATAGGATGTACAACAATAAGAATGAACCATAATGTAAAACTATGGACTTCTGATGTTTTCATTTTAATTGTTTAAAAGTTATCTTGATATCCTGTGAGATGACAATCTAATTTAATTTCTTCCCACCCTCAAACCTACCCATTACCACAAATTTAGCCTTTCCCAAAAGGATTAAATGTTCAATAACATTTTGGGAAACAGTGCTGTTGTATTTTATTATTAAGAATTGCTTGGGCTATTATTTAAGATAGTCATTAAGGATGTATAATTTTATTCTTAGACCTTTAAGAGTTTCTATCAAGAATGAATATTCACTTCATTAAAAAACTTTTTCAGTCTCTACTAAGATGATGATGAATTTTTCAGCTTGTCCTAATCATATGATATGTTTATATGATTTCCTAATTTAGAGCAACCTTTCACTGCAAACCTAAATACAAATAAATCATGGAAGATGGTTATTTTAATATAACTGATCAATTCAATTTATTTTAATCACAGTTATGTTAGTTGTGATTTTTGATTTTATACATAAGTAAACGTGTGTATTACATTTTTTTAGGTTTTGGTATCAAAGTTCCATTAGTTTCATAAAGTTGTTTGGATAATTTTCTAATAAAATTTTCATCTCATTTGCTTTTATATCCACTTTTTAAAAACTACATTTCTTTATATATTGTCTCTTTTTTCAAAGAAATGCCTTATAAATTAATCAGTTCTTCTCTTTGTTTGTTGGATTTTTTTATTAATCTCTACTTTTATCTTTATCAGTTCCATTCTTCTGTTTTCCCAGTTTTTCTGTTTGAGTTACTTTCCTTTGGCTTGGAAGCTTTTTTGTAATAAAGTATGACACATTTATACCAAAATGTACAAATATATACGTAAAGCTCAAATGACAATGATCAGAGTCAGTTAATTCCACTTGCCTCTTATTAGAAGGAAAAAGTAGTTAAATAGAACATCATTTCATAGACAGTTTAAAAGGCACAACTTCTCTTTGTGGAATTCTGATGTATACATGTTAAATCAGCCTTAAAATTATAACTATCATTGGTATATGTTATTCAAATTATTTTAGAACTATTGGTTGCAAGAGGCAGATTCCACCTGAACATTCTTAGAACAAAGGAGGATTCATTAGAGACTGAACGGTGTTCCTGTTACTTGCAACCAAATAAATTCCTTAATTCACTATAATGTATTTTAGGAGGATTTCTCAAGTTTGTCCTCCACGTTACTAAAAGAACCAATAAGCCAAAGAATGAGACAGGCAAGTCCAGCTTGACGGTTTAGAGAGCTTAATAGGGAGGGAACTTGTGTACAGAAACAGGTCCTGGGCGGCTGGGGGACATTCAGGTCTCTCTCTATCTTCCTGTTCTAGGCCACCCCCTTTCATTTCCCCTCTGAGGTAGATCTATGTGTTCTGAAAGGAGTGCATGGGCAGTCATGGGGAGACCGAAGGACAGATATCAGCAGGTGCTATATGAGCTAAGAGATAGGTAACATCTAGAGCAGCGGTTCTCAGCCTGTGGGTCTCGACCCCTTTGGCGGTCGAATGATCCTTTCACAGGGGTCGCCTAAGACCATCCTGCATATCAGATATTTACATTACGATTCATAACAGTAGCAACATTACAGTTATGAAGTAGCAACGAAAATAATTTTATGGTTGGGTCACAACATGAGGAACTGTATTTAAAGGGCCAGAAGGTTGAGAACCACTGAGCTTCTTGCCCTTCAGCAGTGATGGCGAACCTATGACACCATCAACTCATTTTTTTGGTTGATTTTTCTTTGTTAAATGGCATTTAAATATATAAAATAAGTATCAAAAATATAAGTCTTTGTTTTACTATAGTTGCAAATATCAAAAAATTTCTATATGTGACACGGCACCAGAGTTAAATTAGGGTTTTTCAAAATGCTGACACGCCGAGCTCAAAAGGTTCGCCATCACTGCCCTAGAGGAAGGAATAATGAAAACTTCATGACTAGCCCCAAACCTCTGTACACAATCCAGAGTTCACCCAGGGGAAGAGGAGGAGGGCAAAGGGCCCAGGTCATTCACTGGCAAGTTAAGCTATCAGATTAGCTTCGAAATGGTGTTGGCTCTGTCCACACACCCTCTTTTTTTTGCTGTGTTTTTTCCTGGGAGTTGTTTCTGAATGTGTGGAGAGATGGATACTCCTGCGGTTAGGTGGGGGAAAGAGAAGGTGCGTGATAGAACTTTAGCTCTCACTGGCTATGTTGGTGTTTGTTTATGGTCAATAAAGTACTTACAAGCTGGACTTAAATACAGGCAGTGAGGGGACGGCAAGTCTTTCCCTGGTTTTTCACATCATCTGTCACATTCTGCTTTGGAGGAAAGAGCTGACAGAAAGTACATTTTCAGTCCATCATCATCAATAAAACAGTTAGTCGAAATTCCACCTGGACTTTAGCAACTGCTCCTCTCTCATTTTGCGTCCACAACACCATTGCCAGTCTTTCTCCTTTTCTGTATCTTTATGGGCATTTTAACAGGAAATTGTAAAGCAGCCTATCAGGATCTCTAGACAATCCCTTTGTGAATCCAAATTGGAGACATGCTTTTAAAGGCTTTTGCCCTAGGAATATACCTTCAATATTTTAACATAAGATATGGAAGTTAAATGAGAGAATAGTGTGGTAGATGGAATTTAGCTCTACTCTAGCCTTTCAGGAATGCATCTGTTCATGTCTTAAGGCATACATAAATGAATTGATAATTGGATATCCGGAGTTGGCTACATATGTGACACTTACTATGACACTACAGAATTTGGAAGGAATCGCATTATGTTCTTTAAGTATACTTGATAAAATAGTGTTTCAACCTCTGGCGTTTCTATGTAATTTAAATTAAATGTAATATTTATTTAAATAGTTCATACAGTATAACATTCAATGTCCTTCAGATAAGCCAAGTTAAATGGCAAGATAAAAATTATTCCATATTAATTCACTTTAACTGTGAAAAATAGTTGAAAACAGATGATTTCTGGAGGATCTGTGAGTTTAAAAGTAAACAGAAACGTAGCATGTCAGTTTCCCAGGATTATAAAGCTGACTCATTTATGAGGAAATAGATCCCAACAAAGAACCACAAGTTAAAGAAAACTACTAAAATTTGAAACTACAAACAGGAATAAAATATTGGCACTACCCATAATATATCTAAGAGAATGCGTTTCTTTTATTTGGATTACACCACTGCAGCCTTTTTGAATGAAAATTACTTTTTTCCAGTCACCTATTAAACATTCACGTGTACTATGCTGTACATTACTTGAGGCTTCGTCCATAAGATAAAATTCCCAAAGTAATTTTTCTAACTGAACCCATAACTCTTTCATAACCCTCATCCCTGAATATGCATGATTTCCCATTACTGTTTATGGTTAGGACTTCTGTCTTTACAGTATATGGGCACAAAAATCTATGTTACATTTGCTATGGGAACTATAATTTTTAAGGCCCTGTGCTTGTAAAATCTTTACCTTTATTATATTACCATAATGTAGATTTTTTATTTTATAGAGTATTGCATGTCGAGGGAACACAGTACTGCACTGTTGGATAGACTGAGTTGTTAGTTACATCATGGTGTCGCTTGTTCTTTTAAAGCAGCAGTCAGGGAGCTCATTAGAGTGTCAGTGCCACTTGACCAGCTTCTAAGGTTGGCTACCTTGTGCTTGTCTTCACTCATTACCGCCCATTTTTTAGTCTCTCCTTATATTGGAACTAGAGGCCCGGTGCACAAAAATTTGTGCACACGGGGGGCGGGGGAGGGGGGTCCCTCAGCCCGGCCTGTGCCCTCTTGCAGTCTGGGACCTCTCAGGAGATAATGACCTGCTGGCTTAGGCCTGCTCCTGGGTGGCAGAGGGCAGGCCCAATCCCTAGGTGCAGCCCCTGGTCGGGCTCAGAGCAGGGCTGATTGGGGGGTTGGGGCACCGCCCCGTGTCACACTCAAGGCAGGGTCGATGGGGAGGTTGTGGCGCCACCCTCTGTCACGCACAGAGCAGGGCCAATCAGGGGGTTGGGGAGCTCCCCCCTGTCACGCACAGAGCAGGGCCCATCAGGGGGTTGGGGAGCTCCCCCCTGTCACAAACAGAGTAGGGCCGTCTGATAGGGGAGTTAGGGCACCGCCCCCTGTCACACACAGAGCAGGGCTGATCAGGGGGTTGGGGTGCCGCCACTGTCACACTCAGGGCAGGGCCAATGGGGAGGTTATGGCTCTACCCCGTCACACACAGAGCAGGGCCCGTGGGTTGGGTGGGAGGGGGGTTGGGGCACCGCACCCTGTCATACACAGAGCAGGGCCCATCAGAAGGTTGGGGCGCTGCCCCCTGTCACGCTGATCCCAGTGCTGGGAAGCATATTACCCTTTTACTATATAGGATAGAGGCCTGGGGGCCGGCTGGTTTGCCCTGAAGGGTGTCCTGGATCAGGGTGGGGGTCCCCACTGGGGTGCCTGGCCAGCCTGGATGAGGGGATGATGGCCGTTTGCAGCTGGTCACACCCCCTTCAGGGTGGGGGTCCCCACTGGGGTGCCTGGCCAGTCTGGGTGAGGGGCTGAGGGCTGCTTTCAGGCTGTTGACTGAAGCTCCCAACCGCTCCTTTTTTTTCTCTTTTTTTAAATTTTATTCTGGGCCAGCTTTAGCTCTGGCTCTAGCTCTGAGGCTTCCTATCTGGTTTGTTTGCGGTTCTATAATCGAAACAATGTATAACTTCAGCTCTGAGATCCTGGCTGGCTGAAAGCTGGTTTCAGCTTCTTATTTGCAACATAGTACATAGTTGCTTAGAGTTGCAACTCAGAGGCCGGCAAGTCAGGCGGGGAACGTTGGAGTCTGCAGTCCCTGGAGCAAGCAAGCCTCATGTTCGCTTCCAGCTGCCTGGCTGCTGGCCGCCATCTTGGTTGACAGTTAATTTGCATAAGGATATGCTGATTAGCCAATGGGAAGGGTAGCGGTCGTACGCTAATTACCATGTTTCTCTTTTATTAGTGTAGATTACTGGCCGTGTCCTCTGTCATGGGACTTTGCATTGCCTTCCTCTACAGCAAACAGAGTTATTTTCATACCATATCGATATTGTACTTGGCCATATGACTTGCTTTAGCCAATAGAATGTGGGCAGAGTGATCATGTACTGGTTACTCTGCTTATCTTTTGTCATCTGCCATGAGCAGAACATGAACATTCCCTATGTAGCTTCTGGTCCCAGAATGAAGAAGACATGTGGAATAGACCTGAACCTAGCCCAGTGGTCGGCAAACCACGGGTCGCAAGCCACATGCGGCTCTTTGGCCCCTTGAGTGTGGCTCTTCCACAAAATACCACGTGTGGGCATGCATGTACAGTGCGATTGAAACTTCGTGGCCCATGCGCAGAAGTCGGTTTTCGGAAAGGAGATAGACGAAACAAGTATACAAGGTGAGTGTGGATGGGAGAGTTGGAAGGGGTTGACCTCAGCGAATGTACCTACCTATATAGTTTAAGTTTAAACAATTTGGCTCTCAAAAGAAATTTCAATCGTTGTACTGTTGATATTTGGCTCTGTTGACTAATGAGTTTGCCGACCACTTACCTAGCCCAAAGCCTGGAGTCCAGCCTAGCCCAGTTTGGCCCAGCCAAGCCCAAGCTAGATCATGTGAACCACAGCCAACCTGCAATCCCTGAGCAAAAATAAAATACATGCTTTTGTAAGTCATTGAGATATTGGAGTTGTTTGTTAAGCAGCATTGTTGCAAGAATAGCTAATTAATACCTCTCCCATTCTTGGTGGTTTCCATGCATTTGTCTACCTGTGTGCATGCTCTGTGCTTCTGGCTGGCTCTTCAAATGGACAAAATCAATTGAGCATGCCAAGGTCCACATGAGACATTTTGCTGTGAATTCCTAAGCTAGCAAAGAGATGTTGTGTACCTTCAATGTTCATATTTCAATCACCAGTTTAAAGGACATATAGGTGGGCATTCAACCTAACCAAACTACTGTCTGGTGATTTGGGGGTTCAACTATTTTTGGTTAATGAGTTATGACTCATCCATTCAAATGTAAGGACTTCTGTGAAAGACATTCTTCCTTTTAATCATGTGTTTGGAGCATTAACGTATTTTAGCAAGCATTTGGACATTCTTATGAATTAGCTTGTGAACCTAACCAAGTTTCTTTATTTGAGTGGACCAAGTACTAATATCTTATTTATACCAAGGCCTGTTTCTGGTGAACAGACTCTAGTATAGCCCCAATGATCTCTGCCTCCTGGTATATATGCCCCAATGTAATACTTTCCCCTTAAGCATGGAAAGGGCCTATGACTTGCTTCTAACAAACAGTATATTGTAAAGGTGACGAGATCGCACTTCCATGATGATGTTATATGAGATTGTTGCATCTGTCTTGTTAGGAAACTCCCTGTCTTGTTGGTTTTGATGAAGCAAATTGCTATGTGGTGAGCTGCCCTATGGAGAGGCCCACTTGGCAAGGAAAGGAGGGCTGCCTCCAGCTGACAGCCAGCAAGAAACTGAGGCCCTCTATCCTGTGATTGGCAAGGAACTAAATTCTGTCAGCAGCCATGTAAGCCAGTCAAACCAGAGCTACAGCTTCAGCTAATATGATTGCAAACAGGCAAGAGATCCTGAAGCAGAGAACCTAAGTAAGTCATGCACAGATTCTGGACCTGCAGAAACTGTGACATTAGAAATGTGTGGTTGTGTTAAGGAGCTACACTTGTGGCAAATTTTTACACTACAACAGATCCATATAATACTCTTCAACCATGTAGCAAGTTGATGATTTCCATAATGTGATACATACTTATTTTTATTCATATCAAACATTTATTGAGTACCTCCCAGATGCTAAGCACTTCTTAAAACACTGCTGATGCAGAGATGAATACAACAGGCTGCTTGCCCTTGAGGAGCTCATAGTCTAGGGAATGTGACATTCAAGCAGCTAGTCATGCTGCAATGGGACAAATATTATAACAGGGATATGAACTAAATGGTATAAATGATGTTGCCTACTTACCATTTTCTTGGCACATTTTAAGCCTCCTTCATCTGGAAAAATGTAAGGAGCTCATACAGCATACAGACACTATAAAATCACTGTTGAAAGGTGTTTACTAAGGAGCCATCTGTACATTCCTGACCAAGAATAAGTAATCCAATGAAAATAATTGCTATCACAGGAACAAAAGCTTCAAAGAAATGGCTTTACATAATTGTGATCATGATTCCATTACCCTTCCACAAGACTGGAAAATCAAAACTGATTATTTCCCCCCAATAAGTTCTTTCTCCTTGCCGGGTAATGTTTTTAAATGTTCTTTCAGAATAACAAAGTTAAGACATTACTTGTATTGCCATACTATTTAGGCATATTTGTATTATGTATGTTCGGGCAGTGCAACAAAAATACCTTTGTCTTGTTGATGTCCAAAGTGAAGTCCAGAATTTGCTCTTTTGTGTGTGCAAACAATGAATTCCAATCATTATTGTTATATCCAGAATAATTTGCTCTTCCTCCAGACTGATAAAGACTTTTCAGATCAAGACTCTAAGATATAAAATAATATAATATAAAAAATATATTTTTAAAAATTAAATGGTGGATTATCTCCATTAATGCTCATAGTCACATGATACATTAGAGATTATTTTTTAAAAAATATATTTTATTGATTTTTTTTACAAAAAGGAAGAGAGAGGGATAGAGAGTTAGAAACATCAATGAGAGAGATACATCGTCAGCTGCTTCCTGCACACCTACTACTGGGGATGTGCCCGAAACCAAGGTACATGCCCTTGACCAGAATCAAACCTGGGACCTTTCAGTCTGCAGGCCGATGCTTTATCCACTGAGCCAAACTGGGTAGAACATGTTAGAGATGATTAATCCCCATCTCACATATGGAACGGAAGCCATAGAGGTTAAGCGATTTAATTAATTTGCTTGAGATTACATTGTTAACAAGTAAGAGGAACTGAGATTTGAACTTGGCCAATTCTACTCCTGGCTCTATGCACTTAACCTCTATTCTCCATTGCCTCCTAATGCCTCTGACTGCTCCAAGATCTTTATGGTCAGCTTTGAGCATGGGTGCTCTGGTGATAATGAAGAGCAAAATGGTGCAAACATGTGCCTTGTAGTATCAAAGTATTTGAAGTTCCTCATAGATCCATAAATATTGACATGATTTCCTCTAAGGGCAAGTGGATTTATCTATTTGTGTTTTAAAAATTGATCTAGAAAATCTTTTGTGAGATTCTCCACATATCAACTTAACTAACAGAATATAATACCTTATACATTGCATCAGGTAAGGTGTAGGGTATGCAGATTTTTTTTAAAGATATAAAAATTCGGTGGCTTAAACAAGGCAGAAGTTTATTTCTAATTGAGAGGTATAGTGGGGAAGTCAAGGTTGGGGAGGCAGCTCTCCATGAAGCAATTCAGGGACCCAGTTTCCTTCCATCAGTGTCTCTACCAGCTCAGCACACTGGGCTGGGTCACCCCCATGTCTGTGTACAGGTGGCAGGAATAGAGGAAAAGGCAGTATAGGGCAAGCAACTCTCTTTTAATCAAGCGATGTGGAAAATGTACACACTGAACCGCTTATACTCCATAGATGAAAACAAAGTCACATGTTGCATCCAGCCACAAGGCAGAGTGGGAAATGCAGTCTCCAGACAGATGGCCATGTGCCCGGCTAAAACTCAGTTCCAATGAAAAGAGAGAAAAATAAATTTGGAAGGGAAGATGAGCTAGCAGTCTATCACACATAGCTATGCAGACACCACATACAAATTAACTTCTGGTTTCAGCTCCCTGCCCCCACCCTCCACCCCCTTGGTAGACGCTCTGTAAAATAATATCATTCTTGTTTTTCTATGACTTGGATGAGAGTTAAATTGACTTTCAAGCCTAATATCACTAAAGTCTAATATTACTGATCAATTGGTTTTATACCTGCTAATAATACCTACTCTTTAATGACAGGGTTAATAAACATATACAGTGGGGCCTTGACTTATGAGTGTCCTGACTAACGAGTTTTTTGAGATACCAGCTGTCTCTTGGCCAATTTTTTGCATTGAGTTGATAGAGTAGTTTGAGTTAACGAGCTCCTTAACGAGCTCGGTCTTGGAACGAATTAAACTCGTAAGCCAAGGCCCCATTGTAATTGCTTTATGTTAGGTGAGAGCATTTTGAATTGGGTATAAGAAGGTTGGGTACATGTGCTGAGTAAGTAATGGAAGGAATGCAGTGAACATGTACCGTTTTATCTGCCAAGCATCCCTTTTTCCATCTGACAAATAGCTACAACCCTTCGTTAGGAAACTGGCTCCGTCTCACTCCTTGAGATTGTCAGTGGGGTGGGGGAAACCTTGCAAATGCCTTCTGAGGAAAGCTGCCTTAAGTAGTTCTTCCTGCAGGCAAACTTCTCAGACTCCGTGTTACCGTGGTAACCAGAGAACTCTCCACCACCACCACCAGTCCTTGTGTCTCTGACTCAGCTGTAGCACGGTTCCCTCTTGCTGTTGCTAATCTCTGGGTAACCTCCCCATCACTTGGGCTCTTAGCTCTTCCATCATCTGTGTAACTCATTCCCTGTATGAGATCGCTTCTGTTGTAAATAATTGAAGTGGTTGCCACTGTCCTGATCAGAACTTGACTGGTGAAATGGCCTACTGCATTGGTTTGTTACCCTTCTAGTCATGTACAAAGACTAACCAGTTGTCTTTTAATCCCAGTTCTCTCAGAAAGAGAAGCTGGTTGGCCCGGTTTGTTTCAGGTTCCTGATGGGTTTTGGGGGTGGGGAGAGGAGAAAGGCCATTGAGAGTTAGTGGGAGATAGCCCTTATGAAGAGCTGGACACAGAAAAAAAAAGAGCTGGACACAGTCCCCAATGTATCTTCTACAGCAACCCAGAATGGGGTACCCAAATGGCCCTTGTTAGCTCACAAAACTTTTAGTAATTTTTAATATTGGCCTCACAATCTTTATTACATTCTTAATTATCTTTATAGCCAAAAATAACTCATAAACGATCTTTCTTATTTTCTTAACAATGAGAAGTTTTAGGTTGTTTTTATCTCTACCTGAGGTTAGCTGCTTTTTAATGGATGGCTCTGAAAAATGAAACCCCAAATGCAAAAGAATGAAAGAGCTTAGGTATCTTGTTATTACTCAACAACTGTATCTTGTAGCTCTAATCTGAAGTGGCCCAGTATAATGGGGGGTATTTTAGCTCAGGTGCCCAGAGAAGCAGATACCAAGATGTGGTTGGATATACAAAAGTTTTAATCAGAGAAAACCAGTGAAGGATAAAAGAAAGGAAGCAGGAGCAGGATGGGAGAAACTTCAGCCAGTTCTCAGAAAGTTTGAGCAGGCCTAGGAGGACTCCTCCAGCCAAAGTTGCCCGTTAGAGCAAACCAGCATCTTCTGAGAATGTGCCTGCACTAATACCACAGCAGGCAGCAACCAAGGCTGAAAGTCAATTATGCTCCCTGTAGCAGGAGATCTGAGATGGGTATTTCCATGAATGAAAATAAAAGGTAGCAAAGGAGGAAAAATGTTACCATGTTAATCTAGGCCACTATGGCATTTTCAGGATCTGATGGTGGCCCATTTACCCAGGCAAATTGAGTGGCATGGAGGAGAGAAGAGCCAGTAGAGGGGATGCAGATGATGGCCTGGTCAGACAGAGAACATCTGCATTTGTTTTTTTTTGGTCTTTATTTTTTAGAGAGAGAGGAAGGGAGAGGGATAGAGAGATAGAAACATCAATGATGACTGGTTGCCTCCTGCAGGCCCCCCGCCCCCCCCCCCCCCCCCCCGCCCCCCAGCTGGCAACTTGGGCATGTGCCCTGACTTGGAATCCAACCAGTGGCCTCTTGGTTCCTGGGTCGATGCTCAATCACTGAGCTACACGGGCCGGGCCTGCATTTGCTTTTCAGCTTCACTTTCTGCCACGCCACAAGACAGAGAATACACACAGATGCTAAAGCAGAGAACCAACTAGCACCCAAGTAGCTGCAAAATTGTCTCAATTATTCAACTCTTTTTTTCTAAGAATGCTGATGTTGGTTCAAATTTAATTTTTCTAGCTTAAAAAATATGAATTGTATTATAAGTAGCATAACTCAAAATGAATTTCCACACAATGTTTATATTTTCTGGTGTTATTAATCATCAGCTTTATTACTTTAGTTTCTTTTTCCTAGATTAGATTGCAGGCCACTCTCAGCCCTGTCAATATGCTCTGTGTTGCCTGGGGACTAACAAACCCTCATGTTTTCTCTTGGAGACTAAGGATGTGAGAAGCCAGAGAAGAGCTGGATTCTTAGAGCTACTATTGTACCTAAAGGATGAGGTCATTGGTATGGGTCTCCATAGCTGGGCCTCCCAGCCTTGAAACCACCAGGATGCAGGTGATGGGAGAGGACTGGGCTGGTTTCCCATGTCTCCTCACTTCCTGCCTGCCAATTAACCTCTAGGGCAGGGGTGGGGAACCTTTTTTCTGCCAAGGGCCATTTGAATATGATTTTTTTTTCCTGATAATCCTTGCCCAAGGATATTTTTTCCATTGATTTTTTTTTTTTTTTTTTAAAGAGAGAATGGTAGGGAGGGGGAGAGACAGAGAGAAAAACACTGATGTGGGAGTAACACATTGATTGGTTGTCTCCCGCATGCGCCCTGGCCCTGAAACCAAGGTATGTGCCCTTGACTGGAATCAAATCCAGGACCCTTCAGCCTGTGGGCCAACACTCTAACTACTCAGCCAAATTTGCTAGGGCCATTTGGATATTTATAACATCATTCGCAGGCCATACAAAATTATCAACTTAAAAAATTAGCCTGCTTAAAAAAATTAGCCTGCTATATTTGGTCAAACATTTAATTAACTCAGCCCTAATGCCTTGGCAGGGCCAGACCAAAGATTTCGTGGGCCTTAAAGGGTCCACTGGCTGGTCATCCCCGCCCCCCTCCCCCCCGCAGTCTAAGGTAATCTGGGGGCAGATGGGAATCTTCCTTGCAACGCTGAAGAAATTGACTAATCCTCAATACTTCAGGAGAGATGATGAGGATCAGAGGTGAGATGTTGGTGAGGTTGGAGAAGGAACCCCATTACTTGGTGCCTGAATGTTGCAGGATAAGGGAGAGTCAAGGAAAGTTCTCAGGTTATCTGCTTGGGGCTCAGAATGGAGGGGAAGACAATGTACTACCAGTGGCGGTAGGGGCACAGGAAAACGGGCAGGTTTGGAGGGAATTTGAAAAGCTCAATTTGAGCAGGTTGACTTTGAGGTGCCAGTGGGACCATTTGGGACACTTCTCTAGCAGAGAGCTGGATATATAATTCTATTCTGGTTATTTATTGCTACTAACAAACCACCACCAAACTCAGTGGTTTCACAGAACAACAAATTTGCCCACAATTCTGCAATTTGGGCTTGGTGGAGAACAGCTTGTTTATGCTCCATGTGGTGTCAACTTGATTGGGGTTGGAGAATCCACTTCTAAAATGGCCTCACTCACGTGGGTGGCTGATTGGTGCTGTGTCCAACTGGAGCACTGCTGGGGCCATCAGCCAGGGGCCTCCATTTTCTTCCATTCAGCCTCTCTGGACAGCCAGGTTAGACTTCTTACAGCATGGTAGTGTCAGAGTAGTTGGTTTGCTTACATCATGCTTCCCCTAAAGGATAAAAACAGAAGGGGCTGTCAAACAGAAAAATTAAACAAGCAACGGAATAGATTTTATTTTGGCTACTGAAATAGGGAGAATACCCAGATTTGAAGATGAAGATCAGAGTGCCTTGGGAAGGTGGTTGTGCCTTATGCTTTCATAGGGAGGAGTAGACAAGTCACAGTTGGGATTAGTTTGTAATCTGGAGAAGTCTTAAGTCTTGGTCAGTCAGGAAATGTTTATCTCTGGGTCTAGCTAATTTCAAGGGGACAAACAATTCTAACCTCAGCTAAACATTCTTGAGACAAAGACCAGGAAATCGAAGGATTTTTGTCTGAGCTTGTGAACAAGTTAGAAAAAAATGGAGAGGTCTGTGTTGGGCTTTGTCACAGGTAAACAAGGAGTCATCTTCTAGTCTCATGAGAAAAAGTGGATAGTGAATCTCATCTAAGTCATATGGGGAAGGGTGATTTTTTGTGGTAAGCCATTTCCCAGAACATAGACAGATGGGGGGATTTCCTAGTCACTTCTGTTTTCCATAACTAGGGCTCTGATAAAGTTCAACGTGGTCACTGCAAAGCCTTCTTAAGGCCTAGAACTGGCATAGTCATTTTGCCACATTTTATTGTTTAAAGCAGGTGACAAGTCCAGCCCAGACACAAGGGGAAAGGATTACACAAAGAAGGAATACTGGGAAGGCGTGGTTCATTGTGAGCCACCAAATTAATATTCTCCCAGAGCGTCTGAGCCTTGGACTGGATATTTAGAATAGGTAGGTATTAGCATAAACTAGGCAGTAACAAACTATTTGATGGGATCAGAAAAGTGTCTATCAATATTGCAGACATATAAGATTGGAGTTTTGAGGGTTGTGACTGAAGGGGTTCAGAACAGGCCTCCCCAGAATTTGTCACTTTGGCAATGTGGACTATATGAAGGCAATCAAGGCCCAGAAGATTCAAGAAAAACTTTTACCTGTCCCCAAATTACTGAAAGAATGTAGATAGACCGGGTGCTCCAGAAAGAGAACTATTACCAGACATAACTTTTTATCTGGATAACCTATCTGTATGGCAGGGCAAACACTTAATTAACAAACATCTGCTCTTATTTTCCTATGAATTACCCTTTCCCTCCCTTAAGCCCTATTCCTTACCTCATTTCTTAGCTCAGTATGGCATACAGCAGGTCCTCGAATAATTTTATTTCTCTCAATGTCATTTTGCTATAATGTTGATGAAATGCCCTAGGAACCTGATTATATCAATTAGCCTACGGTTAAAATTGATTTTATTATATGTTGTTTCATGTAAAGTCACAGAACCTATCAACAATATTAAGTGAAGATTCACTGTATAAACCTCAACTGCCCAACTTGCCCTTGGATCTCACATTCTTTTGGGACCCCATATATGTGTTACTAAATTTGTTTTTCTCCTGTTAATCTGTTATATTAATTTGATTATTAGACCAGCCAAAGAACCTAGAAAGGTAGAAAGAAAATTTTCCCTTCCCAACATGATTTTCCTAGTTTTTCAGAAGCTCTGCTAATACTGTTTATTGATCAACATTTATCCCAACATTTTCTGGGATTTTGTTGTTAGTCCTGTTTCTTGAACATTATGTCAGTATTCACTAGTTTTATAGTAATGACTAGAGGCCCGGTGCATGACATTTGTGCACTGGGGGAGTGTGGGGGTCCCTCAGCCTGACCTGCACTCTCTCCAATCTGGGAGCCCTCAGGGGAGCCCTCTCCAATTCAGGAGTTTCTGTCTGTCTTTGCAATCATATGAGCGAATTGTCTGAGACCCCCCCCCCAACCCAGTTTGGTTTGTCGCTCACAGAATAATAGAGGCATTATTTTTTCTTTGCTTCATTGGCGAAGATTTCCTGAAAGTTTTAGGATATCTTCCCTTTAATTTTTCCTAGACACTCTGATTTTACTTATGTCTCTCACCTTTGCTTTCCCTCCATCCCCCACCGCAACAGTAACTTGCTCCAGGCTCACTTTGCTCTAGTGCAGCGGTTCTCAACCTGTGGGTCGCGACCCCTTTGGGGGTCAAACGACCCTTTCACAGGGGTCGCCTAAGAACATCAGAAAACACATATATAATTACATATTGTTTTTGTGATTAATCGCTATGCTTTAATTATGTTCAATGAAATTGGGGGTCACCACAACATGAGGAACTGTATTAAAGGGTTGCGGCATTAGGATGGTTGAGAACCACTGCTCTAGTGTCTGGAGATCCGTCTGCCACCAGAACTACGATTCCCAGCATTCCTGGTGCTCCCTGCGCTCTTGGTTTTCCCTTCCTGCTCTGTCTCCATCCCATGGCCTCCCAATCTGCCAAGGCCTCCAAGCCACCAGCTCTCCCTCTCTGTTCTCCGTCTGGAGGCTTGGGGAGCCAAGTTCCCTAAGCCGCTCCACTCACCGCCATCTTTATCAGGTTAATTTGCATACCCACCCCTGATTGGCTGGTGAGCATAGTGGAGGGATGGTCAATTTACATGTTTCTCATTTATTATATAGGATTTCTCTTTTATTATATAGGATGACTTATCTAGCCAGAACTGCCAGTTTTTACATTTTAATTATTTTCCCTGATTAAATCTGGCTAGAAGCACTAATTTAGCCTAGCCACATTCTACATCAAAGAGGGGCAACAGAGCCTGGCTGGTTGTGGCTCAGTGGTTGAGCATCAACCTATGAACCAGGAGGTCATGGTTTGATTCCCACATGCCCAGGTGGGTTGCAGACTCCATCCCCAGTGTGGAGTGTGCAGGAGGCAGCTGATCAATTATTCTCTCTCATCATTGATGTTTCTATCTCTCTCTCCCTCTCCCTTCCTCTCTGAAATCAATAATAAAAAAATATATTTAAAAAAAAGTGGGGCAACAGAAAGAAAGGGAGTCCCTGGGTGAAGGGGAGTGTTTGTGAAGAAAGGTCTCCCATACAGGGACCCTCTCTGAAGCTAGCTAACCTTTGGAAATTTGACATTTCTCTCCCTTGGTTTCCTTTTGCTGGACTCAACAGTATCAATTTCCTTTGGAGCTCTTGGTGAGGGTAGGGTAATAAAAAATCATAAATCTTTTTTACAAGTTGAAGCATTTACTACTCTAATTAGCACCGCCTTTCAAAGGCTTTCATATAGGGGAAACAAACACTAGCATTCCACGTGTGCTTCTGCTTCGGTGAAAGGGTAAGTAGAGGGCAACAAGACACAGGGTTTAGACATTGCCTGTATTCTGTTAGTCAGTCATCACACCTTTACTGAGAGGCCACAATGCTAAAGACACATACTGTACTAGGGTATGTGGAAAAGACAAAATCCGAGCCTAGGATTGCGGGTTTGTAAAAAATTACTGTTACATATAACTTCTCTATCGGTTATATTAAAGTAGGTCAGCCCTAACCGGTTTGGCTCAGTGGATAGAGCGTCAGCCTGCGGACTGAAGGGTCCCAGGTTCGATTCTGGTCAAGGGCATGGGCATATACCTTCCTTGGGGGCACATCCCCAGTGGGGGGTGTGCAGGAGGCAGCTGATCGATGTTTCTCTCTCATCGATGCTTCTAAGCTTCTAACTCTCTATCCCTCTCCCTTCCTCTCTGTAAAAGATCAATAAAATATATTAAAAAAATAAAATATAATAAAGTAGGTCAGCACAAAATGCTAATACTCTCCCCAAACAGGGTAGGGTACATTTCTCGGAGGAAGTGACAGACAAACTGGGTCTTGAAGTATGAATAGGAGTCTACTTAGCTATAGAAAACTAATGGAAGACCATTTTGTATGCAAGGAAATGTAAATTCTTAGGCTGGGAGGGTACCGGGGGCTGACATCTCCCCTTCCTCTCAGTCGCCGCCAGGAAAGGCAGCTGTGAGTGGTGAGTGCGAGTAGCTCAGTCCCAGTGGCAGGTTCCCAGACTTTAGCTGCGCGATTGGTGGTGGTGCCGGTGCTGGTGGGGTAGCGAGAAAGGGAGGAAAACATTTAAAGAGCCTCCTGCGCATGCGCTCTCGCGGCCGGCCGGCCCGGCGAGGCTGCGCCGCTGGTTCACTCCCTACCTCAAGCCTCGTGGGGCCCCGCACACTTGGCCCCGGGAGGGAGCGCGCCTCGCGCCCGCGCAGTCTCCCGGCCCAGGCGGGCGCCTGCGCACGGGCGCCGCGGACCCGCGAGCGCCGCGGGGTTATGAGAGGTGGAGCGCGGGGAGGGCGCGCGGCAGGAAGCGGCCGCCGTTACGGCGCGCGCGTGGTCACGTGGCCGCTGGTCGCCGCCGCCACCCTTCCCGCCCTGTTCTCTTTCTGGTCGGGCCGGCCGGTCCCGCGAGCGCCCGGCCGAGACTGAGGGAGAGAGAGAGAGAGAAAGAGGAGGGGAGGAGGAGGATTCAGGGAGTAGGAGCTGGGGAGCCCTTCTGCGCCACAGGTAAAGCAAAAATGATGATGATGATGATGATGATCATAAAAAAGCTGAGCCCTCGGAGCGCCTCCGGCTTCCTCCAGAGCATCCCCCACATGCAGAGGCTCCCGCCCGGGTTCCCCCTAAGCGTCTCAGGACCAGTCCCGCCTCCCCTCCCCTCCCCTCGCTGTTGCTGCTGCCTCCGCCTCCCGGGGCGGCCTGCGGGTGCGGGTGCCGCCGCCGCCGCCGCTGTCGCGCGGGGGGTTATTAATACAGCCTCGCGTTCGTGCGCTTCCCAGAGCGGCTGGGGGTGCGGGTGGGGTGGGGTGGCGGGAGGGGAGGCTCCCCCAGCTCCCGGGCGGGCCGGCGTGGAGGCTGCGTCCCCAGCCTGCCTGCCTGCCTGCCCTGGGGAGAGTGGGGTGCAGGCTTCCAGGCCAGCTGCAGCGAGGGGGCAGGCATGGTGGCTGGACTTGGTCGGGCGCCACTTCCTACTTGGTCAACGTCCCTGCTCCTTTCTGCCCCGGGCTGCACGCTTCCTTCGCAGGCCGGAAGCGAAACCGGCCCGCCGTCCCCAAAATTCCTTTAAAATGCCGCCTTTACCAGAAATGGGAGCCTTTCACCTTTGAGGGAAGAACCGTGTCCTTGTTGTAGTGCGACTTCAGTGTATTCACCTGTAGGAACATGCACGTTGAGGCCTTTCCGGATGCGAGAAACTTCGCTGAGGGTGAAAGTTCTCTCTCTCCACCCCCCCCCCCCCCCCCGGATTTTTCCTGGAAAAACGAACACAAACCTGTAAAAACAATGTTCGGGTCTGCACGTGACTTTTTCAATGCTAGGATTCAACAGTGTTAGTTCCAGGAACCTGATCTATGTTTTAAAGTTTACATCCTTAAAGATATTTTTTTCTGAATGGCTTTCTGGAAAAAGTTTCATTGGTCGACTTTAAATAGGACTGAATCCCGAAGTTTTAGCATGCAGAGTGCACGGTTTGCGGCCGGTTGAGCTGGCATTTCTAGACCCAGTCACTTTTGCACTCTTTGGACAATAAGATATAGTCTCAATAAAACTATGTATTATTGGTTTTGTGCCGTTGCACAAAATAATGACTCAAAGCGGGAAGCATTATTGTTGTTGAAACTAGTACAAATCTTTGAATACTTATTGGTATCAGTGGTAACGAAATTAAAGTATATGTTATTTCTCGTAATGAGCTTTCCTAATTCCGCATCTTGGTTGTTTTCATAATATATCTCTGAATTCAAATGTGAAATTGAGCGTTTTTAATTTTTACAGTAGAGTCATTTGGAACAGTGCTTCTCAAACTTTAATGTGCATAGGAATCCCATGGGATTCTGGTTTGAAGGTGCCAAATCTGGGTCAGTAGATAGATCTGTGATTCAGCTTGATATTCTGCGTTTCCGATAAGCTTCTAGGTACTGCTGGACAAGGAACCATCCTTGAGTAGCAAGGAGGTAATTAACTTGTGTGCTAAGAAATAAAATGATGTATCAGTGGACAAGTGCCTTTTAATAACTCACCCAGGTGTAGAAGTGACTTGGGAGAAGGGGCAAATAGGATGAACTGAGAAGGGTTTTCGTAGGGAGATCACTTACGCAGAGTGAGCAGGCCAGGTCTGGGGCCCAGGGCCGGGGTAGCGGCAGAACTGGGGGAGCTGCCCCAACCGGGAAGAGTGCAGGTACCAGGTGTGCCTGCTGAGTGGCGCCCCTATCACCTGGTCGGTGGATTTCCCATGGAAGCTTGCTGTGTTTCTAGCTGAAGGAATTGCTCAGCTCTAGGTAGTTGGGCTTTATCAACATCAGCCTCTGAATGCACTGCTGGGATGAAAGTTTCTTTAAGTGGTGGGAGTATTGAGTGTGTGCTCTCTCTGCTCATTCAAAAGCAGCCTCTGTTGAGTATCCCCATCCTGAGCCTTGGAAGCAAACTGGCAAAGTGTTAAGGGTCTCCACCTGTTGAGGGTATCCTTCCTACCTGGGTTCAGATGTTTTTCTAATGTACTTAAAAAACGTAAAATGAAAAGTTTGTGTCACTCATAACCTCGAATACTTTATGTGTAGAAATATGGTTTTACTTTAAAACAACTTCATGGAAGTGTAACATCAAAACTTTAGTACCATAAATCTTATAGTCATTAATTCTTACTTTACCATTGTTTCTTTATGTTATTAACTAATATTTATGACAGCACTTTTGAAGTAGTTACTGAGTGCCAGGCACTGTTCTAAGCGCTTAGTAGCTACTTGAACTCATGTAATCCTCACAACAACCTTTTCGCAGTGGTCGACAAACTCATTAGTCAACAGAGCCAAATATCAACAGTACAACGATTGAAATTTCTTTTCAGAGCCAAATTTTTTAAACTTAAACTATATAGGTAGGTACATTGTTATTAACTTAATTAGGGTACTCCTAAGGCTTAGGAAGAGCCACACTCAAGGGGCCAAAGAGCCGAATGTGGCTCGCGAGCTGCAGTTTGCTGACCATGGCTTTAAGGAAACATGCTCACGTTTGCACAGCTGACACTCAGCTAGGACTCCGGTCGGTCGTCTAACTCTTGAGTCCATGCTTTTAACAATCTTCTCTATGTTGCCTTTTTAGAAGATAATTTGATGGTATTTTTTTATGTCTTCGTTCCTATTGTTGAAAATTATGATCTTTCATTTTAAAATTCAAATTTGTCATTCTTTTTTTATTTTTTAAATTTCATTTTATTGTTTAAAGTATTACAAATAGTAGTACATATGTCCCTTTTTTTCCCCATTCAGTCTGTCATCCTTTTAAAAGTTTCCCTTATTTTTTCCCCATTTAGAAATGAAGAACTAGTATTAGTTCTTCAGTGTTTGTAATTTTTACTGAATAAGATACTGAAATTTGCAAAGAATTATTTTGTTTGTACTTGTTTGCTGGACCAGTCTCTAAATTGGTATGTCACTATTAAATGTACAAGTAGTATCTGCTTCCCTTTGACCCTGCAGGTTTTCAGTCCTTTATTTCCTGCCTATGCCTGTCCTCCACCTTCTCATGAATACTTGGTAGATTCATTTTATTTTTGTTAATCCTGAGAGAGTTTTGGGGGGATTGACAGGGTTGCTGATTTTATTTTGCTAGTAAGGACAAAACAAAACAAAACACCTAAGCATTGGTCATCATGATCCTATTTTAACACTGCAAAAAAAAAGGACAACCTCAGGATAAAGGATGATATTGTATGTTGAATAATTTGTAATTCATAAACATATTAATATATGGTCTGTCTCCTACCCCCTTTTTGTCTTGGACCATAGAAGGCTTTGTCTAAGACATCTCTTAACATGGGGAGGTCACCAGAATGGCAGTGTGTGTGCTAGAACTTGAGAAATGAGAGATTGTGGCTGGGTTTAGTTGGGGGAGGGGGAAAAGGTAGGGGGAGGGAGAGTATTGGGGGTGGGAAGGGCCTGTGGGGCTGATTACAGTAGCATTAATTCTCTATTAACTGGGATAACAGTGAGTTTGGGAAGGAAGTCAGTGTAACACCAGGTCCTGTTATAAATGTTTTCTCAAAGCTCATACTCTGTTTTTGTGATGTCTGTTATGCTGTCATGCTGGCCAGTTCCTGAGCCTCACAGTACTTCACTTTTCTGTTTTTAAAATGAAGATAAATAATAACTATCTCAGAAAGTTGTTTTGAGGATTAAGTGAGAATATATGTGTATATATACATACATATATACATATATAGACATATATACATATAATATGTATAACATGCATATGTAAAACTAGAGGCCCGATGCATGGATTTGTTCACCGGTGGTCGGCAAACTCATTAGCTGAGGGTGGGGTCCCTCAGCCTGGCCTGTGCCCTCTCGCAATCCGGGACCCCTTAGGGGATGTTGGACTGCCGGTTTTGGAACCTGCAATCTGACATCCCCCGAGGGATGCAGTAGTGCATGAAGCTGCAGGTGGCCGGGAGGAGCCTATGCCTAGGCTGGGCGCAGCTCCCGCTCATCCTGGCCCCATGGCGCCTGCCTCCACTGACACTAGGTAGCGCTGCCACGGAGGCAGGAGAGGCTCGTGCCACTGCAGCTGCACTTGCCAGCCACGAGCCCAGCATCTGCCCGGTTGGTGAGCTGAGTGGCGCTCCTGCTGTGGGAGCGCACTGACCACCAGGGGGCAGCTCCAGCGTTGAGTGTCTGCCGCCTGGAGGTCTGTGCACATCATAGTGACAGGTCAACCTGTCGTTCGATCGACAGGTGGTAATGGTCACTTAGGCTTTTATGTATATAAATGATAATGTAGTGTCTGGCATGTAGTTAATCTACCATGTATGCCCTATAATCTGCAGTGTGGTTGATCATATCCACATAATCAAGACTGATTATATCTGAATGAATCTAATGGAAATTGTACATTTATTTTGGTATAAGACTATGGGCTTATAAAACAGAAAGTTTGTACTTTGTGGATGAAATACAAAATTGGTATAGTAATGCTCTTATCTCTTTGGAGAATTAAATATTATTAAATATGGTTTGGCAACTCAGATCTTTCAAAACAAGGAAGTAAGGCTGTAGAGATGCTAAATATATTTTTGGTGGTTGTTTGAAAGGTTTAGTTTAAAATTTTCAGGTGTAGTGTTTTGAAGCCTAGAATAAGAAAACCCTTTTTTCTTACAGCTTCTCTGACTGTATAACTTAAACCTTCCTCAACCAACTCCTCTGCTCTTTAAAATAATCTTTGCATTCTCCAGACCTGGTCTATAGCCCCTTATCTGAAACCCATGGTGGCATACGTGTCTCAGAAGTAAAAAGATTTTATAGTTTACTAGAGGTCTAGTGCACGGATTCATGCACCAGTGGAGTCCCTCGGCCTGGCCTGTTCCCTCTCGCAATCTGGGACTCCTCAGCTGGGCCGAACCGGCAGTCTGACATACCCCGAGGGATGTGGCAGTGCACGAAGCGGCAGACGGCCAGAGGGGAGCCTGAGCCATTCCCGCTCATCCCGGCCCACTGCGCCTGCCTCCCACTGCACCTGCCTCCGCTGCTGCTCGGTAGTGCTGCCATGGTGGCGGGAGAGGCTCCCACCACAGCAGCTGCGCTTGCCAGGCCTGAGCCTGGCTTCTGGCTGAGTGGCGCTCCTGCTGTGGAAGTGCACTGGCCACCAGGGGGCAGCTCCTGCATTGAGCGTCTGCCCCCTGGTGGTCAGTGCACGTCATAGCAACTGGTTGACTGGCTGATTGGTCGTAAAGGTCGCTTAGGTTTTTATATATATAGATTGTTGTGAATGGGATCTCTCTCTCTCTTTCTTTCTCTCTCTCTCTCTGTCTCTGTCTCTCTCTCTCTCTCTCTCTCTCTGTGAGTGTATTTCTACCTGACTTCTGCTGGTGAATAAAGAGCTGCTGATTTTTTAAAATATATTTTATTGATTTTTTACAGAGGAAGGGAGAGAGATAGAGAGTTAGAAACATTGATGAGAGAGAAACATCGATCAGCTGCCTCCTGCACATCTCCCACTGGGGATGTGCCTGAAACCCAGGTACATGCCCTTGACTGGAATTGAACCTGGGACCTTTCAGTCCACAGGCCGACGCTCTATCCACTGAGCCAAACCAGTTTTGGCATTTTTGTGTATTTTGTAACTAGTCACTTTATGAATCTATTTATTAAGCAGCCTTTGAGTTGATTCTCTTACATTTTCTAGGTAGATAAGCATAACATTGAAGCCAGCCATTTTTATGTAAAGGTCTTTTTCATGATTAATTTTCACTATGGTAGCTGTGCTGGAATGAATTTCTTAATTTCATTGACTCGGAATATGTTTTGATTTGGTATCACTGTGAATTGATGTACTCAGCTCTCAGAAAGTTATTCCACCAAATGAGTTCTGTTATGGACTAAATGTTTTCCCCCAAAATTCATAAGTTGAAATCCTGTTCCCTTTCCCATGGGATGATATCAGGAGGTGAGACTTTTGGGAGGTAACTAGGAGTTAACTGAGGGAGAAAGTTTTGAGGGTGGATGAGGTCATGAGGGTGGAGCCCTCATGAACTGGATCAGTTCCCCTATTAACAGTCACCAGAGAACTTGCTTCCTCTCCTTGGTATGTGAGGATACAACCAGAAGTCTGCAGTCTGCAACCTGGGAGAGGGCATTCAGCCCTCAGAATTGTGAGAAATACATTTCTGTTGTTTAAAAGCGTCTAAGTGTATGATATTTTGTTATAGCAGCTGAAACTGATTAAAGACAATCTCTAAGCTGAAAAGTTTTGTGATTCCACTTTGTCAAAAGACTCCTGGTAACAGACACAGCTCTCTGGTACTTTAAGTTAAAATAATTGTGGTTGTTTAGCTCCACCTCCCAAGCAATTATTCTGAGATTTTTGCATTTTTATCTCCTTAGAGCTTGAAGATTTTTTCTATGTGGTTTGGCAAAAATTAAAAGATAAGTCTGATAGACTACAGAGATCAGACCTGTGTTTGCTTGTTTGCAGTATCAAGTATCATGGTTTTCTTTTTCTGATCAGGTGGTGTAATTAAATTTTCTAATTGTTAGACTGAGTGTAATGGAAACTATCGGGAAGTGAAAAATGGACCCGGGGGCAGTGACTGGCAGAGGATAGGATGGGGAAGTGTCTGGTATGTCAGCTCTTCTTTCTCTGGCCCTCTTTCTACTTTCTGATGATCTTCCCTGGACTTCTTTAACTCTGTCCTTCTAATGATTTTCTGACTTCCTATATATTCTCTAGGTATACCTCTTCTTTTTTAAGAGAATAGCTCCCCTCCATGCTTTCTACTTTGATCAGCAGAACAGATGCTTTGTGCCTCTCTGGGAAGTGCTCCTGATCAGCGCTTTGAATTTCCTTCCTTCTTGTCACTAAAACTATCTGCAAAATGCCCTGACCAGTGGCCATTAAGCATCCTACCTTGCACAGCCTGTGCAAAACAATGATTAAACTTGGGTTTCCTTATAACATAAAGCCACTACTTTGGAAATGTTAACAAAATGAGAGAGCCAGATACCTTTTAAAGACAGATTGTCAGAGAATTGTGGAATGGTTGAGGACTACAGAGGAGATAGTGAGAGATTAGTGTTACAAAGATAGAATAAGCTTTTGAAGAGTCTGTTATCTTAGATCTCCAACCCTGATTTCTTCCTGAGTTTTAGACCCGTGTTATATGATTGGCTACTGGGTAATTCCACAGTTGAATGGCCTACAGAAAGTTCATCTTCTCTTGCAAAACCTATCCTCCCTCCCAAGTTTATTATTTCAGTGGATGACACCACTATCTCTCTAGTTGTTTAAGCTAGAAACCTGGCAGACACACTTTACTTTTTAAAATATCCTTACCCAAGGATAGGTTTTTGCAAAAAAAATTATTTGGGGGGGGGGGGGCGGGGAAAGAGAGAGAGAGAGAGAGAGAGAGAGAGAGAGAGAGAGAAACGTTGATCTGTTGCCTCCCGTATGTGCCCTGTCCGGGGATTGAACCTGCAACCTACGTATGTGCCCTAACCAAGAATCAAACTTGCAACCTTTTGGTGTATGGGACACTCCAGCCAACTGAGCCACCTGGCTAGGTTTTACCTTCTTTTTTTAAAAAGTTCACTTAAAGGCATTGGGCTCTGTGTATTCTACCTCTTGACCCCATTGTCTTTTGATCCCTACTCTGGTACATTATCTCTTGATTTGCCAGATTTTCTGTCTCTTGCTAATGTTTCTGTAAGGTTTTCTGACTGGTGTCACTGTAGCCAGGTGATCTTTTTAACCGCTCACCTGATTCTCTTACTCTATAGCTTTGAACCTTTAATATTTTCCGTCACTTCTGTCCCAGTCTTGTATCTCTTTCTTCTACCGCTCCTATACTCTGTGATTTAGTTTAAAGTACTGAAATCTTTGAGTTTTGGGAACTGCTTATTATTTTTGTTTGTCTCAAGCCTGACATATTCTGTCGCTTGATCTTACTGAATTGCGAAGTCTCAGCTTAAATGCCATATCCAGGAAGCTTCCTTACACCACTAAGTCTGAGTTGTGCCGTCCTGTTAGGCCAGATACCCTGTACTATTCCATGACATTAATGTATTATAATTGTCCTTTTACCTAAGAGTCTGTGTCCCACTTTTGACTGGTCTGTGAGTGGCAAGGCCATATACATCATCTTTACTCCTGGTGCTATGCCTATTAAAAGTTGATGTCATACCAGGTACTGAAAATACAGCAGTGAATAAGAGGGTGTTCCAGTTATTAACTACTGTGTGATTAATCTCCCCACAATTTAATAGTTTAAGACAACATTAATATTTATTCATACATGATTTTATAATTTGTATAGCAGTTGGTAGGAGTAGTTTATTGGTTTTACTTGGTATCAGTTCTTTGTTGGTTAGTTACTACTTCCAAGATGGCTGGCAGTTGATTCTGGCTGCTGCCTTGGAGCTCAGTAGGTCTGTTAATCAGGGCACCTACATGGGGCCTCCTCATGTGGCCTGGGCACAACTGGTGGGTTCTGACGGGGAGTGTCCCAAGAACAAGCATTCTAAGAGTAGGAAGTGGAAGCAGCCAGTCCTGTTAAAGATTATGCTTGGAACTGATGAGCATCACTTCTGCTGTCTTCTATTGGTTGAATAGAGTCAGCCCAGATTTGATGGGAGGAAAATTAAACTCCATCTCCTGATGGAGAAAGTGGCAAAGAACTTGTGACTATGTTTAATCCACTAAACAGACCTAAAAAACAAACAAAATAAAACTATAAAAGTTGTTGGATGAGTTACTTTCTGTCTATATCTTCAACCTCCAAGAATCATGATCATATATCATTAATTTAAAAATAGTCAAAGAACTACTTATAGTGAAAAATTTTAAAATAAATTTTACTCTCAATCTTCTTAAATAATTACTATTTTCTGTTATTCATATAGTTTCTTAATTTTTAAGTTTTAAATACACATATAGCTTCTAATTTCAGTCAGTTCTGTTTAAAAATTTTACCTTTCCTAAATCCTCATGCACTGATGTTATTACTCTGTAAATTTCTAGAAGTGTGATTGTATCAGGTATGTATAATTTAGATTTTGATACTTATTGTTAAACTGCCTAATAGATAATATTCATTTATACCCCAACTTTTAGTGCAGGGTATAAATTACATTTGCCCATAGCCTTGCTACCAAGAAAGTATTGCAAATCATTGTTTTTGGTTAAACTATTGGTAAAAATTGACAGATTGCTTTTATTATTTCTTCAATGCCTATTTAAGTCCTTTGTCTAATTTTGGGGAAGTTTTTTTCTTATTGATTTCTCAAGCGCTCTTTGCCTATCATATATAGCCAATATTCCTAATTTTATTTTTAAATTCTTATACATTTTAAAAATTATTGTGAAGAATTGTTCAATTTTTATGTACCTCTTTATCTTTATGATTTTGTTTCTTGGCAAAAATAAGATTAAACTCAGTTCTCTCTTATTTGTCTTGTTTTACCACTCTGGCCAATCTTCCAGTAGTTTGAAATACAGATTTGTATACACACATATTGCAAGTGAGGTAAAACAATCACAGGCCAAGAAATTTTATAGCAATAATACAGGCTGTGTTTTGGGGAATTAATTTCAGAATCTTACTCATCTCTTAATAGTCTTACAACACAATGGAATTGATCTGTTTTGGGATTTGGAAAAATTCTATCTTCGACAGTGAATCATGTTGAATAAAGGCAAATTACTGTCAGTGTTAGACTTATGCAAAAAATGAAAGAAACCTTTTAAAATTGAAAACAGTAGAATATGGTCAGCTAGGTTATATGGACAAAACAGTTACCTGAAAAGAATAAGAAATGCTAAAATAATTTTTTTTTCTCCTTAAGAGCTAATGTGATAGTAAGAAATTACCAGGCCAAAATCTATACGAAAACAGGAATTCAGAGAAGTAAGCAGAATATTAAAACTGCTTTCCTTTGAGGATATTTGTCACATTTTAGGGAACTTTGCCTTTGTTTTGAAAACCTCACAAGGCACATATTTGTATAGAAATTAACGCCCAGAAACGCCCAAGCAGTTGAGTCTGATAGGAAATACCTTTCCTATGAAATTGGAACTCCAAAGAGCAATGCCCATAGAGTATGCGCAAACCAAAACCCTTCCTATGCTCTTGCTAATAGGAGCCTGCATGAATAGTTGCTTTGGACATGAAAAAAATACCTATTCCTAAGCAGACTTTCCCTCTTGACTTGTGGCTCAAATTTAGCATTACCTGTTAGTCCAAAAAAAGCCTCAAGTTGTGAATTTAAAATGGTTTTAGGTCCTTGGCAGAAACAAATGAAAGTCCTTTCAGGTAGGATACATTTTTATCTTAGGTCCTAGGAATTCCCACAAATAATCTTCCAAAGAATTAGTTCACAGTAGAATATAACCAAGCATGTGAGGTAACAAGACACTATGAGTGGTAAGAAGCAGCAGGAACAGTAGATGGACATAGACCCCTAAAACTTCAGATTTTGGAATTATCAGACAAAGATTACTGGTATAAAACAACTGTTTTTTATGGTTACAAAAAGATGAAAAATATCTGCAGAGAATAGGAAGCTAAACAGATTTGAAAAAGACCTGAATAAAACTAGAATTAAAAAATACAATAACTAAAATGAAAAACTCAGTGGTTATAGTTAATGGTATATAAAATACAGCTAAAGAGAATTAATGAACTGGACATAGGAAAAAAGACATTATCCAGAATGTAGCACAAAAAGACAAGGAAATGTATAAAAAGAAAGACATTAAGATATATAGAACATAAAATGAGAAAGCCTGAGAGTATTTCATCAGTTTTCTAATTGTAGAAGTGAGAAATAATCAGAAAGGAGGCAATGTTTGGAGAAGTAATAGCTGAGAATTTCGTAGAGCTGATGAAAAATACCAGTCCATGAATTTAAGAAATGCAGAGAACCACAAGCAGAATATTTAAAAGGAAATTCACATCTAGATACACATCATAGTAACATGGAGAGCACCAGCAACAAGAAGAATATCTTAAAAATTGGCAGAGAACAAAAGACAGATTACCTAAACATTGCAGTTATACTGATAGCTGACTGCTCTAGGAACAGAAATGGAAGCCAGAAAACTGGTTTCATAATCTCACTGGGCTGGGGAAAAAATTGCCAGCTTAATATTTTCTACCCAGTGAAAATACATTTCAAGAATAATGGTGAAATAATAACATTTTCAGGCAGAATTGTAAAATATTATTCTCTGATTGTAAATGTATTCTGATTTGTTCTAGTACTTAGAATGAAGGATTCTAATATAACAAAGCAAATCTTAGCTTCACATAGTTATTCTGTTCTTAGAAAATTGTTGTGTTTATACTTAGTAAACAGAGATACAGTTGTACTGATATATTACTCCAAGTTTTGGATCTTTGTTCAGAATCTTCAGTGTTGTAGGGCATCTTTTATGGTGATTAATGCATGCATTTAAGTCTTGCTCTATCAGTGATGTAATTTTTAATATTTGTATTTGAAATATTAAAAGTCAAGCCAAGAAGAATTTGGAGAAAATTGTGTCTTGGTATTTGCAAAAATAACTCCTGGAGATGACTTTATTCTCATCCCCCAGTCCCCAAGACAAATTTCTGGGGGAAAAATAGTGGGGAACATTTTTTTTTTTTAACCCATTAATGGTAGTCTAGAATGATGTAAGAGCAAACAGATCTTAAAGTTGGTTAGATGGATCTGGGTTAAAATCTGGCTCTATCATTTAGTAATTCAGTCTTGGTCATGTGACCTACCCTTTCAGATACTTAGTTTCTCATCTGTAAAATGGGAATAAGACTACTTTACCAGGTATCATGGGAAATAGAGTAATGTTTGTAAAAAGCAGTGAGTACGGTCTGTGGCTGTTATTGGATTTCTGAGTAACACAGAAAAATGAATTGAATCTGGGCAGGAATTTGAAATTGTTACTTTTAATGTTTAAGAGTTATAGATACTTATAATAATGATAAACTTTTTGATTTTAAGAAATTGTCAGAATGTGACTTGTTGCCTTGGTGGTTAATTTTGCATTAGGTCATCTGTGTATTCTGCGTATAGGTTACATAGCTTCGCATTCTTTAGAAAGTTAAAAAGATTGCCAGCCACCACTACCAACACCACCACCACCACCACCACCACCACCAACACACACACACACACACACACACACACACACACTATTTCTATCTCCTGAAATTGAAGTTTATGATGACAGTTAATATTCTACACCTGAATACTTTAGGAATTTAATTCAGAAAATGGTTATAAAGTATGAACTTAAAACTTTATTCTTTCGTTTTCAGAAGTTAAATATATTTGTTGGCGTCCAATAATTTAAAGTACGAGCTATCAGAGCACTCTATTACTATTTGAATCAAAGATACTACTATCTGTAAAATATTTAGACCTAGATTTTCTTTTCTCTACTTTTTGTTGTTTGTAGTCAAGACATGAATTAGAATCTTTTATGAAGTAGAATTACTTGTACACCTTACAGATTATTAGTTTGTTATTCTTTATTTAACATCCAGACATTTACCTCATTTAATAGTGTTAACTATGTGGAATACGTTAGCTGATTGCATTTTTTAAACCACACTTCTTATTATCACAGCAAAATTTAAAAAATCTATAATGATAAAAGTGTAATATGCTAATTAGACTGGACATCCTTTTGGACATCCTTCCTTCCGGAAAAAGCTGCAGTGGGCGGGGGCTGTGGCAGAGGTGGCAGAGGCCCTAGGCCATGGTGGCGGCGGGTGGTGGCTGTGGGCGGGGACCGGGGCCAAGACCCTTGCACGAATTTCGTGCATTGGGCCTCTAGTTATATAACGAAGACAATTCAGTAATTTATAACTTTGCAACTTGACATCATTTTTATTTATTTAATTTATATTTTTTAAAGTTTTATAAATTGGTTTTAGAGAGAGGAAGGGAAAGAGAGAAAGAGAGGGAAAGAGAAAGAGGCAGCAGTGTGAGAAACATCTATCGGTTGCTTCCCATAGGCTCCCTGACCAGGGATCAAAACTACAACCTAGGTATGTGCCCTGACTGGAATTGAACCTTCAACCTTTCGCTGCATGCAACCACCCTCCAAACAACTGAGCCATTTAGGCAAGGCTTGACATCATTTTTAGAATGTCGGTTACAATAATAAGTTGTATTTGTAGCTTTTGAGTTTATTCAGGTTATAGAGACAACTACTGAAAACAAATCAGGCATTTCAAATCTTTCAAGAAGTTCCTTGATCTCCAATCAAATACTTGAAAAATAATTTGGGTAAAAATAGTGATACAAGTTTGTCTAAATACATACATGCACAAATGCTTCCTATTAAGCATCTTGTTATAATTTTCTTGATTTACTTCAGACATACCTGTTATGCAGAAATTGAGCAACAGCAATTTTTTGTGCAGTTAGGTCGTATGATATTGGTGTCTATATTGTACTGCTTTTGATCTTGGAAGTAATCCCTTGTAATCACAAACTTTAAAGAACATTGAGATTATGCTTTCTAAGTTGATATATTTGCCTTAGTAAAAAAACCCACATAGACATTTTTTTTCTTGTTTACGTTTGACTTTGTATTTTATATTTTGAGCTTTAGTTTATATTTCACAAGCTGGTAATTTCTTTTTAACTAGTGGTTGTACTATCAGAAAAATTATAGGTTAAAGTGGAATGAGCCTGTTTTTCTTTTTATCTTTAAATTTTTTATATTTTGTGTTATTTCATGATATCAAACTGTATGTGAATCAAAGTCATTCCTTATAGGAATAGAAATTACTATTATAGTCTGTTTATTAGGGTTTACTGATAAATTTCTTCCATGCTCTAGTTTGACTTTTTTGCAGAACCAAAGATTTTTAGATACAGTCGTATCTTCACATCCTATAACAGTATTACAAACCCTGATAAGGTTAAAACAAAAGCAACCTAGTTTTTTCCTTATATGAATGCATGTACCAAGCTGTAATGTAAAGTGTATTATTTCAGTGGAGCGGGCTTTTTTTTTTTTTTTTAAAAAAAGGACTAATATAGAGGATATTGTTGACCACATAGCAGGTAGAAAACAAATGTCAAATTTGCACAAAGGGGCTAGGATAATAACTCACTTTCCACTGAGTTTTCAGACATTAATCAGACAACTAGGCGGAATAATTAATCAACAAGATCTGATAGGGCTATTCTATCAGCATATGATAATAAGTCATGTACAAAGTGAGGGGAGTAGGTTGGATGTGTCTTGGAGATGCTAATCTCATTTTAGAGCTTTTGAATCAGTGAGAAATGTTTATTAATTGGTAATTACTTACAAGCTTTCGAGATAGGTCCTTGTAATTGGTTTATTTGCAGAGGTTGACATAATAGGTACTAAGTAAAGTTCTCTTTATACTTAAACAAGTATTTATGCAAAAATGTGTGTGTTTGATAATAATTACTATTTAAAATACTGGCTAAAGATTGTCTTGTCCTTTTAACCTTTGTATTTTTTTAAAGTAATTCTCTGGTTCATCGTTAGCTTAAAATCACTCACGGGAACATTGCTTCAGAGACAGCAAGAAAGAACCAGACAAAACTGAACCCAAATCTTACTTCTGCTGTTTGCTAGTTAGGTTGGTTGCTTGGGAAAAAAAACTATGTAACATTTTTGGATTTCCATTTCCTCACTGTGAGGTTTTAAGTAAGTACTTTACATAAACTGCCTAGCAGTGTGTAGTTGCTCAGGAAATGCTTGTCCTTACTAACCTCAGGCCCCTCTTTCTTTACATATCTGTCTTTCAAGTCTGTAATCTTAAATTGACCTTTTGCTTTAGTTTTGGGATCATTGTCTAATGGTATTTTTCTGTGATCAAGAACAACTAGCCTGACTGGTGTGGCTCAGTGGTTGAGCTTTGACCTATGAACCAGGAGGTCGTGATTCGATTCCCGGTCAGGGCATATGCGCTGTTTGCAGGCTCGGTCCTCATTGTGGGGCGTGCAGGAGGCAACCGATCAATGATTCTCTCTCATCATTGATGTTTCTATCCCTCTCTCTCCCACTCTGAAATCAATACAAAAATATTAAAAAAGAACGACTAATTTAGTGGCTAAGAAATACTGTTCATTCAGAAATTAAAAACAACTAATAGATATTTTTTCTACTCTGGAATGTTTCATTTTCTGAAATATTTTATGGATGGTGAGTGATTGCTGAATTATTTTATTAGACTAATTTATTTAAGGAATTTCATGTAATGATTACAGGAAAGAGGAGTTGAAAAGTCCTGTAATAGTCAGTTGTTAACACTGAACTGTTTATAAATTGTGCCCTTATTCCTTATGTTTAAAGTAATTCTTTTCAACTTTAACATTTTATGACCTTTTAAAAAATGTATGAAATAATATTAATGGTTAAAGGTATATTTTTAACTGATTAGTGTAGTTGGATTTGTCTTGAAAAAGGACTGAATTTTGTGGGTTTGAATAAGTCAGTGACAGGAGGTCTTAAACATTTTTTTCCCTTTGAACAGATGTCTTGGCCTACAGTGACTCCAACTCCCATAATCCTTCCAATTTTCCCCTCTACTAAATAAGTTTTTAAAAAATGACATTTTTATTATAAGTGATTGACTTAATTCAGGCAAACATTGCAGCTGAGGAAAGACTTCATTGCAGTGAGGAACACTTTGGTATGAATAAAATTTTATATTCTTTATTTTTACAAATTTAATGTATGGTTCTTTCCCCCATCCCTTTATCTGTATTCAGAACAATATTTTTTGTGTAATAAGCTTTTTTCAAGATTAAAAGTTTTTATACATATGCTGAAGTATGTCTAATTCAGTCTATTTTAAATGGCAGTTAAAAACAGAATCAGCCTGGATCCATCCAGAAGACAGTAACCACAGTAGGACTTGTATCAGAGGAAAGTTAATCCAGGAACTGATTGCACAGGTAATTGCTGAGATGCTAACTGGACTATGAGACAAACCAAATATTAATAATGATACCATTAGGGCTGGGGGAAGATGAGAAAAGCTGGTATAACCAGAGTACAAAAGCCAGGGCTGAGAGTGGGAGGGGAGCTAGAGCCATAGTTGAGACTTCATGGTGGGGTCTGGGACCTCAGAGGGCAGGACTCCTGGAGGGAAATGGAGTTATAAAGCTTCTGCCAAGGATGTGTCAGGAAGTAGGGAGAGTGAAGAGAAATACTCTGGCTTCTCCCTCTTCTGCCTTCTATCACCCCTGAGTGCCTCCCCACCAGCCAAATCTTCCTGGAAGCCAGAGGGCAAGGTTGCTTGGAAATTGCAGTTGCCTATGATAAGCCCGGAAAATGCATCTGAAAGCATTTAGTTGACTAGCTCAACAACTATGTTGCTCGTGTGTAATCCTATATAACAGTAGTTCTCAACCTGTGGGTCGCGACCCCTTTGGGGGTCAAACGACCCTTTCACAGGGGTCGCCTAAGACCATCGGGAAACACATATATAATTACATATTGTTTTTGTGATTAATCACTATGCTTTAATTATGTTCAATTTATAACAATAAAATTGGGGGTCACCACAACATGAGGAACTGTATTAAAGGGTCGCGGCATTAGGAAGGTTGAGAACCACTGCTATATAATAAAAGGCTAATATGCAAATTGTCCCCTTGGGAGTTTGGGAGTTTAACCACTCGCTATGATGTGTGCTGACCACCAGGGGGTGGCGCGGAACGAGGGAAGGCCCTCGCCGGCAGTCAGAAGCCTGGGGAAGGAAGGCCCCAATCGGCCCTGATTGCTGGCCAGGCCTAGGAACTCTACCTGTGCACGAATTTCGTGCACTGCGTCTCTAGTATTAATTAATATACTTGTGTAGCATTAGCCAGAAAGAAGACTTCACTTGAAATACCCCCAAACAAATAAATAAACAATCAAAAAAGCCTCTTGATTCTTCTTCTTTTTGCACAATGGATACTCCTTAAAAACCAGTATTAAAATCAGCATCTCAGTTCAGTTAAAACATTTACTGAGTGGCACTATATTAGGTAAATGACTACAAAGTTGAAAACACTTGGTTTTTTGGTCTTGTGATACTCACGGTCTATTGGAAGACTTTTTATTGTTTTTTAAAGGACTCTCAATTTTAAAATTTTAATAGAATGTGATAAGTTAGAGATGGGGACATGTTTTTGTAGGAACTCAAGAAAGGAGCAGTTAACCCAGTCTTGTAGTTAATGGAATACTTTCAGGAGTTGGAAAATGTGAGCTAAGCTTTAAAAGATTGATAAAGAGAAGTGGAAAGGGCAATTCTGGAAGGAAAAGCTTGAGCAAAGGTTCAAAAACCTAAAAGAGCTTAAAGCATGTATAAGAAATTTTAATCACTATTGCTGGAGCATCAAGTTTGGCTCATAAAATGGGGCTGGGAGGCAGGAAGAGGCCAGGTTATTTTTCTTCGTAAACTTATAGGGAGTTATTGAAGGTGTAGTGGAGTGGCCTGATTACTTTTGTTTTGGCTGTGCTTTTCCATAAATGTGGAAGATGAGGGTGCTGTCTAGAGGTAGGAGACCTATTAAGAGGATATTAGACTAGTCCAGGTAATAGAGGGTAGACATAAGCTTTCAGAGTGTCTTTATGTCTTAGAGTCATTCATTTCATCTAAATGCCTTCTATCCATGTCGCACTTTGATGCTATTTTGTTTTCACATTACACATGCCTCTCTCTATATTGTTACTTGTTCTCTGAGAATCCCTCTTCTAGGGTCAGAGACCATGCTCTCCAGAAGCAGGCATGGGAATCGGCAGTTATCATCTAGTGCACTCGGGAGTGCTGGCAGGGTGCTTTGCTCTCCTGCAGCCAGTGACTGCTATGTTCCTGAAATGTCATGGGGTGCAGTCATTTCCTTGAGAAAAATTTCCTGTATTCCTTAATGTAGTTTCTGATATTGAAGAGTGACAGATTTGCAGTGTGACATTTAATTTTAGTAAATATATCTTTTAAAATACCAAAATCCTGCATTTGAATAAGATTCACTTTACACATTGATTTTAATGTATATTTCTAATTTATTCTGATAATAAATGTGAGATTGATGTTATTATTAGTGCTATTTTCTTTCTTTCTTTACAAAATCTCATCTGGGTTGTCTTACTCATTCTCTAGTGGGATTTCTACTGTATCATAAATGAGCAAGACAGAGTTTTTGTCCTTAAGGAGCCTCTGCTCTACAGACATTAAGTCATAATCCAAGGCCTAAGAAATAAGTTAAAGAGAGACACAAATAATATATTGAGGGAATGTAGAGGAAGAACATATTTACTGTATTTTACTCAAAGGCATATATTTTTTACTCATTTCAGTGTTTCTAAAATTGGCACATGTCTTACAATTTGATGGCATCTTAGACTTGAGGAAAATTATATTTTGAGAGAATAATAAAGGAGCATAGCTCTCCGAGGATGAGGAATTTAGTTAAGTGGAGAAAGTGCTAAGAAAAAGCACCTGGTGAGAAAGCCTTGGTGTGCTAAAGGAATGATAAGTGCCTTTGGGAGGTTGTCATTTAGGGCTCAAGAATAACATAAGAAGTGACATTGGGTAGGTGGGTTGAATCAACTTTATAGAAGATTTTGAAGATGAAGCTGTGGAGAGGTGGAATTTTATTCTGTAGAAGGTGGGCAGCTACCGAGGGGTTTTGAGAAGGGGAAGTATAGTACATATTACATTGAATTTCTTGACCCTATTTGGGAATATAATGCTAGAAGGGGGATTGAAGAAAAGGAAATTGTGATGTTTTGAATTAATGACTTGTTTAGCTGAAAGGAAAAGAAGGAAAGATGTTATGGAGGGAGGTAGAACTGACAGGAGTTGGTGACTGACTGAATGTGGGAGGTGGAGTAGGTGGTAGTGAGGGCTAGATACCAGAGTTACTATTATTAGAGGCCCGATGTACGAGATTTATGCACTTGGGGAAGGGAGGGTTGGCCCCTCAGCCTGGCCTGCACCCTCTTGTAGTGCGGGAGTGCGCCTAAGCCATCCGTCGGACATCCTTGGCACTGCCACCGAGGTGGGAGAGGCTCCTGCCACCACCGCTGCACTCGCCAGCAGTGAGCCCAGCTTCTGGCTGAGTAGCACTTTCCCTATGGGAGTGCACTGACCACCAAGGGGTAGCTCCTGGGCTGAGCATCTGACCCCAGTGGTCAGTGCATGTCATAGCGACTGGTCGTTCCGCCATCGGGCCAAAACCGGCTCTGTGACATCTCCCGAGGGGTCCCAGATAGCGAGAGGGGGCAGGCCAGGCTGAAGGACCCCACTGGTGCACTATTGGGGCCGGAGAGGGACATGGGGGGTTGGCCAGCTGGGGAGGGACTGTAGGAGGGTTCCAGGGCGTGTCTGGCCTGTCTCGCTCATTCCCCATCACCCGGACCCCAGCAGCAAGCTAACCTACTGGTTGGAGTGTCTGCCCTCTGGTGGTCAGTGCACGTCATAGCAAACAGTTGAGTGGCCTTAGCATATCATTAGCATATTACGCTTTGATTGGTTGAGTGGCCAACTGGATGACTGGACACTTAACATATTAGGCTTTTATTATGTAGAACCAGAGGCCTGGTGCACGAAATTTGTGCATGGGGGGTATGGGGAGGTCCCTCAGCCCAGCCTGCACCCTCTCACAATCTGGGACCCCTCAGAGGATGTTCAGCTGCCTGGATTGGGCCTAAACCGGCAGTTGGACATCCCTCTCACAGTCTGGGACCGCTGATTCCTAACTACTCGCCTGCCTGCCTGATTGCCCCTAACTGCTCACCTGCCTGCCGATCACCCCTAACTGCCTCTGCCCCAGCCCCTGCTGCAGCGGCTTCGTCCGGAAGGACGTCCAGAAGGTCGTTCGGCTGTCTTGTCTAATAAGAATGTTACGCTTTTATTATTATAGACTAGAGGCCCGGTGTATGAATTTGTGCACAGGAGGGGTCTCTTGGCCTGGCTGGTGATTGGGACCGATCAGCAGTGTCTCGCCCAGTCCTGATCGGGGCTGGCCGGAGGGAGGGACTGCGGGAGGTTGGCTGGCCGCAGGATGTTGCCTGTGGGAGCGCACTGATCACCAGGGGGCAGCTCCTGCATTGAGCATCTGCCCCCTGGTGGTCAGTGCGTGTCATAGCTACCAGCCAGTTGTCCGGTCATCTGGTCGTAACGGTCGCTTAGGCTTTTATATATATGGATGCGGGACTAGGACCAGTTTGCTGAGACAATGTATACTGAAATAGGAAAACACATTTGAACTTTGGGACTGTTGTGACACCTTCTGTCATGCATGTAGCAGGGAAGTAGGGAAGTTCAGGTCTGGAAGGAGGAAAGTCAAGGCTGATGACAAAGATTTAGGAGATATCAGCTAGACAAGGGTATAATTTAATTCATTTTAGGGGATGGGATCTATGAAGAGAGTAAGAGAGTAAAGATAGAATATCAGAGTGAGGAAGAACTCTCTGCATTTTTTAAATAGCTTTTTTGAGACATAATTCACATACTAAACAATCCACTTTTTTGAAAGTATACAATTTGCCCTAGTTGGTTTGGCTCAGTGGATAAAGCTCGGCCTGCGGACTGAAGGGTTCCGGATTCGATTCCGGTCAAGGTCACATGCCTCGGTTGCAGGCTTGATCCCCAGTGGGGGATGTGCAGGAGGCAGCAGATTAGTAATTCTCTCTCATCATTGATGTTTCTCTCTCTCTCACTCTTCCTCTCTGAAAGTTACAATTCAATGGCTTTATGATACTCAGAGTTGTACAACCATCACTACAATTGATTTTTGAACATTTTAATCGCCCCTAAAATAAACTGTATGGTTTAGCATAGGCTTTACTATTTCTACAAAATAGTCTGTTGGAAATTGATAAGAATTGCATTGAATCTGTAGATCTCTTTGGGTAGTATTGCCATCTTAACAATATTAAATTTTCTATTCATGAACATGGAATGTCTTTTATTTATTTAAGTTGACTTTAATTTATTTAAGCAGTTTATTGTAATTTTCAGTGTATCTATCTTTTACCTCTTTGACTAAATGTATTTCTAGGTATTTTATTCTTTTAGAGGCTTTTATAAATGAAAGAGCTTTCTTAATTTCCTTTTTGTTTCATTGCAATTATATAGAATCACAACTGATTCTTTTTTCTTTTTGGTGTTGCTTTTGTACCTTGCAACATTGTAGAAATTCTTTATTAGCTATAGTGGCTTTATTTTATTTTTGAATAGAGATAGTTTTACTACTTCTTTTCCAATTTGGAAGCTTTTTCATTTTATGATCTAGTTACTCTGACTAGAACATACAGTACATTGTTAAATTGCAGTGGTAAAAACAGGAATTCTATTCTTTTTCCTGATCTTAGGGGAACAGAGTTCAGTCTTCCATCATTGAGTATCCTACTAGTTGTTGATTTTTCCTGAGTGCTGTTTATGTTGAGTAAGTTTCCTTTAATTCCTAGTTTTCTAAACTTTTTATTTTTTTTATGAAAGAGTGATTTGGATATTGTTAACTGCATTTTCTGCATCAATTGGTATGATTGTGCCCCGCCCCCTTCCATTCTATTAATGTGTATTACATTGACTGATTTTCTTATGTTGAATTCCTGGCATTCCACTTAGATCATGGTATATAATCCTCTTAAAAATGCTGTTGGATTAATTTGCTACAACTTTGTTGGTCTGTAGTTTTCCTTTCATGTGATGCTTTGTCTGTCCTTTTTATCAGGGTAATATTGGCTGCATAAAATAGGTTATTAAGTATTTCCCTCTTTGTAATTTTTTGGAAGAGCTTGGAAAGAATGGGTGTTAATTCTTTAAATGTTTGGTATAATTCACTGGTGAAGCCATATGATCCTGGACTTTTCTTTGGGAGGTTTTGGTTACGAATTCAATCTCTTTAGTAGTTTAAGTCATTGAGATTTTTTCTATTTCTTCTTGAGTTATTTTGGGTAATTTGTATTTCTAGGAATTTGTCCATTCATCTAGGTTATCTAATATGTTGGCCTTCAGTTGGTTCACAGTATTTTATTAATAATACTTTTCATTTCTCTAAGGTCTATAGCAATGTTTCCACTTTTATTTAAGCTTTTAGTTATTTGTGTCTTCTCTTTTTCATTTTTTTTCTAGCTAAAGTTTTGTCCATTTTATTGATATTCTAAAAGAACAACTTTTGTTTTTGTTGATCCTCTATTGTGTTTATCTCTGATCTTGATTATTATTTTTTTCTTCTTCTGATAGCTTTGGGTTTAGTTTGCTCTTTTTCTTGGTCCTTAAGGTGTAAAGTTAGGTTATTGATTTGAATCTTCTTTTTAATGTAGGCATTTGCAGCTATAAATATCCATCTGAGAACTGTCTTCACTGAATCCCATAAATTTTGATATGTCTCATTTGTTTCCATTCATCTCTAATTTCTGATTTCCCTTGTGATTTCTACTTTTACCAATTGGTTGTTTAAGACTATTAGTTTCAACAAATTTCCTTTTGTTATTGATGTCTAGCTTTATTCCATGTGGTCAGAAAATATATTTTGTATGATTTTAGTCTTTTTAAATTATTGAGACTTACTTTGTGTTACTGATCTTCTTTCTATATGTTCTTTCCATTATTGAAAGTAGGAGATGGAAGTTTTCAACTATTATACTGGTAGAATCAGTTATTCTTTAATTCTGTTGCGTGTTCTCCATTGACATTATAGTAATTACTGATAAGGAAGCACCTCTGCCATTTTGTTTTTTGTTTTCTGTATGTGTTATACCTTTTGACCCTCATTTTCTCTACTGTCTTTTTTGTGTTTAATTAAACTTTGTAGTCAATCATTTTAATTCCTTCCACATTTCTTTTTGTGTATAGTTTTAGATTTTTTTTGTGTGTGGTTACCATTAGGATGGCTTAACATTTAAAATTTGTAATAATGTAGTTGAAATGGATACCAACTTAACTGCAACAGCATACAAATTTCTGCTCCTGAAATACCTCAGTTCTCCTATCTTTTATGTTGTCTTGTTACAAATTACATCTTTAATCATTGTATGTCAGTAACAGAGTTATAATTTCTTAAATGAAAAATGAGGTTACAAATCAAAAGTATAATAGTGGCCTTTATGTTTTCCATGAATTTATCTTCACTGGAGATCTTTATTTCTTCATATGGTTTTGAGTTACTTTGTAGTTTTGTTTTTTGTGTTTTTTTTTTTCATTTAGCCTTACGGACTCCTTTTAGCATTACTTGTTGGACAGGTCTAGTGGCAATCTACTATTATTTATTTCTTTTATAGTTGTAAAATTTATCAAAATACAGCTCACCTATGAATTCTATTTACAGCTTCATCGCCATTCAGATTTCCTAGTTCTTAGTAGAGCACACACTTGCTGTTTTCAATTATTCCTGTCGAGGAAGTTAGCTTGGCTTCTTACAGAGAGGAGTGTAACTGTTTTTTATGTATTTCTTGTTTAGTTTACATGTATAGTTGTAGAGAAGCTCCACCGACTGTCCTTGACCACTAATTTGTACTTAATTCACAAAAGTGAAAGCCATCATAAAGAACTCCAACCACTGTCTATTTGGTTTTACCTGATTATGCGTATTAGAATATATAGGAATAATTGGGCCTTCAACTGAAAAATGAAATATTTCTCCTACTTAAACGTTTTGTTGCATAGATTTTCTTATTGTTGTTATAAAAGTCTTTGAGTATAATAGTTTAATTTTTTCAGTAACTATTTTGGAAATTAAATTTAGGTATGTAAGTGCTTCTAGGAACTTAACTTATAAAACGTATTTTCAAGTTTTAACTAACATTTCTAAATAAGTTACACTTAACTGTGAATTTTTATAAATGTTCTTAAAGAGAAAAATTGATACAGTATTATAGCTAATAGATTCTTTTTAGAACACAAAGATCTGTTTTTGATAAAATACATTGACAGTAAAATAAAGTGAAGATAGTGTATGACCTATAATTTTTTTCTTAGTGATATAAAAATAAGTGTCTCAAATACAGTGTAATTAAAAGTTATTATAACTACTTATGATTTCTTTGAATTTAATTATCTCAAATTAAATAAATTAAAATTGCATTTATATTTATATAGAAGTCTATAATTTTTAAACAAAATGCATTTACCAAAAATTATCCCAAAGTTTAGAAAACCCACTAATTTACATTTAAAAATTTAAAATAACCTTTAAGTTAATGATTTTTATTTACCTTTGTTAGAGAGAACTTAAATGCAAAAATAATAACCTATATCTCTTTATATGTAGATGTCAATCCAATTCAAAAGGTGACTGAAAATGAATGACTTTATTGAAAAAACTGCAGTTCTTAAATTTTAGATTAGATATAATTTTTTAATTTTATACAAATTACAAAAATGGCTCAATTATAAAATTCATAAAGATAATTTAAATTCAGAATAATTCAGTTTAATTTAAGATAATTTAAGCTCAAATGTGTAATTATAAATAGCTCGACTCCTTAACTATATGGAATTTGAAATGTCATATAACCTTTTTAGATAATTTTCCTAATTAGGTGAGAACAAGGCCTGAACTGTCTCCATTTGATTTTCTTGCTAATATTTGCAATTTAGTACTAGAGTTAATCCTTAATTGCTGAAAAAGAGTTCTCTATAACATGGTTACCAATTATTTTTCTGTAATACAATATGTAATAAATGTTAAGGATGAACTATTCAAGAAATACATGTTAAAAAGTTTCAAAGTAACAGCTTACTAATGGTGTACGTGTGTTTATGTGTGTGTTTGTGTAAAGGTAAAGTTGATTTTTGGTGTGTTCAATGTTGATGGAAAAGAATAGCTGATTAAACCTAGAAACTAATTAAATTAGTTTCCCTTCAGGTATAAAATGTGTGCTCCTCCAACAAAGGCCTGAAGGTTTGGTGTGAGCAGAAGGGCAAGACCCTTTTAAGCACTGTTACGCGAGGAACTAATATAATCATGCTACATTATTTTCAGATTGAATTTTAGTGAGATCATACGAAATGGGACAAATTAATATAATTATTTTAAAATAATACTCAGTGCCAAAGAAAATTAATGATTACTATTGGCAATTTTGTATCCTATTCCCTGACTTATATATGCATGTGTTCATTGTCTCCTGGAGCATTTATTAGGGCTGTTTTTGTGGGAAAGCTTCTGATTCTCTGACTTAAGACGTTAATCTTCAGATATCAGTGATTTTAGTTATTAGAGTTTCCCTGTAATAAATTCAACTCCTCTTTTGACAAATACAGAGGTGAACTACTAGACTTCTCTCTCTGCAATTTTAAGCCATTTTCAAATGTTTATGATAAAGAATTTTGGCTTTGTGGTTTTTAAATTATGGATGGTATAAGAAAACTTTGCAGTTCGCTTTTACTTAAAAATATATTTTAAAAGTACATTAATTTTTAATGTTAGTGGTATCTTACTTAAAAACTTGTTTATTCACTTTCATGTTTTAAGTAGAAATCAGGAAGTACCAGTGAAAAGTTTACAATTGTGGGAACTTTTTCTACATATGAATGTGTGTATATATGTAGGTATCTTTTTTCCCCTTGGGTCTTGAAATATAACTATGTAGGCATCTTTTTAAAGCCTGAATTTTTCTCTCCACAAAGAAGACTTGAAGCAGCTAAGAAGAATACATACAAATGTGATTATAATTTTGGGTAAAAACTCAAAAGGCACCCTTTTGGAATGGGTTGGTGGTTAATTAAACTTGGGCTGTCAAAATTTAAAATTATAAGGCCTCATATTCTCATAGCTAGACCATGTATCTGGCTAAAATAATGTCTTGACCCCCCCCCCCCCCCCTTCAAATTTAACCATAAATTTCCAGCTTACATCCATCTTTATTTTAAGCCAGCAAGTTAAGATGTTTTGTGTCTTTTATCTGCTCAGGCATTAACTTTGAATCAATGTAGTTATGGAGTAGTTTGGAGAAGAATTTCACTTATTTAAGGACTTGCCCCCGAACTTTTAAAAATGGCTTGAACTTTTGATTCTTCATGGTTACGTATGTATGTCAATTTTTGCCTTGCTCAGCTGTTATTTATTTTTAGCTGATGGAAGTATAAATTGCTCAGCCCAGTTTTTTCCCTCTATTTAAGTTCCTTTTCCATATCCTTAGAGGTAGCAACATATGAATCTTACGAAGATTAAATGAGCAAGACTTTTTAAATCTTGGTAAATCATTTGAATTTGGCAACACTGCTTTAGGTAGGTTAAATGATCATTTCATTTAGTTTATTTGTTCTGTATGCCTAGTGATTGTCCTTTCAATATCATATGATAGGCGTGGGGTATGATGCTAAGAAGCAGCAGTTGATTAGATTTTGGATATCTTTTTATATTGTTACATACAGTTTACATATTTTTTTGGTATATTTTCTGATGTTGTTCACCATGCTCTTTCATTTTCCAAGCTTTTAGCCATAATTATATTTGTTCTGTTGTAAAACCTGCATCCCATAAAGTTATTGTGATGCCATAATTTGTTTTGCCAAGTAGGTTTGGTGGATATACCTTTGCTTTCGCTAGATATCTGAACATGGTCTTTTAAATGGTCTGCATTTAGAAATAAAAGAATTTGTTCTGCTTTTAGAGTAGCTATTTTCAACCAGTGTGCCACAGGGATTTTTAAAACATGCAATACATAACTATTTAGTCAGGAGCTCTGGCCTCTTTTCCCTTAGATTGTCAAGTAAAAAAATGACAACAGCCAATACAACAGTCTGGTGTGAATGAATAAAAATTATTCATTTTTTTTTTTTTTGTCAGATCGGCAAAAAACATCTTAACTTTTTGGCGTGCCACAGAATTTTAGTAATTAGTGTATGTGTGCCATGAGACGAAAAAGGTTGAAAATCACTGGCTTAGAAGAGCTGATAAGTAAAGTATAGCTTACCTCACATTGAAAGGACAGTTAATGAAATTTGCAATCTGGTTCATTTCAATATAACTCAAAATATATTCAGCCTCTACTAGTACAAAATTGTAATTTTTTGTTTTACAAAGTTACACATTAGAAAATAGACTGAACACAGTTTTGGCTGTGTGAACAGTGTTTCCCATCCACTGGGAGTGGAGATCATTAGCTCCTGAAGCTTGGTCTCTACTAACTTTCTTTACTAAGTCCACTTGGCTGTATGTTACTTATTTACAGCCATCCAGTTCAAGTTCTAAAATGACAGAAAATGCTCATCTGGGATTGTGTTGCAATAGTTGTGGTGGATGTTTTCTTGCTTGTTAGACTGTCTATCTGCGCCTTGTATTAATTAGGAAAGGTTTCAGCTATTATCTATTCAAATGTTACCTATACAGTCTTTTAAACATTCTTTTCTAATGTTGATCGATTTATATTTTAGATCATTGCTACTCAAAGTGTGGTCTTCAGATTAGTGCTGATCTGCAAACTGACTTTATTGGTCTGTAATGAGTTAAGGACAGAAATTCAAAGCAAGCATTTAGAAACTTTTTGTAGCAACTTGATATTATTACCATGACATCTAAGGACATGGTTTATAAAAAAAGAAATTCACTTTTATTATATTTTACAGATTTTTTTTTCTGCAGTGGATTGACAATTTAAAAAAGGGTTCTTCATTTCAGATAGTTTCAGCAGTGTTTTGTTAGACCTCCTCATTCTATTTTTTTTGTATCTCTTAACTGCTTTTACGTTTTTGTTCTTTGTCTCTCTTAACTGCATTTTGGATAAGTCTTAAGAGTCTCTCTTTCCACTTACTAATTCTTCATATTGACTATACAGTTTAACTTTTACACTGAATCTAACATTTTACCAGTGTTTTTTATTTCTTGAAGTTTTGTTTAATCCATACATATATGTATATTTTAAGCATTTCTATTGCTCAAAACATCCTTATTGTACAATCTTTCCAATAATTGAGGAATCTGCAATCTAATTTGTCTCATGTTTGTATTGGCTGTCATTCATTGTGTCTGATATCCTGACTTCATTTTTTTTTTTTTTTTTTTCATTTGAAATGAGTTTTTTGAAAGTTGTTGGACATTTTGAGGTCTGGATTGAAATTATTTTCTTTCACCAAGAGTTTGCCTATGCTTTCCACAGATACCTGTGGCACTAACAGTTTAAGAGCACTTTTAATGACATCTTCATAGGAGACTTATTGGATTATATACATAGTGTGAATTTAGTATAAGAACCTTTGTGATGGTTTCCCTTTGTGATTAAGTGTCAAGAGAATTGATGAAACATTCCTGAAAGCACAAAATCATAGGGATGGATCACACAGATTAGAGGTTGCCAGGGGTTAGGAATGGTGGGGTGAGGGGTAAGTATGATTATAAACAGGTAATAGGAGAAAGATCTTTTTGGCACTTTTTTGCTGTTAACATGATGTAGGTGCGTTTCTCTTTGGTAGACTTTTTAGAGTCTGTTTCCGGAGCCTTGTGCAGCCACCAAAAGGTAAGCCCAGTTTTGCCAGTGCTAGGCACTTACTCTCAGGACAAAATTTGGTTTCTGGGTTTGCTTATTCTACTTTGTTTTGTTCATAGCTTATGAGGAGACTGTACTTTCTTGCTATCTAAGCAATTCATTAAAGCAGATTTTTCCCACTAAAATTTAAAAATTGTATCTAACAGTATTAAGGTATCTAGACTGTCATACTGCTGGAAATCAGTGTTTCCATCTGTCTATACTTCAATTTTAGCAAATATGTTGCTATTTTGTGCCTCAGTTCTCTTATATTTGTTATTATAATAAACTATTTTTCTTTATCTCTTTGGTCTATCAGATGTCTAGTGTAAACCCATCACAGTATGCACTCAGTTATGTAGTTATGTCTATTAGTCTTATTTCCTGCTATTCTTTCACTAGCCCTATTATGATTTATTACACTTGTATTATAGTCACTATTCTTTCACTCATATTTCATCCTGGTTAAGTGCTGCCTCTTTTGTGGACTCCAACAGTTCCTTCTAGCACCATTGACATTTTGGGCTGAGTAATTCATTTTTGTTGGGGTGCCATCCTATGCATTGTAGGATGTTAGCAGCACCCCTGTCCTCTACCCACTAGATGCAAATAGTATCTTCCATTTGCAACATCAGACATTGCCACACATCCTTTTTTTGGGGGGTGGGGACCAATATCTTCAATGGTTGAGAACTACTGTTTTAGAACTGTGTGAATCTGGTCTCCATTGAAGATCCTTGTTTGATTATCTCTGCCTGTGGTTTTATCTTCTGGATTTTCAGTAGTCCATACTGTCTGGATTGTACATTTTCCACTTATTACATTTGCTTGTGCATTTCTTTCTTCCCTCTCTGCCCTGTGTGTGTGTTTTGTTTGTGTGTCGCATGTGCACATGTCTGATTTTCCCAAGTTCTAGATGTATTTTACTTTTTTGTTTGCTTGCTATATTTGGTCAACCCTATACACTTGTTAGTAGTTTCAAATATATCAGTTGTTTGCTCTTTTCCTTATTTTTCCACTTTTATGTGGTAGTAATGGGGGTTTGGAAAATGGAATCATTCTAGAAAATGTGAAGAACTTTGAGGCATTCTAAATTCGAGCATTCTACTCATGATAATCATGAGGCTTGCAGATAATAGAGTTAATACCAATGTAATGGTAGTATGTATACCCAATAATAGTGGAAAATTTAAGATAGCATAAGATAGTCATAAAGATAAGAAGGATGTAATTTCTGTTAGCTGTATTCGTTATATAAGTAAACAGAAAAATGTGCAGAGGAGTAGAATTAAAAAATAGACTGAAAAATACAGAAAATGGAAGGATTTGTAGAAGCATGAAGTAGGGATGATTAGTTCTACAGAGTGAGATGAGCAAAGTAATCAATATGTCGAGGTAAATTGTTAGGAATGATGGATTGTAGCATCTGGTTAGGAGTGACTTGTGTAAAGCTGACAGATGTGATATGTGAATATTAGTAAGTTGAAAAGAAGTTCAGAATAGAGAGGTTAGATTCTTCTTACCAACTAAAAAGAAACATGTATTTTTTGTGCCAGTTGGGAAAGATATAACTCAGTTATAGATTTTCCTCCTTTAAAAAATTATCAGCAAATTCTAAGTAATAATATAAATTGAAGCTTGAATTTAACTACTTTTTATAAGGTGCTCCTCATCTAGGCCAAATTTTCATGAAAAATAATCATAAGCTTAATACGTGTTTATTATAGAAAAAGTAGAAAGTAATGAAAAGTATAGGGAATGTGAAAGGTAGTTATAGATCCCAAAGCCTAAAACCACTGTTTTAATTTAGGTCAATTCTATTATCTTGATTTTTATGTGGTCTTAGTCTTTCTCTCCATATATAGAAATGATGTATGTGTAAATATATACTGTATGTATATACACTGAGTGGCCAGATTATTATGACCACCTGATGTTTGTAGGCAAATTAGCTATAATTTCGCGCTGACGTTGCTAGAGGGCCAGACCATTATAAATAGGGAAGCAGGTTGTTTACCATGACAGTAGAAGTGATTTTTTTCTGAAGATATGGGTAAACAACGCGATTTAATAGCCTTTGGATGTGGGATGATTGTTGGCGCTCGGAGCCATGGAGCGAGCACCAGCAAAACAGCTGAAGGCCTGTTCCAACACCTTTGCTGTCTGCAGTTACCAAGATAAAACGTCTCCAATTCACACAGGAACACAAGTCCAAACAGTCGAGCATTGGAAAAAAGTCATGTGGTCCAATGAAACACCTTTCCAGTTGCATCATGCAGATGGTAGAGTGAGAATTTGGCGGAAACAGCATGAAAGCATGTACCCCACATGCATGAGTACAACCCTTCAAGCTGGTGGGGGCAGTGTTATGGTTTGGGGCATGTTTTCCTGGCCTGATTTGGGCCCTTTAATTCGTGTGGAACAACGTCTGAATAGCACAACATACCTAAGTATTGTTGCTGATCAAGTTCATCCTATCATGTTGATGGCGTATCCCAATGGAGATAGCTTCTCCCAACAAGACAATGCGTCATGCCACGGTGCTCGTATTGTGCAGGAGTGGTTTCAAGAACATGAGGGAGACTTTACCTTGCTTAGGTGGCCCCCACAATCACCAGATCTCAATCCAATTGAGCATTTGTGGGACAAAGTTAAAAGAGCCATCAGGCAGCTGGTTCTACAACCATCAAATCTCACAGAACTGGACAGTGCTACTCATCAGGCATGGTGTCAGATTCCTCGCATCACCTTTCAACATTTCGTGGAGTCAGTGCCAAGAAGAATCGCCGCAGTATTGAAGGCAAAAAGTGGCCCATCGAAGTACTGATGGGGTGGTCATAATAATCTGGCCACTCAGTGTATATATGTGTGTTTGCATGGATGCACATATATATTAAATGGGTTATTTTTATATGAAATGTTACATGGTCTGTCTTTTTTCATTTAATATTATGAGCATTTCTCCATATGTATGTGTTGTATATATGTATATTTATATAAACTGGGTTATTTTATGTGAAATGTTTCATAGCCTGTTCTTTTTCATTTAATGTTAAGAATATTTCTTTTTATCAGTAAAATTCTTGAAAATGACATTAAATGACTACATAGCATTCTATTCTGACTTTACCCCCAAATTTATTTAAGCATATTGTTAAACATTTAGGTTTTTCTTTCATATATGTGTTACATAAAATATAAACACACACATGTATGTACATATACATATAATTGACAGTGAACACTCTAATGAAAAATTTTGAGTACACTTTCTCTGAAGAGTTGTAGCCCCTGTTGCAGTCTGGCTCTTATATTTTACGCTGCAAAATTTATTCTACTTGTCTTTCTTAGTAAAAAGAACCCTAATTCTATGTCTGGGCATTATTACTAATGTTAGAGACCTCAATTCCTATCCTTCCAAGTGGTTAAGTGTGGCCAAAACACCACGTTGTGGTTTATACTCTGTAAGCTGAAATATAAGAGTTAGAAGTGAGCTGGGTGGGCCTTTCTTTCCCCTTTCTTTTTCTGCTGCCTGCAATGTGGCTGTGTTAGCTGGAGTTCTCATGGCCTTCTTGAAGTATGAGCCGACTTTGAATAGAACAGTGTGTGGTACAGCAAAAGATTGGAAGAAAATTTGGCTCCTGATATTGGAGCTGCCACACCAGCCTTTGATTGTCTATCTCTGGACAGTTACATGGGAGAAAATCTCTCCCCTTGTTTCTTATTCTCTTATGTTATTACTAAAGGCCCAGTGCACAAAATTTGTGCACTGGGGGCACCTCAGCCCAGCCTATGCCCTCTCACAGTCCAGGACCCCTTGCTTCTTACCGTCTGCCTGCTTGCTCCTTACCCTTTGGCTCGCTGCTCCTTAGCACTGCCACGGAGGTGGGAGAGGCTCCCGCTACCGCCACTGCGCTCACTAGCCGTGAGCCCGGGTTCTGGCTGAGTGGCGCTCCCCCTTTGGGAGCGCACTGACCACCAGGGGGCAGCTCCTGCATTGAGTGTCTGCCCCCTGGTGGTCAGTGTGTATCATAGCAACTGGTCGTTCTGGTCGTTCTGCTGTAATGGTCGCTTAGGCTTTTATTATATAGACTAGAGGGCTTGTGCACTAATTCATGCACCAGTGGGGTCCCTTGGTCTGGCCTGCAGGATCGGGCCAAACCCGGCTCTCTGACATCCCCCGAGGGGGTCCCGGATTGCTAGAGGGTGCACGCCATGCCAAGGGACCCCTCCGGTGCATGATCGGGGCCAGGGAAATTTGTGGGAGGTTGACCAGCTGGGGAGGGACTGCAGGAGGGCTCCAGGGTGTGTCCGGTCCTTCTTGCTCAGTCCCGATCAGCCGTACCTCAGCAGTAAGCTAACCTACCAATTGGAGTGTCTGCCCTCTGGTGGTCAGTACACGTCATAGCGACTGGTCGACTGTCTGCCCCCTGATGGTCAGTGCACATCATAGCAAGTGGTTGAGCAGCCTTAGCATATCATTAGCATATTACACTTTGGTTGAATGTCGACTGGTTGATCAGGCACTTCGCATATTAAGCTTTTATTATGTAGGATAATATTGTTATTTGAATTTTCTTTTTGGCTGGGGAAGGATATGACATAATTGTGTCTGATTACCATTGTTTAATGCTCTAAGTAGTAAGGTGGTAGATCAAATATAAAGAAACATGCATTGTGTCATGATAGATTGTAGATTCAGGTTGAAACCAAAACCTACTTAGAGACTAGACAGAGATGACTTGGTATTGAAAAGAAAATACTTGGAATAATACATAATTTCTGGAACTCTTTGATAATTATAATGCTGAAACTTGTCTCAAGTGCTTTTACTAATTATCACAAATATTCTTTCAGGAAACACTTGAAAGCTTTTAAGTAACTCCCTCCCCCCAAATCTCACAAACCATTGAGGATTATATATTATGTTTTATCAGAATAATCTCTTCATGCCCTATGAATTTTTGTTATTTATTATCTTCCTTGTCACTTTGACAAGGTTAACTCATAGATATGACTTTTAATGTTCTCATACTAACTTTATTGAAGTAATTTTGATAAATGAAATAAAAAACTTTTATAACTGTAGACTTATGTTTTAGTATTGATTCTAAGAAAGCTATTCATAACTTCAGTTAAACAATTGAAGTTATTTTGATGAGCAGTTTTAGGTTTATAGAATAATTGAGCAGACAGTACATAGAGCTTCCATTTGCCCATTTTTCCAAGGATACACATTTTCATATATTCCATTGTATATAATTTTATACATATTTAAAATACCTTTATATCCCTGAACCAAATCTGTGTTATTTTATAATAGGAAATTCATACAATATAACAATCATTTTTTTCTAATCCAGGTTTTCCACCCACAGCACTATTAACGTTTTAGGCCAGATAATTCCTTATTTTGGGGCTGTCCTGTACGTTGAGGATGTTTAGCATCATCCTTGATCTCTATCTACTAGGTACTGATAATATTCCCCAGTTATGACAACCAAAAGTGTCTCCAGACATTGCCAACTTCCCTGAAGGTGGAGGGTGAGAACCATTGCTGTAATCAATTTATGATGCTCTAGGATTTGCTGCATTTTTTAGGTTGGGCTCAAAATAAGGGTGTGTAGTTGAGCAAACCTTCACAGGGAATTGGTGTAGGCAAAGTTAGAATCTTCCCTGCCACTGGGGTCTTACTGAGTCCCAGTTTCCTTGACTACAAAAAAGGTAAAATATTACTCAACTTAAAAGGTTGGTTTGACAATTCATTGAGATAAATTACATAAAATACTTTGATTAATTTTAGTTTCCTTCTCTTCAAGTGTGCTATATTGTTTGGATTTATTCTTTTAAATGTGTCAAAAACTCATTACAAAATTCTTATTTCTGTGGGGAAACTAATCATACATAGTTTGGGATCTAAAGTTTATGGATTTCCAGAGTACTATACTATAGATGGTTAAAAACTTTAAATGTTCAATGAAGACTGATTTATGAGGTCAGTTGTGTTTTGATTCTTTGTGGTGTTTTAATTATATTGTCCTTACATTCAAATTGTAATAGTTAAATGATCGCATGTGTTTTTTTAAGGACTTTGAGCTTCTCAAATTGAGTATAGGATTAGATGTCAGCCAGTCACTTTTTCTTTTGAAGTTTTTGTCTTCATGTCTGAAATCACGCCAATTTTAACAGCTTGTGTGTCAGTTCTAAAAGAGGAAGCTGGCCTCTGTCAGCTTGTACTTGGTTCATTAAAGACTTCTACAGACTTGACATAGTTTTCACCTAATAATGTCCACATCCCATTGCTACTTTGTAGAATTATAAAACATTGTTCCCTAGTGAATGAAATGCCGTCTGTAATAATTAAGGTTATTCTTACTGTTCTACCCCTGCAGAAAATTTCCAAAGACTTGGTGAAGGAAGACTTTGTGGATGAAGAAGACTTTTCTGATAGGAAAACAATCAAAAGCTGTAGCACTATTATACTGTAAGTATTGCTTTGAAAAAAAAAAGTATAAGTTAAACATATTTTAAGTATTCAGTTGTTTGGGGGAAATATGTTAGGCAAAGATATTATATGTAAAATATAGAAGAGAATATATTATAATTATGTTAATAATTTATAAGAAGCAATCCTATGCAGTCTTTTAAAAATTGAAAATATGTTCTTATGTATTGAGATGAGGATTTTACCAATAGCATTGAAAAATACTTCTAATTCTAACAAGGGTTGATCTAGTTTGTGTACATTTGCTTATTTAAAACTATCAGAATACAGAAAATCATAGTTTTGTAGGTTTGTGATTTGTTTTGGTGACTTATTGTTTAGGTTATTTTGCAGAATTATTTATTTGCTGATTTATTTATGTATTTCATTATTTATTTATTTGATTATTTAGTAAATTATTTATCTGATGAATTATTAATACATCTTCATGACATGCTTTAAATTATTTATAACTTAATTTTGAGTTTATTGCTTTTAGACGCTGCATTGTTACTGACTAGTTTTGATTTTTTTCTTTGTGGTTCTTTAAAATTAAAGTACTAGCTCCAAGGCAAAAGTATATTCATTGCAATGCCCATGGATTAAAAAAAATAATATGGTAGAGGTAAACTTTTAGTTATGCTTTGTTTAGCTTTAAATTTACCTGTTTAGGGTTATCGATGATATAATGTTCATATGTGTATGTGCATGCGTACTCATTCTAGAGTCACTTACAAATTAATAATATAGCCTATCGTCTCTCAACCAATTGAACATCTAAACCACAGTCCACATTACCCTTTGTGTTTCTAGAGGACAGGCTGTATTTCTTAATTGCTTTAGAATAAATAATGGAGTCCTAGTTATTTTATTTTAGTGGCAAATCTATTTTACAACTGGAATATTTTAGGAAAGTTCAGAGAAATGAAGTCCAACTTAGATTTGGATCCTTGAGATATAAATTTGACTGATGTTGCCTTTGTTTTTTAAATCCCCATTAAATGTGTATTTGAAAAACAGCATGATGTTTATATAGATATTATATCAGTCATAGTGACATATTTATTTCATATCATCTCTCTTATGGAAAGTTTCATGCTACTTGATTTTAATAAACTAAAATGGACAAGGGTCTTTATAAATGCAAACTATAGTTTCCTGGACTTTAGGTAGCAGTTCTTTTATGTAAAGTTTCTATTTTTAACCAAATAAGGTATATCTTCCATCTTCTGAGTCTATTTCATAAGATAGTGTAGTCATTCAGGCTCGCTTGTAGAATGGGTTTAATGAATAGGTTAAAATAGTTGTTTGGGTAAAAGAGTGTCATGTGCACAACATGGCCTTTTGTGTTTGCTTACAGTGAATTACTGTGTACTTTACAATTTTTAACATTTCGAAGAGAAGTAGTATTGTGCATTACTTGTGATGATCTGTTGAAATATAGTGAAAATGGCCTCTGTAGACAGGTTGCATTGTAGAATTGTAAATTATGCATATTTATATCCAAATTTCTTATTTTGAAATATTGAATATATGAATGTTTAATTAGAATATTGCTTTAGTATCGTCATGTACTTGCCATAAAGGAAGCGGTTTCATTTGCATACATGGGTTTAAACATATGTGTAATTGTACATATCAATTACTTTTCTGTTCTGAAGATGAACAACCACAAATACTGTTATATATGGAATTTTATTTTAAAAGCTGCTTCAGTATGCCAGTGTGGACTTTTTTAGAAGAAAAAATATTCCGTCTCCAGTGTTGAATAAGATCTATATTAGTTGTCATGATCATATACCGAGCCCACACTATTAACAAGTATTTGTGGACTATTGCCTGTGTCATCTCAGTGATCTCTCATTGGGAGATACACATATGTGTGCACACACATATGCCCATACATGTGAAATTTCTCCTGACATCAAAATAAAATTTTAGGACTTATTTTTGGAAAGAGACATTAATGGAGGTCATTGTAATAATAGCTAGCATTTATTAAGCACTTAATATGTGCAAGCACAGTACTCCTATCTTTGGATTGTTACTCTTCACAGTAAGATAAATACAGTTATTATCTTCATTTTACTCATGAGGAAACAGATTTAGCTATGCTTGCACAAGCTGATAGTAAGTGATAGTGCTGGGATCAGGACTCATTTAGTCTGACTCTCAAGAGTCTCTCTCAGACCATGATAGTTTTGTATATGTAGTTCGTATAAGATAGTTTTTCAGCAGAGGTGTTTTATTTTTATTTATCTCTGATAGCTTAACTTGCTAACTGTTTTCACTCCGCATAACACTTAGTCATCTTTTCTAAACAGTAGGCAATACTTGAGCTTCTTGAATTTTATGATTTGATTCTTCTTGTAATCCTGTGTAGTGGACCAGAATTATATCCTGCAGAATTTGTGCCGCAGGGAGATTATATGTTTGCCTGATTGATGTCTAACACTCAGATCAGCAATTTTACTTTTAAGCCCATGGTCATTTACAGGGTTCTGTTAGGTCAAATCTTATTTTCTTATAAAAATAATGGTATTATCAGGGTTAGATATATGTGTATTGTTAAAAAGAATGATTCAGTGTCTGATGCGTAAGCTTTTATAGAAACGATCACAAACTATTAAATTAACTCTAAATATAGTGTTAATACACAGTTAAGTGTTTAAATATGTGCACAAGGACAAGAAAGTAACCAATTATAATTTTAAACACTTAAATGTAATTATTTAAAAGATTTTGGGGAGCCTCAGAGAGTAAGGAAAATCATGAATTTGGTGTGAGGCTAAGGGAAAAGGACCTTGTTATCTGCTGATAAAGGGAAGCCTCCATCCTGGGTCTGAAACACACAAAGGATATCAGAAAACAGATTAGTTAGGAGTTGGACAGCAACAGAGTTCGTTCGGGTGATATTGTATGAATGCCATAGGTGGTAACTGCATCTGAATGAATGTGAATCACTCGAAGTTTAAGTTAGAGTTTTCAAGTAAATAATTAATGTTACATTAGAAAATCCTTCAAACCCATGATTTAGGTAACACGAAATACTGTAATAGCTAGGATGAACATGTAATTTACCATCCAATCTAGGACAGTTTTGAGAGTGAAAGGGTGTACTGTAATATGACAGGATAATAGGTATAAACTGGGATCTTCTTAGCAAAATTGGCACCTGTGGTCACCCTAGTAATATCTCAAATTTCTATTGGATAATTCCTAATAGTCTTATATAATATATATAGAGGCCCGATGCACGAAATTCATGCGGGAGGGCGGTCCATCAGCCTGGCCTGCACCCTCTCACAATCTGGGACCCCTCAGGGGATGTCTGACCCCTCACTCCTAACTGCCCGCCTGCTTGCTCCTTACCGCTTGGCTCACTGCTCCTTAGCACTACCATGGAGGCAGGAGAGGCTCTTGCCACCGCTGCTGTGCGCATGAGCCCAGCTTCTGGCTGAGCAGTGCTCCCGCTGTGGGAGCACACTGACCACCAGGGGCAGCTCCTGCGTTGAGCATCTGCCCTCTGGTGGTCAGTGCACATCATAGCGACTGGTTGTTCTGGTTGTCCGGTTGTTCTGCTGTAATGGTCACTGGGCTTTTATGTATATAGGTTTAAGTGCAGTCTTAATTCACATGCTATATCTATGCAAATGTTTTCTTTAGTGATAAAACTAACTCCAATTATGACCACTATTTATGTGTTTTTGTTAGCTAATCAAGGCAGTTTGTGGCTATGACCTTTATAAAGTACTAGTGGCCCGGTGCACAAATTCTTGCACATTGAAAGGAAATTAACTAGAAGAAATATTTTAATACCGCTATTCGCCCTTTTTCTATAATAGAAGTGTCAGAGATGAAAGAAAATTAGTAAAATGTACATGAAAATAATATATAAATTGATTAACAAATAAACAATAACAACATGATATAACAACTAATATTTTCCATGAAATTTTTACTGTCAGAATCTTCATTTATCATTATTTTTTAAAAATATGCCAGGTATTCTGGAAAATTTTTATCATTTGGATGAACTTTGCCTTTGCTACAACATCGAGTAAATTTTCCATCAGATGGTTTTTCTTTGGAGAAATTTAGGGATAGGCAAAATTGACATGTAACTGTCATTCCACCAAAACAAAATTGCATCCTCACTTACCTCATTTTCACTATGAAGGCATTTCCAGCCAGTATTGGTAGTACTTGTTGATGACTATTTTTCAGACATATTCTGTCAATGATGTTGCTTTCTTTTGATTTCAGAGGTACGTTGTGCCAATAGTTGGTCTTCAGACATATTCTGTTGACAATTTCGGCTTCAGAATGTCAACAAAAACGTGACGTCATTACCCGGCGCCCACAACCACTGTTTGCGGGCTGCGCTATGAGCTGCATTTTGCCCCATGGCAGTGTCGGCTCTAGAGTGGTGGCGGGGCCTGTGTCCCACTTGGGGGAAGCTGAGTGTTGCTTTGTCAGTGCCAAGTCTGCACTGCCATTTCTCTGTAAATGGCAATGTGCGTCATGGCAGCTCCTGCGTTGAGTGTCTGCCCCCTGATGGTCAGTGCACATTATAGCAACCGGTTGGACGGTGGGAGGGACACTTAGCATGTTAGCCTTTTATATAGATAGAGGATGTTTTATAGCTTTTGGAACCTATTTTCAATATGAAAATAGAGAGGTATTACTATTGGGAAGAAAAAGTTAAGTATGGCAGAGTTGGTTATAGTATAGTAGATAACTCTATAGAGTTTTTCTTCCTCTCACACAGATTATTTGTGCTTGTTTTGTTTTGTAAATATTATAATTTATGGCATATTTGACATTGTACTGAAAAATAATTCTATTTGCTATACCATCAGAATTTATAATTTTATGTTGGATCAACTAGTGGTCTTTTTTTAATTTTCCTTTCAAAAACCATGTTGCATATATTGATAAGTTGACAGTTTTGCCAAAACATTTTTGAAAACAATTCTTTCTCCTTATTGAAATTCTGTGTATGAAAATAAGAATATCTAGAAAAGAGTTGCTTAAAGGCTTTTTGGTTGTGTGTGTGTGTGTGTGTGTAGTTTTTAATTCCCTCTTGACATGTATTTATCTAACATGGCATATTACATTATTAAAGTCATAATTAGATTATTAAATTTCTAGTTAATTTGCATTTAGATTATAGAGGATTTGTTAAGTTGAACTAGGTAACCACACTGCCATATTTGTACTTGAATGTACATTAAAAAGAAAAATTCTCATGCAGTCATTATTCATATGTATAATATCAGAACTGTTTTTGTTCAGAAAGACCTATTATGCTTAGTAACAAAAATAAGAGTTTCCATATATTCTGCCTGGAATTTGTCATAGTGTGAAGCACTTTATGAAATGGTTGTAAGAGTAATAACATAGCTTATGTGTTGGCTCTGAGAGTAGCTCCTTTATAATTATGACAAGTAAAAGTACAGCCAAAGGTCACATTAAACGCAAGATTTCTTTCATACCTCATCTGTTTTGTGGATAGCATGTGAAGTAGTTTGGGTTCCTGTACTGATATTTTAAGAGAACAACCCAAGGTTGTTCCCATGGAAGTGTTTCAAATATCTTTCCTCCTATCTCCCATGTGATTGCAATATTTGGCATGAATGTGTATTTGAATTCTGGACTGATTAAATAGTAGCTTATTAAATTTAGAGTTTCCACAATAACAAAGGGACTTTTATACTGCAAGGATTTTGTAGGGCACTACAAAATAATAATAACACATAAGAGTGTTTAATACTACTGAGTACTATACTGTCTAAATGCAGTGTCTTGGTTTTGACCACCTTGGTATTGATATTGTTCACTCAACAGTAAATACTAAAAAACGTACCGCCACCAAAAAAAACCAGAAAATGAAATCACACTAATGAAATTATTTAAACATGGCATGCCTGCACATATATAATCTATTGACCAGATCCTATTTTTAATTTGGTAGGTAAAAGTTGGAATATTGAAGAGATCATATATAGGAAAAGTTTTTATTAAAAAAACTTATGGGGGAAAGGGAATAATGTCAACATTAAATTTTTTTAATTAAAAAAAGACAAAATACATGTTACAAAGTGATTATCAGATCCCTTATAAGTCATTCTCAGCACACAATACTGAGAAATATAGACCAAAGTAAGGATGTTTGGAAGAGGATAAAATTGGCAAGTTACAGTTTTTTGCATAACTGCTGAAAGCATTTCTGTTTTTGAAATGCTTTTTTTCTGTTGTTTTCCCCATTATTGCATGCTTCTTGCAATAAGTCTTTTGATTTTGTTGATATATAAGAAATAACTGTATATGAAGTATGCATAATACTGGAGTTGAAAGATGGGATTTTATTTTGTTTCTAAGTACCCAAATAGAGTGGGCATATTTTTTCACTTAAAACTTGAAAACTAAAAATAACCAGTCCATTTTTTTTGAGTAATAAACTTTGAAATTGGTAACTGATTTAATCATTGACAAACATTTTGAACTGTTGCTCTTATCCCTTAATTATTCTCTCTTGATGGGGCTAATAGTAATTTAGATATTTTAGCAATCTAGTAGAATGTTTACATATTCTTAAGTTATATTTTAGACATAATGTGTATAAAGCAATAATGACCAATAACTTGGGAAAGTTACATAACAGTATTCTAATTTTATCTTTAATATTGACCACTCATTTTAACCCACAGACTCAGTATCGTTAGGAACTAGCTATTTTTATGCTTGAGTTTGCTTAAATTCTTAAAATTACATAGAATTACTTTTTGGAAATTGAATTTTTCACATATTAATTCTATACACACCATTATAGTATTTTTATAAAATCATTGAAGTTTCAAAAATTAGAGATTTTGCACCAAAAAAGTAGGTGATGATGTTTTGCTGGACAGTAATCTTTTGCTTCATAAATCATAATTTGAATTCATTGTTTTATGCCAATATATTTTTATTTAAATTTGACATATATTTTCAGGAGTAGTTACAGGATAAAATTAGACCTACTGTATTTTTCATTCAAATTGACTTATTTTCCCTTATCTTGAGAACTTTGGAGTTCCATTAAAATATTTTTTGGAGTGTACTCAGTTCACACCTACACCATCTCTATCACTTCATCTTCCACACTTCCTCCACCTTCTTATCTTTCATTTGGATTATCCCACTTTACATATTATGTTATACTGAACTCAGTACAGGCAAAAAAAAGTTATGAAAATGAGAAATCAAGTGCAGAAAGGTCTTATGGAGAAAAAATTTAATTGTGCTATTGTATAAACTTTTTAAATGTTTAGCCAAGCTAGAACTGTTTAACAGATGTGATTGCTTCATTGTTTCAAATTTATGCTAATCAGAGTTGATAGGGTTTGATCACACTTTAGTAGATTTATGAGATAAATTACAATATTGCATGACATGCTTCAGATAGAAAACATCAATATAAGTTGAATATGATTTCTTGTTTAAGATAACAAGCCAGTAATTCTTTAAATCAGATGGTTGTGCTTTGAGAGAATATCAGTTTTTATGAAAATTAACAGTATCTTTGATATTTTCTTCATGGTGACCAAAAGTATATTAAACTTTTCTTTCAGTGTACAAATGTGATCGTAAATGGGAGGCACCTTATTTTTATTTAGCTATAGATTACTTGTCAGATTTCCAAAGGTCTATAAAAAAGGGCTAAACTGAACAGAAATTTTTTTTCTTTTGCTCTTTTTTAAAGAAAACTATATATTTTATTGATTTTTTTTACAGAGAGGGAGGGTGAGGGATAAAGAGTTAGAAACATCGATGAGAGAGAAATATCAGTCAGCTACCTCCTGCACACTTCCTACTGGGTATGTGCCCGCAACCAAGGTACATGCCCTTGACCGGAATTGAACCTGGGACCCTTGAGTCCGCAGGCCGACGCTCTATCCATTGAGCCAAACCTGTTAGGACCTGAACAGAAAGTTTTAATGAAAGATAAAAAAGTTTGTAATTGTGGTACTACATTTTTTTAAAGTTTCATTAGATATGTCTAAAGGAATTTCTCTCTTTTTTTTAAACAAACAAGGTTAATGCCTCACATAAACAAAGAAAATGGAAAAGAACATATTTAACTAATGAAGTGACTGATTCCTCCAGAGAAGTTCTTAGAGCCAACAAATGGGAGTTAGTCTCAAGCCTGTTTGTTTTAACAAGAAATGGTAGAACCTGCTATTTAAAAGCCCTTGCTAAGAATGATTTTTAACTTCATATGAGGTCTACATGGTGGAATCCCCCAGTTCAGTCTATAAATATAGAAGCCTAATCGACCTGTTGACCGGTTGCTATGATGTGCACTGACCACCAGGGTGGTCAGTGCGCTCCCACAGCGGGAGTGCAGCTCAGCCAGAAGCTGGGCTCATGGCTGGCACACGCAGCTGTGGCAGCGTGAGCCTCTCCTGCCTTCATGGCAGTGCTGGAGGAGGCAGGTGCAGGGGGGCCACGATGAGCGGGAGCGGGAGCGATGTGGCACCTGGCCTGGATCAGGCTCCTCCCCGGCCGCCTACCGCTTCACACACTGCTACATCCCTCCGGGGATGTCAGACTGCCGGTTTTGACCTGATCTGCGGGGATTGGGCTGAAACCAGCAGTCCGACATTCCCCAAGGGGTCCCAGATTGCGAGAGGGCACAGGCCAGGCTGAGGAACCCCACCGGTGCACGAATCCGTGCACTGGGCCTCTAGTTTTGAAATAAAATCATGGATTCTCTTGAGGACTTGATTTGAAATTATTACTAAGTCAAATCATTTGTGAAAAGAGGGTGGAATTTTTAATTTCTTAGATTGGATTTAAAACTTTTTGGAATATGGAGACTAGCCAAACCATTGATTTTTAAGAAGGTAGACCCTCATGTTTCAGGTAAGGATATGGTCAAATCTTAAAATTTTTTTCAGAAAACAATTATTTACATCATGGCTTAGATTTAAAATATTTAAGAAATAATCCAAATAGTCACAAAAATACAGGTGACCTTATATTTACCGTGCAGAATTAGTATGTTAACATTTGCTCTACCTACCTACCTATAAATATATATAATGTTTTAAAGTCCTTTCTTTCTAGGAGATAACTGCCATCCTGAAAGTAGTTTATATCCTTCATGTCCATGTTTTTATATTTACTATATTCATGTGTTTATTAACAGTGAGTGTTCTTACTAATATTTTATTAGTCACTCTGCAGTTTGCTTTTTTATTCTTTTTACCCAACATTGTTTCTGAGCTGTTCCTTCTGTTTTTACATCTGGTTTATTAATTTTAATTGTTCTCTCATATTTCATGATAGTACCATAGTGTGTGTATCTGCTTCTCTTTGGATGGACATTTAAGGGTCAGGATACTTTGCACAGATTTCTTCCACAGATATTCATGTGGCTCTGCTGGGCTCAGTGTTTTCAGCACATGAGACAACTGCTCTCAATTCTTACAGTGTTGTGTCCAGGTTCTAGCATTAGGCAGCATCCTCAGGCAGTTTGGTGCCACTAGAGCTGTGCATTGCTTTCGCTTTCCTTGCTGAAGTTCCTCTGTCCTTAAAACCCAATCACAAAGAAGCCTGCGGACAACTTTGCCATGCTGCTCTTTAAAAAAAAAATTCCTCCTATCCTCTGTCTCACCCCGTAATAAAAAAACCCCACAATTCCAAAAATATATTCTTTGGTATTTGTTTGAAAAATATGTCTTTTGTTATATTTTCTAGTTTTTACATTTTTGTTTTATATTAATCTGTGGGAGGCTCGAACCTATGGTATTTGGGGGTCTCATTTTCTGTAACAGCAGGTGCACGGGGTCTGTGCATATATAAGAAGGTTTTGCTTAATATGAACAATATGATTTTGTGCCTAGGCAGTTACATAACTTTTTCTGTTAATAATAGTGAAATATTTAATATTGAGAATGATACTTTTATTTGTGAATAGTTTGGAAGTTTTTAGAGCTTATTTGAAAATTTTATAATTGGAATTGCATTTTTGAGGTTCAAATTTGTCTTATAATTTTCATTAGTCAGGCTTCTTTTATTTTAATGTATTTAATAAACTGGAAGAAGTTATACATTTAAAAGTATACTTACACATATACACTTAAAATTTTGATTGTAATGCACTTTCAAACCATTGAAGAGAAAGCTGTCAATATACGAAATTCTTTGACAATGTGCCTGACAGCTTGAAGCTGCCTCACAGAATGCCAAATATTAGAGTATTAATGTCATTAGCCCTTTCTTGAAATACTCTTGGAAGTATTTCTTCTAAAAAAAAAAGATTAAAGAAATTGGTAGGTCTGGATCATTTCCTTTGTATCAGTAGTTTCAGAAAGCTGAAAAAATGTTTATGGTGTGTTATAAACAGATACTCTTCTAATAATGCCATACATTATGTACCAAAAATGATCTCTGTTTTAATCATAGATGCTGATTTAATGAGACAAGACTAGCTTACGTCAAAAATGGATTTAGTATGTGATTTTTTGTTGTTATTGCTTTCTCTGTGTTTTCTCTACGTAATTAATAGACATACCTTTTAACATCATTGTCAATTTTTTTTGGAAGATTTTAACATCCGTTTTTTTTTAATTCCCAGGAATATGTTTTTGTCTCATAAACCCTATGAAATAGCTACTAAAATATTTTAAAGAAGATGCCTCATATTGTCTTGTATCCAGTCTATTTTACATGAACAAAATTCTTATCTTTTCATCTTTTAAAGTTCCTACTTTGTTTTTGAGGGACCACTATGTATTTTTTTATAACTTAAAGGGAAGTTTTAGGGAGACTGTCAGTTTAGTCAGTAAGTTGACTATTAGATGGTGACATGCGAGGTTTCTGGTCTCTCTCAGGCAGTGTGCTTAGGTTGCCCCTTAGGTCGGCTGTTGGCAGAGGCACTGGAACCTTCCCTCAGATCTGAGAGCTTTTGCTAGCCTCTGTTTCCTCTCCATTTGATTTTTTCCCCTCAAAACCAACTTCAGTTGCTGACTTTGAGCCCTTAATTCTTTTACATCTGGATCATACATCTTGATTGACAAATGTGCCTTTTCATATGGTCAGATAATTCTATATTTGGAAAAAATATTCCTATTGTGTGTTTTATTCCACTGAACCCTTTCAGTGTTAAATGTAGTTTGGATGCATAGGGAAGAATTAATGATTGGAAGATACAGAGTTGGTAAATTATTTATTCTGGCCCCGAGGAAGCTGAAAAGCTGAGTGAAAGACTAATAAATCATTTGTGGTAGTGCTGCTTGTCACTTCCAATTATTTTAGACGGTTTTGTGATAAACTGCAGCACCTGCTAGATATCCGCACACCCTCCCTTGATGCTGGTGGTGCAGCTTGTTTAGTCGATTATCAGAGGCAAGTTTGTGTAAAGTTTATTTAGGTTAGAAAGGAAATTACTCTTTTTAAGTCAGTTTTGTTGCCTTTTCTCATTGCTTTGAGTGAAAGGATTTCTGTGACAAGGCAGGGAGACTGCCTTTTCTTTTGTTGAATTAAATACTTGAAAAATTGAGCTTCTTTATTATTCCCAGACTAATTAAAAACTACGTGGACTGAGATGATTAGTATGCTAAAGATCGGATTGTTTCCTTGAAATGCTACCACTTAATAGAGAATCACTGCTGCTGTTTGACCAAACTTTTTCCATCATTCTTTGTTTTCAGTGGCTGAGGCTTTGAAACTTATAGTCCTGAAAGGCAGTGAGGTCAGTCCCTGTTTGCATTGGTCCTAAACTTAGCTGCTGAGATCCCTGGAGGCACCAAAGAACTAGAAAGAAAGCTTAGCTTAGACTGGTCTGGATCTAGACTGGTCATGAAATAGGGCCGCTCTAAAACTCCTTCAGAAATAAATTATGAACATCATATAATGTGCATGCTTCATGCTTGGGATTATGGCCAGCTCTTTTGTTTCCATCAGAGTTTAACAATTATTTATGTTGAAGCCCAGAACATTGCTTGTTTATACATCAGAATAACTTGTTTTCACTGAAGCTTTCAGCTTTAACATAAAAATACGGGAGATTTGAGAGAACTCTTAAGACTATAGACAAAGAAATAATCTTGATAACTGTCTCCTATTCATTCAGTCACAATTTTACTCATGAACTTATTTCTCCTCATAAACATGTATTAAGCTCATGTGTCCCCACTCTCTGGGAACAACTACCACTACTACTATTAGTAATAATAAACTCTTCTTTTATAGCTTGGTATGTGCCATGTACTATTCTAAGCATTTTACATATATTAACTCATTTTAATACAATAGATCTATAAGGTACTTACTGTTCTTATCCATATTTTACAAAGTGGTAAGGCCATAGTGATTTCATTTTTCTTTAGAGTCTATAAAGGAGGGAAGTGTTTATGATAAATCTGAATTAACTAGGCTTAGGAACTTCAAATAGTGTAATAATAACTAAAATTTATTGACCATTTAATTTTGTGTTTGTCATTATAAATATTATTTTACTTTAACCTTTGCATAATTAATCATAAGTTTCTTTGTTATGATGAAGAAATTGAAGCTTGAAGCAATTAAACCAGCTTGGAGGTGGAGGAGCTGGGATCCAAGTCAAGATCTGACTGCCTCTGTACTCTCTCTAGAGGTCACAAACCCTAGTCCTGATAGTCTGTTGCTAGGTAAGCAATAGAAAGTGTGGACGAAAATGGTCTAGGGAAATCCAAGCAACTAGAGAGCTTTTCTAGAAGTGGGCCCAGAGTCTCTAGATCTATTGATTTTTTTTTGAAAGAAAAATCTAGACTTTTTATGTAGAAAGTTTAAATTTAAAATCTTGGCAATAGATTCAGGATGAATTGTTTGCCTACTGGATGTGGCCTGGGAATGCCAGTTTTGACCTTTGCGTACTATATTGCCTTTAGTAGAATTTGTTTTGAGGTTTTTCTTCTAACTTTATACAATTGAAAACTAGTAAGAGTCTGTGAAACAGTATTAATAGTATAATAGCAGTAAAATTTCATCCTTAGGGAGATTAACAAACTAGATGAAACATTACTATTCATTAATCTTGTATAGTTCATTATACATCTCAGGTGAGTTTTAGTTGAGTTTTGTTTTCAAGTTACCATGGGATGCTACTAATTTAAATACAGTCCAGTGTAGAGCATAAAATCAAAGAATTAAAAAATTAGATTAGGATTTAAAAAGATAAGCAAGTAGTAAAATAAGTAAATGTTTATTGGAACTCTCTCTTACTGTTGTACTTCTGGTAACAAATCCTTTTATTTCCTCCTTTCCCTATTCCTACACATTTCTTTTTCTTTTTTTTAAAATATATTTTATTGATTTTTTACAGAGAGGAAGGGAGAGCGATAGAGAGTTAGAAACATCGATGAGAGAGAAACATCGATCAGCTGCCTCCTGCACATCTCCCACTGGGGATGTGCCCGCAACCCAGGTACATGCCCTCGACCGGAATCGAACCTGGGACCCCTCAGTCCGCAGGCCGACGCTCTATCCACTGAGCCAAACCGGTTTCGGCACATTTCTTTTTCTTGATAAGAATCATGTGGGAAGTTAAGATATGTACAATTTCTCATTGAAATACCTTCATCAGATTACATGTAGAATTAAATAATATATGGAATTTGGTGACTTGCAATGGAATTTTGTGACTTTTAATGGATTTTAACACAGTTAGTCAAAGCCTTTATTTATATAGCATACTACCCAAAGTTTTAGTGAATGGGAACTGTTTGAAATAAAAGTCAGTAGTTGTTCATTATTATTTTATTGAATGCTTTTATGTCACTTAAAATATAAATAAAATATCCCTGGATATAACTTCAGTATCATTTTATAAGTGTTTGAAAAACATTTCAGATTAGTCAGTTGTTAGAGAGTCCTTCTACAAACCTAGATTAAAGACCTAACCTAATAATTGTTAGTAGCAAATTCACTATTACAAAATAATTTTTCTTAATATATTTTCAAAGCCTACCTTATAAGGAAAGATATTTCACCCCAAACCAGTAGTTCTTTAAAGAAAAAAAAGGAGGGGGGCTCAATAAATTATGAATTATTTAGTGAGTCCTTTAGATCCATTTTTTTGTATTACTTAACATATAAGTACTTGTTACTGACTTAATTTTTTTGTTGTATGTTTCTGTTATTGGAGTGTTTTGATTTAGAGCATTTCATTTAATAATGTTCAATTATTGGTCAAAGTATGGCTCTAAAATATTAATATAAAAATATTTTACTATGGCTTTTTATAATAAGAACAATATATGTTCATTACAGAAAAATTAAAAAATATAAAACACATGTAATTCCACCACACAGAAATTACCAGCAAACCTCTTTCTATTTTGAGGCCTTTTTTTCCCCACTCTGACTGCTTAGCATTATATAGTTATCTTTTCTATGATATTATTCATAGTTTAGTAGATTTGTTTTTAAAAGACATTAAATATTTAAATAAAGTTCAAATGCATCCCCTTCATAGAGCTTTTTGCTTATTAGCTAGAAGTAAATTCTCCTTCTTCCTAACTAACTTCCATGTGACTATACCTTATAGCTACTTCTTTCTTACCCAAAACTTCTCTGAGGGCAAGAACTATCTTATATTTAACTTTATATTCTTAAAACATTCACCGACTATTGAATGAGTGAATACAAGTAGGTTTTAAATTCAATTTGTCTCTTGTACCCACCACTTGAAATAGCAAAATGGCAGCAAATATATGAATGCAGTTTTTATAATTTTAATGGGTTATTCCAGTAGGGCTTTTTTTGAAATGTAATTATACAAAGAAATCTCTGAAATTTATGGCGCTAATCTTTCTTCCTAGATTTAAACGGTACTTAATATCATAATTAATGAGGGTTTACTATGTTCAGATATACCAAGTAAATCTAATTTGAAGGGTGAATTTTGCTAAATAAGTATCTAAATACAATATTACAGTATTAGAAATCTGCAAAAGAAATACTGAATTATTGGGAGGTTTAAAATTAAATGGAGTATGTGAAATATGAAGTAAAAATATTTTTAGGTATGGGGATCTAGTATGGTATAATTTAGTTAAAAGGTAAGTTATAATGCCTGAGGGGATTAGGTCTTTAGACTTTATCTTCTTTCAAATATATTTGAATGAGTAAATTAAATGTATTATGTGTGGAAGTTGTTCATAACTTGCCACATGTACTTTAGGAATTTTATTACCATAAAATTTATCTTTAATGTACATATTAGAAAACAGAATGTTTGTTTCCTTAAAAATATTTATGCTTTGGAGAGAACTTAGAAGACATAATACTTGTAAAACATGGCAATGTAAGGAAAGATGAAATAGAATGGGTTCTAGTAGTTTTGTTTCTAGCAGCACTTTGACGATGTAATTAGAAGGTAGCTTTATGGAAACTTTTCAAGTTGGAAGAAGATTTCAGCTGGTGTGTCTAAAGGGTCACTTAAAAAAAAATCCTTCTATATTAAAATAAAATGTGTCCAAGCTTTAAAGAAAAGATATCAGAGTTTGCAGATGATCCTAAAATTGGAGCTAGAGGAAATAATGAGGAACAATGCAATCAGATTCAAAAAGATTTGGATTGTTTAGGTGATTGGGCCAGCAGATGGCAAATGCAGTTCAGTGTAGACAAATGTAAAATAATTATCTTAGGAACAAAGAACCAATCATACAGCACACTGATCAGGAAAAAATTTGTGGGTTATTGTAGGAAAACCATTGAAATAGTTAACCCGGTGCACAGCTGCAGCAAAAAAGGCAAGCAAGAAACCAAATTAGCAGACGGATTGAATATAAAGCAAGAGGCAATACTTATAGTGTATTAAGAAACTTGCTAGACCCCATCTAAATTACTCAGTCTAGTATTGGTTGATGGAACCACTTTAGAAAGAATAAATTTTGCCTTGGGAATAGACTATAAATTGTAAATTCAATAATGTTAAAGAGATTTGAACTAATTTTTATGAACTTTAAATTTGAACTTTTATAGATATGAAGCAAGACACTGAGTCAAAGTAAAGGCACTTCAGGTCTGTCCACTATCAAAACTTGATCTTAGTAGAGGACATGTATAGTTTCAGCTGCCTGGCGTCTTACCTAATCTTTTTTCTAGTTTAGGTAGAACTCTGCCCCTCAGCTCTCATGACTAAAGAATCCTAAAGGTTGGCATGAGGTCCCAGCCTGAGAGCTGCACCTTGGCACCTGGAGCAATCACGGGCACAAGATCTACCTTAAGAGCTGCTGATGAGATGCTCCTTCCTGCCCTGTCACTCTTGATGCAGTAACATACCTTGCAAACTCCATTCTATGCTGTGGAGGCAGGACTTTGTGATTTGACTTCCTTGGTTCCTGTACAAGCGTGATTCTCCAGTCTTGTTTCATTTTTTTGAGCTACTCAGTACACAGCCAATAAATCCCATTTGACTTAGATTATCCAGAATGTGTCTGTTGTTTATAATCAAGAGCCCTAATTGACATGGTGATAGTGTTATATATTTTAGCTTTGGCCTTTGCATTGTTTTTTATTGTTCTTCAGTGTGTTTACTTTGCTTGGAGTGGTGGATAAGGAGAAGAAAGCTGAAGTGCAAATACCTATCCCTTTCTCCCTCCCTCCTTCCCTTTCTATCTCTTAATTTTTCCCCGTAGTAGAAAAGAAGTAATAAGAATTTGTACCAGTACATCGGTATCTATCATTATCATGTAAAATTTAACTTTACCCATGCAGATGAATAGTGTCACTTTGTTAAAAAGCGTGTTTGGTATTTAGCCTATCTGTAAGAGGAGTATACATATTTTGTTATATATTATATTTGGTATCTCTAAAAATCATTTTCTCCCCTTATTTTGAAGGAAACTTAATGTATTGTTTTCTTAATGTCACATGAGTAATACAGGGTAGAATCTGGAATACTATGCAAGGTTTTCTTTTGTTTTTATATTGTTATTGATTACTAAACATTTGTTGAATGAAATGTTTTGAAAAATAACACTTGTCAATTAGGAATAGTGGATTATATTGTAAGTTTGTCCTGACTTGATTGGTTAATATTTAGAATTGATTTTTATCACATACGTAATTTTTAAAATAGTGGTTATATTTTCTATTTATCATAAATGCCTTGTTGACTTATTTTTTAAATTAATTTGTTAGTCCAGTATATGGATGATTGGGGCACAGCCACAATGAGTAAAGTGGCAGTGGGGGAAAAGTAATGGAATTTTTTTTGTTTTGTTTTTGTTTTTGAGAGGTGGTGTGCAGGACTAATCCTTGGAAAAAAATTGAAATAATTTGTATTTGAGGCTTTTTATAATTCTTAACAGTAAACAGAGGAATCCTCCCAATAGAAAGATGTCCCCGAGTCTATTACTCATATATCTTTAGGTTGCCAGCACTCTTTTTTAATCCTTACCTGAGGATATTTTCCCCCACTGATTTTTAGACAGAGTGGAAGGGAGGGAAGGGCGGGGGAGAGAAACATCGATATGAGAGAGACACATTGATTGGTTGCCTCCCGCATGCCGCTGACCTCGTGGCCAGGGATCAAACCTGCAACCCAGCCAGGTATGTGCTCTTGACTGGGAATTGAACCTGTGACCCTTTGGTCCGCAACCCTTTGGACGCTCTAACTACTGAGAAAAACTGCCCAGGGTGCCCAAACTCATATACTACCCTAAAACTTCCATGTAGCATGCCTTCCAAACAAGTATTCCATGATTCGGATTTTACACTCACATGCTTCCACCCTGCTCCATATTACAGATTATGGGCAGTGTTAGGAGAAAAGAACTGTGTGACTGGACTATTTGAAACATCTATTTAATAGTCCTTCTTAGAGATTACTCTTTTTTGAAGAGAATACTTCTTTGAAATTTTGGTTAGTATGTCTCAGCAAAGGAAAACCGTTCATCTGAGTGTTCAGGGAAATGTCTTTGGTCGTGTTGCACAGTTAGGGACTTCCTGAATCACATATGTCTTGTAATAAAGAAAATAAATATACTTAGAAAATTAAATATTTTAAGTATATAAGTGTTAAGGGCAGTTGAAGTTTTATATTCTAACCTTTAAATTGTTTGATCTCTTAAAAATGGAATAGCATGTAAAAAAATTTTTTTCTGCATTATGTACATGTGAAGAAAGAGATGTATGGCACATGGGGCTGAAATACTTAGCAGATGATTATATACTGCAGTTGGCATGCCAGACTGCTGAAGACTAATCTGCATGTTCGAGCGGTAGCATAATGGTTCTTTCAGGAGTAGAGCTAGACCCACTACCCCAGCTTCCTTGCCCTCCCAAGAGAAGTATATTTCATCTTCCTTGTCTGCATTGCAGGTTCCTCTATGGGACAGAATCTGCAGCTAGCCATTTCTGTGGCTACTTGCAGTTGAGCTCACCTTATGCTATAGAAGCTTGCGGGGTGGGGCTGATACTCTAGGGTTTCTACTTAGTTCCTGGGTAAAAAGGCAGGCCTCTTATTATCATACCTTCACTTTCAGAGTGCACATATGATAGAGATGATGTCTGTGCTAATGCTTGCTTTATATACTACTGTTGGGTGATCAGGGACTGCTGTTTCCCTGCCAAATAACGTTTATTATTTTTAGTTATTGTTAGGTTTGGAGTCATTTCAAAAGACCAGTGGCTCTAGATAGCTTACCTTTGTAGTGGGGTTATTTTACATTTAGCTCTGGTTGCCTGCCTGTTAGCCTGACTGTTTATCTGCCACTTTCCCTCCTTTCCTTTCCTCCCCCCACTTCCTCCATTGCTTCTTTCTTTTTTCTTTTTTTGTGTGTGTGACAATTTTACTTATTTATGACTTAAAGAATATGGTTGTTAGAAAATTCTATGTAAAAATGCAACTTGCCAGTTTATTCTAAAAATATTAAGCTATTCTTTATTAGCAAGAAGGCATTAAATGTGTTTAAATTTGTTTTATATAAAAATAGGATCGTAGACATCTATTAATTGTTTTTCTCTTAACAGTAATGGGCAGGAAATATAAATCTACATAATCTCTTTTAATAGTTGCATAACATTCTGTTTTATTTAACCAGTTCCCACTGGTGACAGTTGGGGTCAGTAGAATTTTTCACGATTATATATAATACTGCATTCAAAATACTTTTGATAAAGTTCGTATTTATTTCTCATTATTTCTAAAGGATAAATTCTGGAAGTGGAAATTACTGGATAAAAGGGTAATCACATTGTTAAGGCTTCTGATACTTATTGCTAAAATTTACAAGTTTCACTCCCACCAGAAATTTTTCACATCAACCACAGGCTTTAATACTTGAAAAGAAAACATCTTTGCTAATTTTATAGGTGAAAAGTGGTAAGTAGTATCTTGTTTTAATGTAATTTTTTAATACTACTGAACATTTGTATTCATTTTACAATTTTCTTCTTAATATCACTTGCCTGTTCAGGAGTTTTTCTCATATTTATTTGAATACTAAATATAGTAAAAAGTGACCCTTTTCTGGCATGTTGGCAGTATTATTTTTTCCATATTTCAATTTTGTATATATTTTTTAAACTACTGAGTAGAAGTATTGCTTTGTTCTTTGTTTCATTTTATTTTGGGGCTACATATAGCCATTTAAAATAAAATCAAACATGTCTTTTTTTACACAAAGGTTTTCATTTTTAGTATTAAATTTTTTTAAAATTAATGTTTTTAATCAATTTAGGATTTTTAACTGTTAGTTTTTGGGCATATATTCTGCATTTTCTGTTTTTTGGCTTTGCAGACATTGATGTACATACAAACTGACAATCAGAAATATAAAGAAAAGAGCACTGACCTGCTGCCAGCTGATTGTGACCTTGAGTCTCAGCTTCTGCATCTGTAAAGTGCTCATTCAGTTATTTTGTCCATGAACCGCGGTAAGAAATAAAATTTAAATAACTCAGAACTTACATATTATACATACTCATATACAGATATGTTCTTGTGTGTACACACACACTACCTATTCTATTTTGTATGTCATATCAGACTATTAAAAAAACCTGCTCTACCAACTTACTAAAATGCTTTCATTACCTGACAATGGGGTATTATAGTTTGTGAAACACTGATCTAGTGAATTGGACACTCAGATGCCTTCTAGGGCTGACCAGATACCAGATGCAAATACCTTGCCACTTTAGCAAATCAGAGGGCCTGGGTCCTGTCTAAAGACATTCAAATAAAAATAAAACAAAACTTGTTAGGTCAGCAAACATATTTCTGGTAGAATTCAGCCTGCTAATTTGGACTCCTAGCCTGGGCTAGAGGAAAAAAACCCAAATGACAAAATACAAGCTTGTTATTCTATTGCTATAAAATGTTTTAAATAAACAGTGCATATTCAGGCAGTGGACCATAGAACATACTTTGAGTCCATTGGTCTAGATGCTGATTTTTGGATACTTTCTAGTACCTCCCTGATCTCAAATTCTGTGTCTCTGTGACAACTCTATACATGGATTAGGAGATGAAATAGCCTCACTCAGTTTTTCTGATTTCATAAGAAATGATGCCTATGATAGGATCTGAAAAAGAGAAACATGAAAGAGATTATTCTAGGTATCTGAGTTACTTTGGAGGCTAATTAAAGGGGGAGGTGAACTCTGACCTTTTCTTGCCCAGCAAAGGTGATGACACAATATCCCAATAACTGTGTCCAAAACCAGAAAATGCTGATGAATAATTAGTGAACAATCATATAGGGAAAGTTCCGTGTCATTGAAAAAGCGCAGCAGCATTTGGATACCTAGGAAATGTATGTGTGTGCATACAAAATTATTTTTATGACCTGATTTTCTAGTGTTGGGGGCAAAGATATATACCTATAAGAGAGATGCTGTGATGTACAACCATTAAGGATGACTCTGGTGACTCGGGTAATTGTAATGGAACCATGGAGCCATTAGGCTCCAGATGGAACTTTAATCTGGCTTCTGATTGAGCCAAGTGTCCTTGTAGAGTCTCTAAGCATCTGTTTTGGAAATATATGTGACATTATTCAAAATTTGTACAAATTAAGCCACCCTTGGGTTATAATTCAATTTTTCTTTATTGAGAAATGTATTGTAAACAGTGTTAGGCAATCTAGTAAAACTGGCCTGTACGCATTATTTATTTCCCTATTAACTGGTCATTTGTATTTCTGTGACTGAACTCTTAAATGAATTTAAGAAAGCTTCCATTACTTCTAAAATTGTACTTTGTTTATAAAATCTGAAGAGATTTTCTAGTTTCAAATAGCTTCCACATTGGTACTAATTTTTGAGAGACTATTTAAAAATACATAAAATTATGGTGATTTTAACTTTGAATGACAGAAATCCCCAAATAATCTACCTTATTTCAGAATGAAGTTGATTTTCTCCCATAGCAGAAATTCCAGAGATGGGGGAGGTTCTAGGGCTTGGTCTCCAAACACTGAATGAACAGCTATCAGCTTGGTTTATCTGTCTGTCCATTTGTCTTCATACTGGTTTCCGTCAGGATTGCAGGGTGCCTGCCGTTCAGCAGCTGGAGTGCACAGTTCCAGCAAGGGAAGCAAAAATATTTCCTTTTGTTGCAGTTTGAAAGTTTTCCCCTCTGCTTTATTGGCCTAGTTTAGACCACATGTCCATACCACTTTTAATTAATTATTTTCCCATTTACAGGAACACAGAAATTAAAATTGTATTGTGGGAAGAAATACTAGTTACGTATTTATAGTTCCTTTGGCTTTTCTTGTTTAATGGAGAGTGGAAAAATTATTTTATATTGGGGGTAATAAATATTACCTGGCCCAGGTGAAGTATAAGGAGATTGCATTTTTAAGTGTTAGTGACATTTTCTCAGGAATATATTCTTTTAAAAAATTTTCTTTATTAATTAAGGTATTACATATGTGTTCTTATCCCCCCTTTGCCCCCCACTCCTCAATCCCCCGCTCATGCCCTCACCCCCCTAGTGTCTGTGTCTATTGGTTATGCTTATATGCATGCATACAAGTCCTTTGGTTGATCTCTCCCCCTTCCCCCCACCCTCCTTTGCCTTCCCTCTGAGGTTTGACTGTCTGATCGATGCTTCTCTGTCTCTGGATCTGTTTTTTCCATCAGTTTATGTTGTTCATTATATGCCACAAATGAGATCATGTGATATTTATCTTTCTCCAACTGACTTATTTCGCTTAGCATAATGCTCTCCAGGTCCATACATGCTGTTGCAGATAGTAGGAGTTCCTTCCTTTTTAAAGCAGTGTAGTATTCCATTGTGTAAGTGTACCACAGTTTTTTAATCCACTCATCTGTTGATGGGCACTTAGGCTGTTTCTAAATCTTAGCTATTGTAAATTGTGCTGTTATGAACATAGAGGTGCATAGATCCTTTCTTATTGGTGTTTCTAGTTTCTTGGAATATATTCTTGGAAGTGGGATCACTGGGTCAAATGGGAGTTCCATTTTTAGTTTTTTGAGGAAACTCCATACTGTTCTCTACAGTGCCTGCACCAGTCTGCATTCCCACCAGCAGTGAAGGAGGGTTCATTTTTCTCCGAATACTTGCCAGCACTTGTCAGTTGTTGATTTGTTGATGATAGCCATTCTGACAGGTGTGAAATGGTACCTCATTGTTCTTTTGATTTGTGTCTCTCAGATGATTAGTGACTTTGAGCATGTTTTCATATGTCTCTTGGTCTTCTATATGTCCTCTTTTGAAAAGTATCTATTTAAGTCCGTTGCCCATTTTTTGATTGGGTTGTTTATCTTCCTCTTGTTAAATTGTATGAGTTCCCTGTAAATGTTGGAGATTAAACCCTTATTGGAGATAACATTGGCAAATATGTTCTCCCATGCAGTGGGCTTTCTTGTTGTTTTGTTGATGGTTTCTCTTTGCTGTGCAGAAGCTTTTTATTTTGATGTAGTCCCATTTGTTTAATTTCTCTTTAGTTTCCATTGCCCTAGGATAGCAATTAGACAAGAAGAAGAAATAAAAGGTATCCAAATAGGAAAAGAAGACGTAAAACTTTCATTATTCGAGTTGCAGAGGACATGATACTGTACATAGAAAACCCTAAAGACTCCATCAAAAAATTATTAGACTTAATAAATGAATTCGGCAATGTAGCCGTATACAAAATTAATGCCCAGAAATCTATGGCATTTTATACACCAATAGTGAACTTACAGAAAGAGAGATTAAAAAACAATCACATTTACCATTGCACCAAAAAAATTTAGAAATAAACTTAACTAAGGAGGTAAGAGACCTGTACTCGGAAAACTACAGGACACTGAAAAAAGAGATAGAGGAAGACATAAACAGATGGAAGAACATACTGTGTTCATGGATTGGTAGAATCAACATCATTAAAATGTCCATACTACCCAAAGCAATCTATGATTCAGTGCACTCCCCATTAAAATACCAGTGGGATATTTCACAGACCTAGAACAAACTCTCCAAAAATTCTTCAGGAATAAAAAAAGACCCCAAATAGCTGCAGCAATCCTGAGAAAGAAGAACAAAGTAGAAGGGATCTCAATACCAAATATCAAGCTGTATTACAAAGCTACTGTTCTCAAAACTGCCTGGTCCTGGCACAAGAAGAGACATCTACCAATGGAATAGAATAGGAATATATTGAATAAAGGGTAGAATTTTAGGTAGATGTGAGAAGCTTTGATATGTTTGAGCAGTGGTTCTCAACCTTGGCTGCACATTAGAATCACCTGGGAATCTTTTTAAAATCCTGATTTCTGGGCCTCATCCTCCGGAAATTTTGTTTCTTTGTTACTAATGTTGTGGCCCCACCCCATAACAAAGAAACAGAATTTCCGGAGGATGAGGCCCAGAAATCAGGATTTTAAAAAGATTCCCAGGTGATTCTAATGTGCAGCCAAGGTTGAGAACCACTGTGTTTGAGGAACTGAAAGAACTTTCCTGTACATTTGAGGGTGGGCATAGTAAGTCTCTTAGTTTCAGAGGCCATTCGTTACATGTAGTTTTGTCAGCCAAACTACAGAAGGTAGACTTCAGCTTTATCCGTAGGTATCACGGATGGCACTAATTGTGTAATCCACATTGGTACACTAAAAGTGTGATCAGATCTGCATTTTAGAAAGTCTGGTTGCTAAAGTATGAATTAGAGAGGAGCATGATGATGATCACCTAAACTAGACTAGTGATATAGAGATAGGAATATGGGCAAATTAAAGCAGGCCCCAGTAATTAATTGGATGTGGAGCAAGAATAATGCTTATGGCCAGCTAGGTGGATAGGATGCTATTCAGAGATCAGATGAGGTTTGGGGGTAATTGAGTCCAAATTGTGTTTGGGGTGTTGTATTGATTTTTTAGGGCTGCAGTAACAAAGTGCCAAAAATTGGGAGGCTTAAAACAACAGAAATCTAGATTCTAGATTAGAAAAAGCATGTCAAACTCGTGGCCCGCGGGTTACATGTGGCCCACAACTAATATTTTCGTGGCCTAGCCAATATGTCGGTATGTAAGAAACATTTTAATACAAATTTCGTAATTTAATTTTTACAATATCCTGTTATACATAATTATTAATAACGAACTACAACGTTCACTAATGACTGATTACTATAATCGTGTTGCATTCATTTCCCTTATGCACCTTACGCGCAGCCACACCATCTCTCTCCACTAATACTAGCAGCGAATATTTTAGCAGCCGATTGCCATGTCATTGGTCTTGCACTGACTTGTTTGGTGTGCACAAAAGGAAATATTTTGCTTTCGGAGAATAAGAAAAATAGATTTATTTGCATTATGCTGATTAATTTGTGCAGTTATTCAGTGTCTGGTAAGTTAATGTTCAAGGAAAAATATTAATTTTTATTTAAATGTTCTATTTTATGTTAACGATTACTCATTTATTTCAGCCCTTTGTATTCAGCATGTCTTTATCGAAATAAACCTAGGTTTCTATGAAAATTGAAGCTTTTGTTTTTTGCGGCCCACATAAACTTAAACCTTGTTTATTTGGCCCGTATTAGCCTTTTGAGTTTGCCATACTTGGTCTAGAAGACCAAGATTAAGGTGTTGGCAGGGCCAAGTTCTCTGTGACTGCTTTAGGAGATAATTCATTCTTGCTTCTTCTAGCTTCTGGTGTTTGCAGGCAATTCTGGACTTTCTTTGGCTTGTGGATGCATCACTACCATCAAATGGCTGTATTTCTTCTCTATGTCTTCACATAGTCTTCCCTCTGTGTCTTTCTCCTTGTCCAAATTTCCACTTTTTATAAAAGACACCAGTCATGTTGGATAGGGCCTACCCTAAAGTGACCTCATTTTAACTTGTAAAGACCCTATATCCAAATAAGGTTACATTCTGCTACTAGGGGTTAGGACTTTAAAATATCTTTTATTGGTGAATGACAGAATTTTACTGAAAAATTAATAGGATTTGATTAATTGAATTAATATCGTGTAGAAGGTCAGGAAGGAGAACGATCAAAGGTAGATCTTGAATTTTCGTGCTTAACTGAGTGAATGCTGGTACTGTTAGAAGGAATAGGAAAGTAGGGGGGAAAGGGAAAAGGCATTTTCTAGACAAGGTGAGGGCAGAGGGAAATGAGTTTTGTTGTAAGCAGAATTTGGAATTGTATGAGATAGTCAAATCAGTTCATGATCTAGTCAGAGTTCAGGGAAGAGATTTGCATGGTAGGTAATAGCTTTGCTCTGAGAATGTTTGGTTCTCGAGGGAGAGAGGATAGACAGAGGAGAGCTAAGTCTGAAAAGAAAGCTAAAGAGAGAGAGTTACTTTTGTTGAAATGGATGCCTTCATCCATTATAGAAAAAAATAGTCTCAAGAAATGATCTATCCCTTTACTCTGTCAATTCTGGTAACGTCTGGATAGTGGATTTAGTAGCCGAAGTGGTCGCTGCATGAACAGAAGTAGAGTTACCAGTTCCTGACAGCTGTGAGTCAGCCTCTGGGCATCTTGCTAAATTTTCAAATATAATTATACAGTAGACTTCCTTTAACAAATTCTGTGTTCCCAGCTATAATTATAACTGCTTTTCTTGCCTGTAGCCTGTTCTTTGTCTTACTACTCTACTCCTTATCTCCCCCTGCTGGTTAGAATTATCCTCTGGTCATTTGGGATCCAGAAAATAAGAAGCTTGTTTAGTGAGATTTTCTTTCCTCAGCATACATTTACCAGTGCACTTCTTTCAACTCTAGTCGCAAATACATTCCAAGTAATGAGAAGTAATGCTTTAAAGCACACACTAGCAATATGCTATATTAAAGTAATTTTTATTTTCAAAGAATATGGAAATATAAATTAGGTACATTGTAGGCTCTCTATGCAACTATCAGAAAATGACCACCACAACTTATCTAATGCTCCATGTAATAGTTAAGACTCTAACATCTTGCTCATGGCCATGGTTTAGACTAAGAGTTTTTGTATTTTTAATAACTTAAGGTTTATAATAAAAAATGAAGTCATCATAAATCCTGCAACATAATCCTGCAATAGTTTTCAGGACTCATCATGACAGTAATTTGTAAGATCAGAAATATGAGTGGGATTTCCTGTTTTCTCAAATATTTTTACCACCCAAATAACCATTATGAAAATCACTTTAAAAAATGGCCTGAGGTCCTTTACAAATATATTGTAGTTTTGGGGTGATAAACTTCAAGAATATATTTTTGTGTCACATAGATTATACTCTAATTTTAATGCCTCTTAAAAAAGAACTTAAATGTATAGATTTCTGAATGTGCAGGAGAAAAGGTATGCTTGACATTTTAGCCTGCCATGCAAGTAGTCCAGAAGGAATTATGAACTTGTGACAATAATACATTGTATATGTAGTTTTCATCACTAACTTATTGATTAAGGGTATTTGTTATGTGGCAGGCACTGTACTAGTTGCTAGAACTCTGACATTTTAGTTTGAAGAACTAGATTTTAAAAGTTTTCTTAAAATGCTTGAAATATGCTTAGGAATAAACAGAGTATTCAGTTGCCTATTAAAATAATTTTGTGTATTCTGGGTAGCTTTAAATATTAAAAAGTAGGACTTCCCTTACAAAATAATTGGTTGACACTTTTTGACCTCATTGTAAGACTGCAGAATTTAATGAACAAATAAGGAGAAGAAAGTTTTGATAAATAAGACATTTTCTTGATACATTTAGAAGTGAGCTTTGAAGCCTTTTAGCATTAGATTGACAGGTTTACTTTTTGTGAAAGAGGTAATATTTCATGTTTTCAGGTCCTCATGCTGTCATAGGACTGATAGAGTCTTGTAAAGCAGGGATTTGGAATTCACTGTTCTAAGAGATCTCTCTTACCAGTATAATTTTATGCTCATGTGGCGAGGTTTCAGGTTGAGGAATGAGATTAGATTTGCAGGGGCAGAATTTTTGCTGTCCTCGTTGTTTTGGTTCCCAAGGAATGCTTACCCATTAGCCTCAAATGTGCTGTGGTATTAGCTACTTTAAAATAGATTTCTCAAGACTCTTTATTTGGAAAACCTTAAATATGCATCGTGATGCATTACTTGCAATAAAAAATGAGGCTACAATTATATAGAACAAACACTACAGCTGCTGACAGATGTCATTAACAACTTACTCAAACACAGATCTTTCTAAAAGGAACTGGTAGACATCTGAGTCAGAAAGTTAAGGTCATTGTAGCTCAAGGTGACATTCTGTTGTCCAGGGCATTTATTGTTTTTTGTTTTTGTGGCCATAGTCTTTTAAAAATGTATTGGGACCTTGGTATTTGATATAGTTTTAAAACTTTCTTCTGAATAACAATTAATAAATGTAGAAGGTATGAGGGAAATAGCAAGTCACCACAAGGCAAATATTACATTAATTGTTGTAGGCAAGATCCATTAATGGATGCCAAAATAGGATGCAAGTTTGAAGAGAAATAGCCTATTTGCATAGACTAAAAGTATCCCCCTAAGATGTTTAATAATTTTAAAGGGAAATACAGTAACTTTACGGAAGAAAAAGTGGCAGACACTGAGTGATTTAGATTAGCATCACCAGTTAGACGACATATCAATGAGATATGATGTGATCCATTGAAGACAGCACAATATCACTGATGTGATATTATTGCCAGAAATGTATAACTTAAGTGAAATTATGAGACAACATTAGACAAACCCAAATTGAGGTGCGTTTTGCAAAATAACTGTTGAGTACTGTTCAAATATATCAGGGTCATGAAAGACAAGGAATGTCACTGATTGGAAAAGACTAGGGAGACATGACAACTAAAGGCAATGTGGGATCCTGGGTAAGATCCTGGAATAGAAAAAAGTTGGAAAAATAGAAAAAAAAGGCAGAAAAAATAACATTAGTGGGCAACTGGAAAAATGAGTAAGGTGTGTAATTCAGTTAATAGTATTGAACCAGTGTTACTTGTATGGTTTCGATAACTGTAGTATAGGTACATATAATGTTGACAGTAGGAGAACCTGGTGAATGCTATGTGGGAACTCTCCTACTTTTGGAACTTTTCTGTAAGCATAAAATTATTTCAAAGTAAAAAGTTTTAAAACGCAAATTCTTCTGGAATCTAATATAGTGCTCTCAAATTTACCCATGATACATCAAGTTATTGCTCTACCACAGTGAAGTGGCTTTGGTTTTGGAAATAATAATTATTTAGACAAAGTTCAGGGTAGATTCCTGGTGCAACATATTTTGCTCAGTACTGTGTTGCTGACCATGTTATCTCATTTCCTCTAATCAACTTTTTAAAAAAAATATGCTTTTATTGATTTTAGAGGGAGGAAGGGAGAAGGATAGAGAGATAGAAATATCAATGAGAGAGAAACATCGATATGCTGCCTCCTGAACACCCCCTACTTGGTTCATGGGTCGATGCTCAACCATTGAGCCACACCGGCCGGGCTCCTCTAATCATCTTTTAAAAACAAATGTTGAGACCCAAGTTGTCTAAGTTGTTAATTGGCCTCTTGACTAGTATATGGAAGTATTTCAAGATTAGAAATGAATGATAGCCTTCACTAGGAAAGGAGAAAGAGAGTCAAATATATGGTGATGGGAGAAGATTTGACTTTGGGTGGTGGGCACACAATGCAGTGTACATATAATGTATCATATAAAATTGTATACTTGAAACCTGTATAATTTTATTAATCAATGTCACTCCAGTAACTTTAATTAAAAAAAAGAAATGGATGATATCCAAAAGTAACATAAAAAGTGAATAAATAGCAGTTATCTGAGGATGTGTTCCATCATGATTTTACAAAAAATGTGGCCATGTTTCCAAGATGTAAAAGATATATATAATACAGTGTTCCAAAAATTTGTCCTTTTTTATACAAATTGCATTTGAGATAGGTTTCAGCTGTGAAGAAGTCTCTGGGAAGAAGTAGGTCATGGAATGAACTTTTCGTTCTATAATGTGAAATACATAGCAGGTCACTTATCCATTTGAGATTAGAGTCACATACATAGCCTTTCTAAATAAAAATCTATAATACTACTGTCTGAACATGGAAAGCTATTAGTTATCCTTACATAGAGAAGGTTTATGCTTTATTGTTGCAAATACCACTACCAACTAAACTTAATGAGGTTAGTGGCTCTGTTATTTAAAAAAACCCACAATATTCCGTCTAGAATAGTGCTGGTGATAAATCAGTATTTAATGGACGAACACTGAAGACTATGTAAGGTAGATTTCTATATTAATGTAAAATTCAGATGTCTACAGTAATGCAAATTAGGGCTGAACATTTTGAATCCAAGTCATTTCAGAGAATCAACTCCTTTCTATTAAGTCTGCATTTGCTTTTAAGGGGGTCTCAAATTTCATAGTTGATAATTTAATGATACTATGAATATTTCTGTACCTGGGTTTGTTTTGTTTCAGCAACAGTGTGGATTCTGGTGATGGCAGGGCATACATAGCCCGTGGAAAGTTCCTTAGAGAGTTGACAGTTGTGTTTTGCCTGAGAAGTTGAAATCAGGGGAGTAGAGAGAGTGAATGAAGAATTCTGTTTCTGGAATATAATTCTTAGCAATCTTGTAAAACTTATTCTAGCCAGAAAATATTTTCAAAACAGTTATTAGTATTATTTACATCATAAGGAGAACTTAATGGCATAGTCAACTTGTATCATTAGACAGCTTAAAACATCCTCTTTGGAGTAATAACATATGAATATATTTACTGGAATATACACACTGAAATTAATAACTTCTGCTTTGTTAATAAATTGCTAATTTTACATTGTTAAATTATTTGTTTTTATAGACCTCATCAACCCCTTTGACCCAAAGGTAAACTTTAAAAATGTCATTTTTAATTTTTTTTTTTTTTACTGCTTTAATAGCTGATTCCTCTTTCTCCATCACAGTGCATTATGTTTAATCCTAATGCTTCCTTTCATAGTCATGTATAAAAGGTAATGAATTTCCTTCAAAAAATAGGTTTGGTTAGCCTACTTTAAACTCTTTGGAGGAGTGATCATGTGGGCGAGGGAAGGGTTGATATTTTTCTCGAATTTAAGAACTATAGCATGCCCATAGGAAACTAAAATTGCTTTAAGTCTCATTTAATCTTTTGTAATTTTTATTATTCTAAAGGAACCAACGCAGTATTTATAATTTTTACTTGTTTTCTATGAGGAATATATAGGCTTTATATTAAAATATGTGCTTTTAATGTAAGATACAAACCTTCCCTTTGGTTTTAAACAGGGCAGATTGGAAAGAAAGTTGATGGGGGTTTGGGTTCTAGCTCTGCCAGATACTCACTCTGGACTTTGAACAAGTGAATTTATCTTTCTGAATCTTCTTTATTTTCATCTATGAAATTCTGAAATTAAGACTAACTTTCTACCATGGTTTATAAGGGTTACATTAACTAAACATGGTAATGTATATGATAACACTAGGACAAGTTGCTTAAATCCATCAAATCCGCTGTGAACAGTGGCTCCTGGAGATGTGCTGAGCACTGTGCCTAGAACACAGTCCTCACACTCAGCTAATTGGCTCTGATTTTCTGATGAGAAAATGCCTGTGAAAGGATGTTGTGAGTTGTAGGATTGGAAGAATAGAAATATAAAAAATGCTTAATAGTTTTAAAGATAGTCAACTAAATTGATGTAGTTTTTTAGAATTTTTATATCAAAAACCCACAATTTGTACAAAATAACTCATTAATTATTACTCAATAATTAATAACATGATTTTGAAACAATAAAAAAGGCAGTAGTATATTATCCTATTTTTAAGCAACAGATTTTTTTTTGTTTGTTTGTTTGCAGGGGAAAAGTCATAGTCTGCATTTATAATCAGGACTAGCTTCCTGTAAAATTATTTATTTTAACTTTTTATTTATAGATTTTGAAATTTACAATTCTAAATACAGCAATAGTAAAGCGCTGCATTTTTGCAGGAGACAAAAAGTACAATTAACATAAAGTCAGAGCCAGCCACAAATAAAATATTCCAGCAAACTGTGTAAGGAAAAAAACTGCTCTGGGAAGCAGATGCCAAGAAATGTTGCAAAGGTGGTCTTATTACATTGGAAAGAAAAGAATACAGAAGGATTAATAGTAACAGCAGTAGTAGCAGTAATAGTAGTAGCAGTAGTAGTAGTAGTAGGAGGAGGAGGAGGAGGAGCTGGAGGATGGAGAGGGAGAGGTGGATAGCAAATAATATTGAATGAGCACTTCCTAAGTCTTAGGCACTGTTTAAGTACTTATTCAGATTTTCTTCCTTATTAATATAGTATGCACATAGACATGTAGGAATGATTAGGAATATGTTCCATATTGAAAGAAATACTACTTTTATGTTAATAAGTACTATAATTGAAGTTATATATGTACATATATAACTGTGTATGTAGCCACACACATATATATTATTATATACAAGTGTTATGTGCATATATATTAATATATATAAAACTAGAAAATGGAACCTTCGTATCAGAATACATTTTATCTTCATTCAATATAAAATTCTGATTTGTAATAATATTTTTTATTTACTTGAGAAAATGACTTGCTATAAAAAGATATATTTATGGTGTACGATTCTTGATATTACCCTGGGAAATATTTTTGTTGTTGTTATCTGTGACTTGGATGAGAAAATGCATTTACTAGTTATAGGTGATACTAAATATTAATGATTAATCTCAGTTTCTTTACTAGAATTATTATAGAGTTACCAGAGGGTTCTGTTGCTTGATGTTTAGTTGAATATTGAGATGGTTGGAAAATATTTAGTTAAATATGGTTTGCAGTTTTTTCATGTTTTAACTAATAATAAAACAGTTATGTTTACTTACGTTCATTTTTAACTGGGAAAATTAGGTGAGTTGATAGTTTCATTATATTTTTATTTCTAAAATGGAAATGGTTTTAAAAATCATACATGGAAGCCAGTCAGAAAAGGTGGTATATTGTATGATTCATTTTTAATGAAATGTCTAGAATGGGAAAATCTGTAGAGACAGAACATTGATTAGGGGTTGCCTAGAGCAGGGGTGGGAGAGATGATGGTAGGGAAAGAAGGAGAGTGACTGCTAATGGGTGTGGGATAAAAATGTTCTAAAGTTGATTATGGTGATGCTTGTACAACTCTGTGTATAAATTAAAAACCTTGAATTATATACTTGAAATGGATGAATTGTGTGGTATGTGCATCATATCTCAATAAAGCTATTAAAAACATGATACATGACCCTTTGTAGAAAATACCAATAGTACATAAAAGGTAAAGAAGAAAGTAAGACGTACTCCAAATTCCAACTGTTCCTGTGTGTCAATCGAGAGGAACAACCTTATTTTAAATAACTACTCAATCAATTTCATTGTGTAGATACACCATAAGTTATTTAATTAATTTTCTATGGATGGGCATTTTATTGTTTTCCATTAAGTAAAGTTGCAAATAAGATCATTGCATGTGTTTTTTTGTGCAATTACCTTTTCAGGATAAAGTCTAGAAGTAAAATGTTGGGTCAAAGATTATAGGGACATTTAAATTTTTGATTCATATTTTAAAATTGCCCTTTATTAAAATGCTCCAGTTTGTGCTTCCAAGTGGTATATGATAGTGTCTGAACCAACATACTCTTGCTGGTGTTGGATCTTGTCAGTATTTTTAATCTGTGCCAATTAGAGGAAAGTAAAGCTTTTTTATTTACTTTTTTTGTGTGTGTGTATAACTTGTTATATGTCCTTTAAATTTTTAAAATATTTATTTTTCTTCTTTGTTTCTCTGTTGGGATAACAATCCTTTTTTTTTTTTTTTTTGCTTTGATGTGTAGAATCTTTTTCTATTAATAATATTTACTTTTTGTCTGTTAAATAGAATGAAAATATTTTTTCACTGTTTGTTTTTATACTGTGCAGAAGTTTTGAATTTTGTGTAGTTATATTTATTACCTAAAAATAGCTTTCGTAACTTTGCTACATTCCAAGATTATAAAAATATTACCATATTTAAAATTACATTAGTGATTTTATTTCTTACTAGAGGCCCGATGCAAGAATTTGTGCACCGTTGGGGTCCCTCGGCCTGGCCTGTCGGATCAAGCTGAAACTGGCTCTCCGACATCCCCCGAGGAGTTTTTGGATTGCGAGAGGGCGTAGGCCAGGCTGGGGAACCCACTGGTGCACAATTGGGCCCGGAAGGACGCGGGAGGTTGACCAGCCAGGGAGGGACAACAGGAGGGCTCCAGGGTGTGTCCGGCCCATCTCGCTCAGTCCTGATCGGCTGGACCCCAGCAGCAAGTTCACCTACAGGTTGGAGTGTCTGCCCCCTGGTGGTCAGTGCACGTCATAGCGAGAAGTTGAACAGCCTTAGCATATCATTAGCATATTATGCTTTGATTGGTTGAACGGATGACTGAAAGACTGGACACTTAGCATATTAGGCTTTTATTATATAGGATGTTTAATTTTTGATGCATTTGGCATTTATTTAGTACTAGAGGCCCGGTGCACAAAATTTTTGCATAGGTAGGGTCCCTAGGCTTGGCTGGGGTTCCCTGTCTCCCCGCCTCCTCCTTCCCTCACCGCCCACGCACCACCAATGTGTGATTTCCCCCACCTCCCCGCCACCCCACCTCCTCCCCTTGCCACCTGTGCACTGCCACCACATGGTTTCCCCCGCCTCCCTGCCTCCTTCCCTTGCCACGCACACTGCCACCGCATAGTTCCCCCTGCCTCCCCACCTCCCTCAGTCACCATGCACGCCACCACTATTCGGTTCCCCCTGCCTCCCTGCTTCCTCCTTCCCTCCTCCCCCTGAGTGCCACCACCACGCGGTTCCCCCCCGCCTCTTTCCCTCGCCACATGCGCCACCACCACATGGTTCCCCCCCAGCTCCGCTCGCCTCCTCCTTCCCTTGCTCCCTCAGTACCCCACCTCTGCTGCTGGTTGCCCACTATGTTCTCTACCGCACCCTGGTGGTCAGCACATGTCATAGCGAGTGATTGAACTCACAGTCAAACTCCCAAGGGGACACTTTGCATATTAACCTTTTATATCTACACTAATAAAAGAGAAACATGGTAATTGGCGTACGACCGCTACCCTTCCCATTGGCTAATCAGTGTATCCTTATGCAAATTAACTGTCAGCCAAGATGGCGGCCGGCAGCCATGCACTGAAGCGAGCAGGGAGGCTTGCTTCCTCCAGGGACTGCCGCCTCACTTGCCAGACTCTCAGCTGCAACTCTAAGCAACTATTACTATGTTGCAAATAAGAAGCTAAACAAAACCAGCCCCGGACCGCAACATTGTATCCATGTTTTCAGCAGCGAGGCCTCAGAGCTAAAGCTGGTCCAGAATAAAAAAAAAGAAAACAAGGAGCGGTTGGGAGCTTTTAGTCAACTGCCAGTGGGAAAACAGCCCTCAGCCCCTCAGCCAGCCTGGCCAGGCACCCCAGTGGGGACCCCCACCCTGATCCAGGACACCCTTCAGGGCAAACCAGCTGGCCCCTACCCGTGCACCAGGCCTCTATCCTATAAAGTAAAAGGGTAATATGCCTCCCGGCACTGGGATCAGCGGAGCAGCGAGGCTCCCGGCACCGGGATCAGCATGACAGGGGGCAGCGCCCAAACCCCCTGATCAGCCCTGCTCTGTGCCTGATAGGGGGGAGCTCCCCAATCCCCCGATTGCCCTGCGGCTCTGTGTGTGACAGGGTGCAGTGCACCAACCCCCTGATTGGCCCTGCTCTGTGTGTGACAGGGTGCGGCGCCCCAACCCCCTGATTGGCCCTGCTCTGTGAGTGACAGGGGGCAGCGTCCCAACCCCCTGATTGGCCCTGCTCTGTGCGTGACAGGGGGCAGCGCCCCAACCCCCTGATCGGCCCTGCTCTGTGCGTGACGGGGTGGCGCCGCAACCTCCCCATCGACCCTGCCTTGAGTGTAACAGGGGGCGGTGCCCAACCCCCCAATCAGTCTACCCTGAGAGTGGCATTGCAACCTCCCGATCCGCCCTGCTCTGTGCATGACAGGGGGCGGCGCCCCAACTCCCCAATCGGCCCTGCTCTGAGCCTGAACAGGGGCTGCACTTAGGGATTGGGCCTGCCCTCTGCCACCCGGAAGCAGGCCTAAGCCAGCAGGTTGTTATCTCCCGAGGGGTTCCAGACTGTGAGAGGGCACAGGCCGGGCTGGGGGACTCCCCCCCAGTGCACAAATTTTTGTGCACCGGGCCTCTAGTATATAGATAAGAAATGAATAACAGATCCACTTTACCCTACTTGGACAAATTTTTATTATTAGCAAATGCTAAATTATCACATATCCTTGAGCATGTCATTTTAGTCTGGTTCTATTGGTAAATCTATTCTTACTCTACTACTACACTCTTTTAATGATTATATTGTAGTTTTAAATAATATATTTTAATACCTGGTAGACTAATTCCTAATAAAATAATAATTTGAATTCTACATTGGATAAAATGATTTTGTATTAATCAAGAAACATGTACTAATGAGTTGTACATATGGGTGCTAGTTCTGAGTAGGGTGATCATAAGCCCAGTTTGCTTGGGACAGTGCCTCTTAATGCCTGTTATTATGCCTTAATTATTTCTAGCTTTCCTGTATTAGTTTTTTTATTGTTCTCATACAAGCTAGTGCAAATTTATTGGTTTAAAACAACACAATTTTTTTTAATCTTATAGGTTAGGGTCAGGGTCAGAACTCTAGTATGGATCTCACCAGGCTAAAATCAAATTGAATTGTTCATTCAATTTGTTGGCAAAATTCAATTCTTTGTCATTACAGGACCTAGGAATTCATTTTCTTGTTGCCTATAAACTGAGAGCCTTTTCTAGCTTTTATAAGGTGCTCCATCTTGGCTGATGGCCCCATCCTTCATTTTCAAAAGCAGCAGCAAGCCGTAACTGGTTTGGCTCACTGGATAGAGCGTCGGCCTGGGGACTAAAGGGTCCCAGGTTCGATTCCGGTCAAGGGCATGTACCTTGGTTGCAGGCACATCCCCAGTAGGGGGTGTGCGGGAGGCAGCTGATCGATGCGTCTCTCTCATCGATGTTTCTAACTCTCTATCCCTCTCCCTTCCTCTCTGTAAAAAATCAATAAAATATATATTTTTTAAAAAAGCAGCAGAAAGTTGAATCCTTCTCATTTGCATTCCTTTGACCCTTCTCTCATAGCATCTTTCTTTCTGACTCCTGTGACTAGAATGAGCCCACTAGGATAATCCAGGATAATCTCTCCATTCAAGGTCCACAATCATAATCACATCTTCAAAATCTCTTTTGTCATGTAAGGTAACATACTCATAGGTTCTAGAGATTAAGAGACATGGGCATTTTGGGGGGAATTGGTGCATTTTTCTGTCTTCCACAGCTCCTTTTCACTCTTAGGAGTGTCTTAGTTTGGACAATGAGTTATATGGTTATTCAACATGTGAGTACCCAGTTGAATTATTTAAATATGAATAAAAATCAAAACTCACATTTCTGTCTCCCTCTTTTTAAAATTTATGTTTCATTTCTTTCCTTTTTTGTTTCCTCTTCTGCGTACCTTTGACAGTTTTGCAACAGTGATAAATAGTTTTCTGGGTTCACTTGATAGATGTTAGAAAGGAGAGAGTGTATGTCATTTCTCTTTTTGGTCATTATTTATGGAAAAAGGAGCCACATATGTTCTTATAGTATGATGGCTTAAGTCATTCTTTTCATTTTTTTGCCATTGAAGTCTGCCATTCTCATGTTCCTCAGTGTTTAGTGACAAGGTAACAGGTGAATCCTGAGGTTGTAGCATCTAAATTTGTCCTGATGCTTTGCTTGACACTGTCCTTAACACGTTAAGTGCCCAAGTCAGTCAACAGTGACTGACACTGTACTTTCTGTCCGGAGTCACAGAACAGGCTGAGTGCTTAACGTGTTAAACTGCTACACGGAAAGGGGAGGAATTAAGACAGGCTCTTCTTCTCCTTCTTCCTTTAGACTTTATCTTACACTGAAGAAGTAGCTGGGCATTGCATTAATTTAAACAGCTGCTGATTTTTTTTTTTGGTTGGGGTTATTATATTATGGAAACAATTTTACTAGTACAGCTGTTTTTTAATAAAGTAAGTACTCAGAAGTTTTTATTTTACATTTTTGAAAATTTGTATTTATTAGATTAAACTACATTAATTGAAGAAAGCAATTAAGTATTTTATGTGTATGTAAAGGCCAAATTGCCATTTAAGTCTACTCTTCAACTTAAATTTGTGGTCTGAAACTTTTCCCAAAGCACAAAATATAGTTTGTATTCAAATGGATTAATTTGTTCCTTGGACAGTCTAAAAAAAAAGACCCATTTGTGATTTTTATTCATATATCTTACTTTAATAAGCTATGTAGATATTTGATACTTCCTAATTTATATATACTGTGTCCTTGATTTAATAGCAAATCCATCAGATTTTAGATAAAACCAGTGCTACACACCTCTAAAGTTAATTTCTTTCTTTTCAGTTTACAATGCTGTTTTTACACTCCATTTGCTGTCAGTGGAAATGTAGGCTGCAGACACTCCACATATTTATCATCACCAAGTTCACTATATCATACAGGAAAAGTACATTAGTATGCCATACAGAAAATCCAACACACATAAACAACCACTTAGCATTTTAAAGAACATATCTGACTTATTGATTAGCTTACATATCTTTTAGTAGAGTGAGACACCCACGTAGAGTGCATACATTCACTTATCAGAACAAGTGCTTCGTGTGCTGATGAATGAGCGTATCTCCTCTTTATTTATCATAGTGAAGATCAAACCTTAGAAAGCTTTCCCCTTTCCAGTGGAATCCCTAAATCTTTACACAATTAAATTATTCCCAGGGTTCTTCAGATAAAGTACACTCTGGAAAACAACTTTTTAAAACCTTATTATACATTTACATTTACGTGTGGTGTTCTGAGTCTTTTTTCTCAAGTTTGTGCTGTTTATTCTCTGCACTAGGTCCAGTGGTGGGTGGGTGGGGGAATGGGGACTTGAAAAAATTCCTGTTTTCTCTATGAACTCTTTGTTCTTCTATGGGCTCTACTCTGTAAATTAGTCTCAAAGTGGGTTGTGTGGATGTTTTAAAAAATATGTACAATACCTGTTAACATGTTTTTCTCCTTGAAGTTAGGAAATATCTAAATATAATAGTTTACTGACCTAAATATAATAGATACTGACCTAAACCTGAGAAAATAGTGGTAAGAAATAATGTAAATATGAATAAATAGGGGGAGTAATGTCATTGATATAAAACATAAAATGCAGATAAATATATTCTTCTTTTAGTATTTTATGGACATTTACTTTACATTTCATTCTAGAGTTTTTCTTTTTCTTAAATAATAAAACAGGAAGTTATGTGTTTAAAAGTTTTATTTTCCTAAGATACTTAGTTTTCTACTCTGGTTTACATTCTAATATTTTCTATCTCTAAAAAAACCCCCAAAACCAGAATATTTTTAAAAAATATATTTTATTGATTTTTTACAGAGAGGAAGGGAGAGGGATAGAGAGTTAGAAACATCGATGAGAGAGAAATATCCATCGGCTGCCTCCTGCACGCCCCCTACTGGGGATGTGCCTGCAACCAAGGTACATGCCCTTGACCGGAATCGAAGCGGGGACCCTTCAGTCTGCAGGCCTACGCTCTATCCACTGAACCAAACCAGTTAGGGCAAAACCAGAATATTTAAGAATGCTTTCTTGTAGTACTTTCTACAACCCTGCTTGTTTAACAACTTTGGGTAAGGTTATTTTGAGTGTTCTCTCTTTAGACATTGTGTCCTTTTTTTTCTTGCGTTGTTCTTTCTAGACAGAAATCCTATGTAATAAAAGGCTAATATGCAAATTGTCCCCTCGGGAGTTCGACCGACTGGGAGTTCAACCGCTGGCTATGTTGTGTGCTGACCACCAGGGGGCAGCACGGAATGAAGGAAGGCCCCAGTTGGCCCTGATCTCCGGCCAGGGCTAGGGACCCTACCCATGCACGAATTTCATGCACTGGACCTCTAGTTATGTAAAGAAGCCAGTCATTCCATGTTATTTTGTTTTAGTTAATTTCCCCAGACATTTTATATATATACTAGAGACCAGGTGCATGAAAATTTGTGCACTGGGATGGTCCCTCAGCCCAGCCTGCCCCCTCTCACAGTCCGGGATCCCTCAGGGGATGTCCCGCCTCCTATGCGGGAGGCGAACAGGCCAATCTGGTAAAGGCACTGCCCCCATCACCCCGCAGCTTCTGCTGCCGCCTCTGTCCTCCCTCTGCAGGAGGTGACCAGGCTGATCAGAGGAAGGCACTGCCCTCATCACCCCGCTGCTGCTGTCACTGCCAGCCTCCGAGGCTGTTGGCCTTGGCCCTTGCTTCTTAGCGCTGGCCCCGCCCCCCACCCACTGATGGGTGGGGGGCAATCTGGGGCCAGGCCAACTGGGGGAAGGGCTGTGGGAGGTTGACGCACAGCAGGTCGCACCCCGCCCAGCCTCTGTGGAGGCATGGCACTGGGACTGGGCCTGCGCCGCTGCCTCTGTGGATGCCTCTGCAGAAGGGGCAGCACTGGGACCGGGACCACGCAGCCCCCTCTCCCGCTGCCTCTGTAGAAGGGGCCATGGCGCTGGACTGGCCTGCGCTGAGGCCTCTCCCATGCTGCCTCTGCGAAAAGGGCCGCGTCGCCACCTCTCCTGTGCCGCCTCTGCCGCCGCCTCTTCCATTCCGCAGGCCCTTGGCCCTCGCAGCTGCTGTGGCTTTGTCCGGAAGGACATCTGGAAGATGTCTGGTCTAATTAGCATATTACCCTTTTATTGGTCAGTAACCAACATTCTTCCGTTAGTATCAAGATGGTCCCAACATACTGAGAACATTGCTACATTTGTACATCCTTTCTCATTTCACAGTATTTCATATCTCTTCTTCATTTTGCCCTATGATGTCACTCCTATTTTATTTTTGCTCATCTAAAAGCTTAACATGCCTTTTCCAACTTACAGCTCATGTTCTGCCCTCTTTGTAAAACTTTTCTGACCAGTATAGTCTACTGTGATCTCACCCTCTTCTGAACTCTTGTTTTGTTTTTTTGTTACTCACAAGGCACTTTCAGTTTGGTTTTACACTATTATTTTTAGTTGGGTCTAGGTCCTGTATTGCTAATTACATTTTAAGTGTCGAGAGCAGGGCCCACATTATATATATATTTTTGCATTTCTCTTATGGGCTAAGTACAATTCATTATAAATTTCAGATGATAAATTGATATTTTCTCACTCATTATTTCCAGAACTATTAATTAATTGTACTCAAGCACTATTGATAAAGAGAAAAACAAAAGAGGCATGGATGCTACTTTCATGGGGATTTCTAGAAGAATGAGATAAATATTCTATAGCTAATTTAACAATACATATTTAAATACAGTTGAGGAATGTAGTTTGTTACTTTATTGACAAGTGAAAGAACCAGAGAATTGCTGCCTTTAATTCCTCTGTTATTGGTATGTATCATTTTTCTGACTTAAAAAATAAATTTTAATACAGTAAATTACTTTTGAAATCATAGGTTTTCAAGTGGTAAAGCTGAATTGTTTTCTTCTAAATGTACATAATACTGATATATTCTATGGGTAAATTCATTAGACAAAATAATGGAAAGAATAATTTATACTTTTTTACATAAAAACAGTTGTAGTAAATGCTATCAGTTAAGTGATGTGTAAACTGATGTGAAATAATTAAAAGATAATGAAAATATTTTTAAAAGGAAGATTCCTTAAACTCAAAACTATGGAAAGAATAATTTATAATTTTTTACATAAAAACAGTTGTAGTAAATGCTATCAGTTAAGTGATGTGTAAACTGATGTGAAATAATTAAAAGATAATGAAAATATTTTTAAAAGGAAGCTTCCTTAAACTCAAAACTATTATAACTTTTTTTTATTAGAACTTCTTAGTTAATATAGTAAAGCTCTCTTTTATAGGAGAATAATATTAGAATTAAATTAAATACATTATTATTTTAACTTTAAGTGTTTTTTCCCAATGGCTTAATCAGCATCATGTATTTTATAGTGTATTTAAGAACCCCCCCAAAATTTAGCTGAGTAAATTTGAGGATCTAATTGGCTTTATTCAGTAATTCATAATGGGCAGCGTCCCATCTAGCTAATAGAAAGGTGGTCCAAAGAGTGCAGGAAAGGAAAGGGTTTTAAAGGTAGAAACGAGGTGGGGCAAGGAAATCATAAACAAAAGAAAGGATTGTTTTAGGTAAATTCACCTTCCTCTGGGGGAAGACAGGGACTCTAACCAGGCAGATTAGCTCATGGGTGCTAGCCAGGAAGTTCCAAACTGATTGGTTAAGATTACATTCCTGGGAGAGGCTGAAATTGCATTTAGGCTAGGTGTAATCTTGGTTTGCTTACTTGGATTTAGCACAGGTGACTCCATTTTGGGCCAGTTGTTTCTTTTCAACAATATGCAGGATTTTTTTGAGATTTTAATAACCATAGAAAGTTAATGTTGAAAGAATGGCAAAGTAGGCAGTGAAACAAAAAATGATTGTATTTGCAGATGTAGTATCATAATTTACATAAACGTTATAGTTAGGAACATTAGGAATGTAAATATGCCTTCTCTATTCTCAGTCCTGTAATGCCATTCTTTGTCCAGTGGGAGATGAAGAGTGATGTAGAGACTGCTGTTTAACCTATTATAACAGCTTAAAAAAAATAGTGCTGATGTAAATATGAGGAGGGAAAAGAATATTTATCTCCATTAAATGACATAAAAAGCCATGGTAAGAATAACAGGCCGGTGGGTGTGCATTAAGCATTGAAATCCCTAAATTCAGATGCTAATTATAAGCACAAGGACAATTGCCTCTCATCTACTTAACTGTTGTATATTTTCTTCAGGTAAAGTGTAATTCAGAATATGTATATATTCACAACAAAAATACTTCTGATGGACTGTGACTTTGACAGACATAGGTGGAATATTAAACCAAACGCTACAAAGATAATTCACATGATTGCTTTTGGATGGTCTTTATTGATTGCCTTACCTGCTTCCCACTATTAAAAAAGTAATGTTTAGCAGTAAAGTTAAATTATTTAAACATATTAGAGCACAATTTACTTGCTGTGTTGTACTAAGGATGTTAATTTAAGGCTTAGATTATGAAAGGATGTATTACTACTGGCATTAATTATATGGTTTTTAAAACTTATTTTGGTTGTGGTCTGTGCTTTGTTGTCTTAAAAGTTATATATAGCTTCTTCATTATCAATTTTGACATTTTCAAGTGAGAAAAATTTCCTCTGCTTTTTTATAGTTTCTTTCAATGATGGTTTTGTAATGTGTTCTTCAGTTGTTGAAAGGTATAGTACAGAAACCCTGTTCTTAGAAGGTGGCTGGCTTTTAAGTATAGAATAGCAGGAAAAGTGTTATAGACAATTTATTTTTAAAACTTTGTTTTTAGAAATAGATGTACCCCAAAAAAAACCTTTGTAAACTTGCCACTTTCCCCCCCTGTAGGTATGCTTTTTATTTAGCTTTTAGTAACTTATTATTTAAGACCACAGTTATTAGGTGTATTTCTGCATTTTATATATTGCTCCCAGATGCTACAGTATTAGTTTTTATCACTGCATATTTTACGAAATGTCAGCCTTCTGTTGGCTTTTCACGCAGCATTGTTAGTGATCAAAGACACAACATAAAGGATAGGAATCTAAACAGTTGGCTTATCTTTGTCCTTCACTGTGACAAAAATACTATAAAATTACTTTATTATAAAAAGTCAAATAAAGGGATCATCTAACATGCAATGAAAAGATAAATGTCTTTGTTTTGTAGTGAAATAAAATTTTAAAATGTTTAATATCAAGAAACCCAGTTATAAAGAGAAATAATTTCTAATTTTGTAACGTTTTCCTTGGTAAGGAATGAGGAAAATAGTTATGTGTAATGTAGAACTTTGCTAAATGACAGTACTATGCCTAGGAAAAGCCACACAATCTTTGACAACACAATAGGTCACTCACTTTAAATTCTTAATTTTTTTACTCAAAATACATAAGTGGTTATTAGTTTTAGCATGTGCATTGTTTAAGTTGTATATGATTTGGTTTATTATTTTCTTGAATTGACTTTGTAGTTTAAAATTTTATTGCATCGACTTAATCCTTTTTTCTTTACTTCTATGATTTCAATATCAAGCTAAAAGTATAGAATGGGGAAAAATTCTCAAAGCCTGAAAGAAAATCTATAAGAATAAAAATCTTGAATGATTATGGTCAGCTGTTGTATATGCCCACCACTGCAGTTGGTCTAATCAGTTTTATGTTTTGGGATGGTTTTATTAAAATGAGCTGCTACTGTAAATAATCATTGAGAAAGATGTTTAGTAAATAATAATTTAGTATATATGCCATTTTTTTGGGTGGAGGCAGGGCAATAGTTTCTCTTTGCAGCCTGTGAGTCTAAGTAAAGTTGGAGACAATTCCTGACCACCATAAAAATCTGTGTGTTTCTGTGTTGTTAGCATTTATAAATAGAAGTAGAATGAGGATTTAAACGAAAAAATGATTTTGTACGTGCACTTTTATGACTACCTGCAGAAAATTGCTATTTCTAAAGAAAAATAATTGTCAGTAGATAATGATTTTAGTAATTTCTTTTTATTGTACACAGTTTTTATTTAATAAATGAATGAAAGCTTAATTGTTTTCCTATAGGAGAAATTAGATTTTTGAAAAGCAGTTTGAAAGAATAGCATTGGCTACTTGCAAGTTATGGGCCTCAACTTTTGATCCTGAGGTTCCTGAAACCCTCACCCAAAGTGTGGTCCGTATTCAATACCATTGGTGTTACTTGAGAGCTTGCTAGAAATGCAGAATATCGGTCCCCACCCCATTCCTACTATATCAGAACCTACCTTTTACTCACAGTTCACAGGTAATTTGTATGCATATTAAAATTTGAACAGAGATTCAATTATCCGTAAAAGTTTGTCAGTGTATGTTTCTTGAATCTTCCATAACTATAGTACAATAATCAGCTTCCGTAAATTTAACATTCTTGATATAATACTTATATCTATTCTGTCATCTATATTCCATATTTGTAGATAAAGCAATAATATTCTTTATAGCATTTCCCCCCTTCAGTAAGAATCCAGTCTAGGATTAGTTATTATATTTAGTTGTCAGATGTCTTTAGCTTTCTTTAATTTATGACATTGACATTTTTTAATAATAAAGTCCTCCATTTGTCTATCTGTCTTAATTCCTCATTTGGAATTGTTTGCTGTTTCTTCATAATTAGTTTCTGCTTATGTATTGTAACCATGAATACTACATGAATGATGTTGTGTCCCTCTCAGGATATCACATCTGGAGACACATTGGTGATGTTAATTTTGATTATTCGGTCAGTGTGTTGTCAGAGATCTCATTATCATGTTACAGTTTGTTTTTTTTCTCTTTTGCAACTAATAACCAGTCTGTGGGGAAACACTTTAAGGTCATGCAAATATCCTGCTCCTCATAAAAATTTCAACCTAAATTTAGCATCTATTGATGATTCTTATATATGTGTTCTATCTGGGTTTATTTGTGTATATGAGTGCTACTGATTTTCTCATGTTCATTTATGTCTTGCTACCTTACTGGATTCTTTTATTTCTTTAGTTTTAGTATTTATTTCCTAGGTTTTTCCAGGTATTTCATTAGGTCATCAGCAGATAGTTTTATTTCTTCTCTTCTAGTTCTTCTGTCTACAGTTTTTTCTCTAATAATTTTGTTTTTTCTTTTCCAATTTATATTTTTTATGTTTCTAATAGTTTTCTCTAGTTTGATTTCATTGACTAATATGTCCAGTAAAAAATGGTAATGGGCATAGTGGGTATTTTTTCCTTATTCCTGACATTAGTAGGAATGAGTAATGCTATATTGAGAGCTATCAATGGGAGAAAAGATAGAACTGCATGAGATAACATACTATTTGAAGTGCTTTACAGACACTATAGTATTATCATATGTAATTCTTTGTAATACTTCTTTTTTTTTCATATCCAAACTTTTAGAAGAAATTGTTGCTACTGTCATCTTTTTACCTTCATTTCCTTACCTCCCACTCTAACTTCTCAGCAACTACATTCCAGTTTCTCCATTGTCAAAACTAAGGGCAGCATTGAGACCTCTGTGTTATTTAATCTAATGGACTTGTTTTTCTATCTTTCTCTTACTTTCATATTTTTCTTCTCAGTATCATTCAATATTGTAGACCATGCCTTCTTCTAAGTGCACTTCCCCCCCTTAGCTTCTAAAAAATCAGTCTTCTGGTTGTTACTTTATAGTCTTCCAGTTCTTCCTTCTCTACCTGGCTTCTAACAGCATGTTGTAGACCTTTAATTATATTCTGTCTTCCTTTTGGACTCTGTTTATATTGGTGTTCTAAGCAAACCTGTGGCTTAAATTACCGTCTATATTGCAGTTATTCTGAGAGGAACATCTCTAGTCTACGCCTCTCTTCTGAGATTAAGATCTGTATGTCTACCTGCCTATCTGGTGTCCATTTCCACTTTGAGATGTCTAAGTCGCTTAACAATATAAGTTCTAGCCCTTCCTCTCAAATGCCTTCAGTTTTATTTAAGTGACTAATATCATCATATATCTCAAATTAAATGCTACAAATCTGAATATCATTCTTGATTCTTCTTTTTCACTCACACATTTATCCACTGCATTATCAGGTTCTGTTTAATTTTTCTCTCCACTCCCTCTAGTTTTCTCTAATTTGAAGGAAAGTGGGACCCTGTAGGCCAGAAGAGACATTGTGAATAAGGAATAGAGATGTTATATTTGTAGAAAACATAATGAGAAGGTATACAACTAAGAGTAGATATAACCTTACAGGTCCATTGCCAAGGATACTGATTGCAAGAATAAAGAGTTTGGGTGGTCACTGGGTGTGCATAGATAAATAAGATGATCAGATATATTTGCAATACTTAGTAATATTGAAAAAAAAGGGAAGGTGTGCTGCAAATGGGAGACTAGTTAGGAAATTAGCCCTGTTAGCAGCTTTGTTAAAAGGTATTAAGTACTTATATTAGTACATGACATTGGAGAATAAAAAAGATAAATTTGGTGCATATCACAATGTTATGAAGTAAGATATGGCAACAATGTAGATCTGAAGGTACAAAAGAGACAATTATTGAAGACTCCAAGATTTTCTTACAATGAGATGCACGTGTAATAGACAGTTTTGGGGAAAGATAATGAGTTCTGTGTTTGATACATTGCTTATAAGGTGCTGATATGGAATATCAGGTGGAGACATTTAGGGAATGATTGGAGATAGTGAGTAGGTTTCTTTGTCAATGGTAGTTCCATCTGACAGCATAGGGACTCTCCAGAGCATTGTTGAGAAGACATTTGAGGCAGCATCCAACCAACTGGCAATATCTACTTTGGGTGTTACGTACATGCCAGCGTGTTATAGTTCTTGGGATCCAAGCCAGGACTAGAGACATCAGGACAGAAGATAATGGTTGGAGGCATGAAATTTGAATGAGACTACTAAGCCAAAAAAAGGTTAAAAACAAAAAAGGTGTTGGTGGTGGGAGAATAAAATAAGAAAGGAATCAGCCAAAGATAGATGTAGCAGAACTTCTACATGTTAATACGTGGCAGTGTCAGAATTGATGAATGGATCTATTGTTGGAAAAAGTTATAGAAACGGGAAGGAGGATTTTAGGAAGGAGATCCTGGTTATTAGGGCTACAGAGAAATCAGGGAGTATAAATCTTGGGAATGGAAATTAAATTTGGACCACGGGGAGAACAATTTTAGTAATTTAAAAAGACAGGAGTTAGGCAAAAAGGAATTTGTACTTTTGTAAATATGATATTGAAGGAAAATGTCCCATAAGAAAAATGGGAAGAATTTTTGAAAAGTTAAACAATTACCTGTCCAATTCTTTTTTCTAAATCACCAACTTACTCCATACACAAGAATAAACTGAAAATGGATAAAAGACTTAAATGTAAGTTGCCAAACCATAAAGGTCCTAGAAGAAAACATAGGCAGTAAAATCTCAGACATATCTCCTGACAATATATTTGCCAATATGTCCTAGGGCAAGGAAACAATAGGAAAAGTAAACAAATGGGACTACATTAAACTAAAAAGCTTTTGCACAGCAAAAGAAACCATCAACAAAATGAAAAGAGGACCCATTGTATGGGATAAGGTATTTGTCAATGATACATCTGAGAAGGGGTTAATTTCTAAAATATATAAAGCACTTTACAAATTAACACCAGGAAGATAAACAATTCAATTAAAATATGGGCAAAGGACCTGAATAGATACTTCTCCAGAGAGGATATACAGATGGGCAATAGACACATGAAAAGCTCAATGTCACTAATCACAGAGATACAAGTTAAAACCACAATGAGATATCACCTTACACCTGCCAGAATGGCCACCATCAACAAATCAACAAATACCATATGCTAATGAGGATGTGGAAAGAAGGGAGCCCTTGTGCATTGGTGGTGGGAATGCAGACTGCTACAACCACTGTGGAAAACAGTAGAGGTTCCTAAAAAATTAAAATAGAACTGCCTTTTGATCCAGAGATTTTACTTCTGGGAATATATCCTAAGATTACTGAAACACTAGTTTGAAAGAATATATGCACTCATGTTCATTCCAGCATTGTTTACAATAGACAAGATCTGGAAACAGCAGTCTCCTTCCATCATGGGAAGCAATGGTTTTGTGAAGCAATGTCACCCCAATAAATTCAATAAAAATAAAAAAGAAGCCTGCTGGCACCTTAGTATTGGACTTCTAGCTGTTGCAATTGTGAGAAAAGAAATTGCTGTTGTTTGAGACAAAATAAAACAAAAACAAAAGTTAAACAATTAGTGAAGTAATACCAGTCCTTCCCTAGACTTTGAAAATGTTTATAAAATGTGAAATAAGTAATAATTTAAAAAATCTATCATGGATTAGAAACCATTTTTAGAGGTAAGAAATGAAAAGTATGGTTAAGTTGGCCATATTAAATGGAGTGGTATATAGAAACAGTGGGAGCCCGTTGGAAGCCTATAGTAAAACATTCCAGACTTAGGTATAGGCAGCAAAATGCTGGTAAAGCAAATGGTGAGGAGTAAGTAAGTGCAGGAACACTGCTGAAGGCTACATGGCTGTCCTGGACCTGGCAAAGTACTCTCATTTTTTGCAGTTGCAAAGTGATTCTTTAAGTAAATTGAGGTATGTTTTACTAAGAATAATGAGTTCTGACTCGCTTATTCTGATATAGGAAAGAAATGATAGGATATATTGGAGATATTTTAGAATATATCTAGAGTTATTGGGCTGCTCTGAGGATCTGACCCCCAAAAGGCAACAAAAATTATATATATATATATATATATGTATAATTATTATTATTTTTTAATATATTTTTATTGATTTCAGAGAGGAAGGGAGAAGGAGAGAGAAATAGAAACACCAATGATGAGAGAATCATTGGTCAGCTGCCTCCTGCACACCCCACACAGGGGATTGAGACCACAACCTGGGTATGCACCCTGACCAGGGATTGAACTGTGACCTCTTGGTTCATAGGTCGACGCTCAACCACTGAGCCACGCCAGCTGGGCAAAAAAAGAAAAAAGATATTTTAATTACAGAGACAATTTGGTTATAAGAATATATTGCAATGAAAATGCAACAGATCTCTGGAGGGGAGTACCTTATCCCACTGTTATCAAACCATAGCACTTCATAAATGTGTAGTTCTGGTTAGTGACTCTTAGTAAAGACTTAATGCAACTGTATAAGGCAGTGATGACGAACCTATGATACGCGTGTCAGAGGTGACATGCGAACTCATTTTTTTGGTTGATTTTTCTTTTGTTAAATGGCATTTAAATATATAAAACAAATACAAAAAAATGTAAGTCTTTGTTTTGCTATGGTTGCAAATATAAAAAAATTTCTATATGTGACATGGCACCAGAGTTAAGTTAGGGTTTTTCAAAATGCTGACACACCGAGCTCAAAAGGTTCGCCATCACTGGTATAAGGCAACAAAAAGGAAAGAGATAATCATGAATCAGGGAAAGTAGACATAGTAAGTTAAAATAAGAAATCTTATTTTTGTATGAATGCAGCAAACTTTCTGAATTTTTGGATGTCTTAAGTTGACTATCATATCTGAAAACATGATTTTGTTTCTTCCCTTTTTTACTTATTTTTACCTTTTATTTTATTTTTATCTTATTGTGCTGTCTTAAAGTTTTAGTATAATCTCCAGTAAAAGTGATAGTGGGGTGGGGTGGTTCAGTGGTTCGGTGTTTGAGTGTTGACCCACTGTCAATCCATGCACCAAGAGGTCCTTTGTTTGATTCCCGGTCAGGGCACATGCCTGGGTTGCGGGCTCTTTCCCCAGTGGGGGGCGTGTAGGAGGCAGCCGATCGATGATGTTTCTCTCTCTTCAATGTTTCTGTCTTTCTCACTCTCTAAAATAAATAAAAATATACTTGAAAAAAGTGATAGTGGACATCTGTGTTTTATTCTTTTTATTTATTTATTTATTTAAATATACCTTTATTGATTTCAGAGAGGAAGGGAGAGGGAGAGAGAGATAGGAATATCAATGATGAGAGAGAATCATTGATCGGCTGCCTCCTGCACACCCCATACTGGGGTCGAGCCCGAAACCCAGGCATGTGCCCTTGGCTGGAATTGAACCTGGGGCCCTTCAGTCCGCAGGCTGACACTCTATCCACTGGGCCAAACCAGGTAGGGCTCTTATTCTTTTTTGAAAAGGGAATGTCTCTGTTGTATCACTATTATATATTCTATTTCTTATAGATTTTGGAAAGTTTTATTTCATTCACTTCATCACTTTAAGGTAGTTTTTTTTAATGGTTTAAGTTTTTTAATAGTTAAAAATAATTAAAAGATCACAAATGGTGTTGATATTATAAAAAATTTTTTCTGCATCTTATGAAATGATGTGATAGCTTTGCTACTAAGAGGTTGGTTGCATAATATGCAGTATTTTAATAACACAAAACCTTCAGTAAACAAAAAGATTGTTAGTCTGTTCTCCGGGAAATGAGCAGTCATTTTTCTTCTTGATTACTGTAAGCCCCGTTTTGAATCTTATGGGCTGTGGTACTGATTGTACCTCTTCAGAAGTCAAGTCAGTAGGAACGAAACGGGGGATCAATAGGGTCAGCTATGGATTTGCAAATGTACTCTAGTTTTTTTTATTTTTCCTTTAAGCTCAAACTTGGTTTCTTTTTCTTCATAAACTTGGGTAACTGCAGGTTTCAGGTATAGAAAATAAAATATTTATAGTTAGATGCAGGTACATTAAGTTGTTAATTAGAATGAGTACAGAAAGATGGATAATGTGGATTAAAATTTACATGGAGTTCCAAGTAAAAGTATCCCTCATGTTTGAGGGAGGCTACGAGGCACTATAGGTCAATATGTAAAACTTTAAATTGGATTATATCTGTATTCCATTTTTATTCACTACCATATGTGGAATTTTTTTATAGTGCACACTAGATGTTATTGAGAAAATATTTTAAATTGTAGTTTGTATTAATGGTTTGTAATTACCTCAGTCTAATGATAATTTTTTAACTTCTTGCAAATAATGAAGGTTTAAAAATTATTACTTTAATAAATAATTACCTGACTCTTTAGATCGCTTTTCTTCTCTGAAATATTACCTGTATATTACTTCCCAAAAAGATGTTCTGGAAAATGCCTGATTTAATTTTAATAGCAATAGCAGCTTTTACATGGTTAATCATTTTCTTCAGTAAAATTGAATTAACTGTTGGAGGGGAATTTGATTAAGATATTTCTTTTTAGTTTTTCCCTCTTTCTTATTACGTCCTGCAGCATAGCCAGAGTAGGGATTAGCTGTCCTTTCTGAAGCTATGGGTGTGTATCAAGAATTTTTGGGGGGACTGTGTTATGATTTACTAGTTTTGGTTTATTTTTGGTTGTTGTTTTTGTTTAGTATTTAGAAATAACCTATTTATCAAAGTGTATGCTTTGATTTTAACAAAAATATTTTTAAAATGTCTGATGGGAACCTAATCAAAATTTATTGTTTTATAAAGTGCATTATTTGACTTTGGTGAAGAATAGCCTGTCATTTAAGTATATTAAATTAAACATTTCTTATGCTAATGATTTTTATTTCAAAAAATTATTATTAAAATTTCTATATAAATTAATAATTAATAATTTTCCTTTTAAATAAGAATGTATCAGTTCTTTATTTTGCTTTAGCATTAATGATAATATTCTTATGTTCTATATATCATAACTGTAAAGATTTTAGTAAAATAATAGAATAAAAATACTTGATGAAAATTCCACTGACCCTACTGTGGGAGAGGCAGGAAGGAGGGCAGTAGGGTAGTGATGGAATAAAATACCTCTTTTTCTTGTGTTCTAGTCTAGCGATTTTCAACCTTTTTCATCTCATGGCACACATGAACTAATTACTAAAATTCTGTGGCATACCAAAAAATATATTTTTGCCAATCTGACCAAAAAAAGTCATAATTTTGATTCATTCACACCAGATGGCTATTGTTGTGTTGGCTGTTGTCATTTTTTTATTAGACTATCTAAGAGAAAGAGGTCAAATCTCCTGAATGAACAGTTAGGTATTGCATGTTTGAAAAATTCTAGACCATTGTGCCTGCCAAGGCACATGGGTTGAAAATCATTATTCTAGACCAGTGATGGCGAACCTATGACACGCATGTCAGAGGTGACACGCGAACTCATTCTTTTGGTTGATTTTTCTTTGTTAAATGGCATTTAAATATATAAAATAAATATCAAAAATATGTCTTTGTTTTACTATGGTTGCAAATATCAAAAAATTTTTATATGTGACACGGCACCAGAGTTAAGTTAGGATTTTTCAAAATGCTGACATGCCGAGCTCAAAAGGTTCGCCATCACTGTTCTAGACTATCACAGTTTAGAAGATGGAGCCTAGCAAGATAACTTGTCTAGAACTACAGAGCAGGCTCATATGATTTATCCTGTTTTTAGAGTAAAATACAGTGGTCATTAATTTGGTGAGTGATCTTTTGAGAAAAAGTCTATCCAGTATCATGAAAACCTTTAATTATAAATTATTGGATGTTAACAAAGCCCCTTTTCCCCCTTAACTCATAGTAACCTCACAAGACCTGTCTGTTGCAGTTAAGCATCTCTCTCTATATAAAAGGCCAATATGCAAAGTGTCCCCTCGAGAGTTCCATCGCTCGCTATGATGTGCGCTGACCACCAGGGGGTGGCGCAGAACAAAGGAGGGCCTCAGCCAACAGCCAGGCACCAGGGAAGGAAGGTCCCAGCTGGCAGCCAGAAGGCCCCGATTGGCCCTGATCACCGGCCAGGCCTAGGAACCCTACCTGTGCATGAATTTTGTGCACTGGGCCTCTAGTGTTAATATATGCATGTTGGTATTTACTGTTATACTTCCCCCAAATGAAGTACACTTTCCTGATCTTTAATCACAGAAGTTGATAAAATGAACCTCCGCATATGAGGAACTTTATTTTCCTACATGATCAAATTTTTCTACAGGATTAAAATGGTACTTTGAGTTCTAAAAATCAGAAGAGTTGAGCAGATTCTAGTTGCTAAAAATGCTAGGTAATTAGACAATCTTAGTACATGTAGGTTCAGTACATTTCTTATAATTGAGTTCAAAATATCCAGTTAATGTGCCTAGGACTCATTTATGCAAAGATACCCTGATACTGTTAATTATGGGGATCTGGGAAGTCTGGCACATTAGGAAGTGCAGCTCTACTGCTCCATAGAGAGGTTTTTATTTAAGAAAGAAGATTATCCCAGAAGACAACTTTACCAATCTAAAGATGATTGTTTTGGGGATGTGGAAGCCTAAGGCTAAGTTGAACTTAAAATATCATGGCTCCTAGCAAATTAATAGAATATTGTTACGTGAAGGTTTTTCTAAGTATGAAATCTTGGTTAAATAACATTCATAGTAGACTGAGCTACCACGGGTCAAAATAATCACAGTTAAAAGAACATACACCACAGTGGTTTTTATTTTGAATTCAGTTATTTTTTAAATTCTCATACTTGGTAATTAAAATGATTTACCAATCACATATACCATGTGAGCTTTGTTTTCTGGTCAACATTTTTCCTTCATTGTAAGAGGAAAAAATGGTGGCTTAGTCTGAAACTCAGTGCCCCATTTGAAACATGTTTTGACTGAGGAATTCAGTTAAGTGTAGACAAGTTCTTTGTAGGGAAAATCTGGAATTGCCTTCAGGAAGTACTTTAATCAGCTCTTTGGAACTCTTTCCAGTTGGTTATGTCAACTTTGGCAATGAGGTAGAGAGAAGCCATGGATCTGAATTTTTAGATTTGCTCTCAATTATTCTCAGTATGGTAATTTTATATTTGGAGATTTCCCCTGGGATTTATTCATATTCATTGCACATCTATACACATTGAAGCACGGGACATATTTTGGCTTGTCTAGCTAACTAGCACACTGGCTTTAGGAATATTTGAGAAGGAATGCCATTGAAAATGCCTGATTGTCCAACTCTACATACCAGTATATGTATGTATGGTCTGTCAAGGATAATATATTGAAAACTATCTAGGAATTATTCATTTAGAAATTTTCATCTTAAATTAATGTCTATCATATTGACTGAAGTGCAGAGCTCGGCTAAGTACATTTTCAGAGGAAGCTTTCTTATAGTACTGAATACAATATATAATGTATTTCAGAATGAAAATTAGTGAAAAGAAATCAGTGTCTAAGCTCTATCAATCACAGATTTCAGTATCATTAGCCCATTGGTTTATGGTTAAAGGACACAAATTTCACTTTAAAAAAAATATTTTATTGATTTTTTTACACAGTGGAAGGGAGAGGGATAGAGAGTTAGAAACATCGATGAGAGAGAAACATCGATCAGCTGCCTCCTGCACACTCCCCACTGGGGATGTGCCCGCAACCAAGGTACATCCCCCTGACCGGGATCGAACCTGGGACCCTTGAGTCCGCAGGCCGATGCTCTATCCACTGAGCCAAACCAGTCAGGGCCACAAACTTCACTTTTGATTGGTAGGTTTTCAGGTACTCCAGTGAGATGGAGATGTATAAATCACTTTCATTCACCAGGGCCAAGGATCATTTCTTAAAAGACTGACTTTGGGTGTAATTCATTCATTCGTTCATTCATTCATTCATTCATTTATTTATTTTTAATGTCCTAAGAATAGGTGCCTTATTTGGGCTTCTGGCCTTAGAGAGTAATAACCAATTGCCTCAGAGTTCTTGTTGAATTTCTAGTATGCAAAAACAAAACAAAACAAAAAAGCAAAAAACATTATTTTTAAAAACCAATAATACTGCCGAAACTGGTTTGGCTCAGTGGATAGAGCATCGGCTTGCGGACTGAAAGGTCCCAGGTTCAATTCCGGTCAAGGGCATGTACCTGGGTTGCGGGCACATCCCCAGTGGGAGATGTGCAGGAGGCAGCTGATCGATGTTTCTTTCTCATCGATATTTCTAACTCTCTATCTCTCTCCCTTCCTCTCTGTAAAAAATCAATAAAATACATTAAAAAAAAAAGCCAATAATACCAGAAGTTTTGGTAATAAAACCAAAAGTTTTGGTATACTATATCATATTTATGATTTTTTTTTCATTTTACCAATTTATAGTCTTTTAACCTCACAGAGCATTTTTCTTAAGAGTCTTTGAATATACTTGATTTTATACATTTTATTGCAATATGAAACCAGAGTAATAATTTTGCTTGGAATCTTTAAATATTTTAAAAGTGTTTTTGAAGAATACATTTAAAAAGTTACTGTTAGGAGTGGCAAAAGAATGACATTAGTAATGTAAATTAATTCACTGCTGTTTTATTGGGTTAGTAGACTGAAAGCACTGACACATGTATAATCTTCCTGTATTTATTTTGCTGGAGTGTTAGTTTGTTGCTTTTTGCTGTTGTTTTTTTTAACCCATCCTCCACTCTCCTCCTTTTAGCTTATTATCTGTATCTGTGGGTCCATTTCTGTTTTGTTTATTCTTATTTTATTTTAAATTCCACATATAAGTGAAAGCATGAGGTATTTGTCTTTGTCTGACTTAAATCATTTAATATAACAGTGCTCTATAGGCTCATCTATTCATCTATCCATGGACACCTAGGTTGCTTCCATATCTTGGCTATTGTAAATAATGCTACAATGAACATAGGGGGGCATATATCTTTTCTAATTAGTGATTTTTTTTCTTTGTATAGATAACCCAAAGCAGAATTGCTGGGTCATTTGGCAGCTCTACTTTCAATTTTTTGAGAAATCTTTTTCTTATTTTCCATAATGGCTGTACCAATTTCCAATCTCACCAACAGTGGTTCCATTTTCTCCACATCCTCACCAGCACTGATTTGCTTTATTTTTTTTAAAATGCCAGCCATTCTGACAAGTGTGAGGTGATACCTCATTTCTGTTTTGACTTGCATTTTCGTGATGATTAGTGATGTTGAGCATTTTTAAATATGTTTGTTGCCATATGTATGTCCTCTTTGGAGAAATGTCTATTCAGGTCCTCTTCTCATTTTTTAATTGGATAGTTTTTATTGTTGTTTTTGTTTTTTGTTTTTCTTGGTGTTAAGGGAGTTTAGTACCAAACCTACTAAATATGTAGCATAATGCAAACTTTGGTACTCAGCTGGATTATATATATAATTCAGAGTGAGATATTACATGAATCATACCTTTCCGATCTCATATTCAACAGTATTTCTTTAGGTCTTTGCTGATCTCTGGACTAAATCAGTCTCCTGTTATAAAATCTCATGGTTCCCCACTGTCTATATTTTTAATAGCATTTATCTCTGCTTACAATTATGTATTGGTATGGTTATTGGGTACTACTGTCTGTTTCCCCAAATAAAATGTAGGTTCTAGGCTGAGACCATTTCAATGTTTATAAACAGCCCTGACAATGGAAGAGAAATATTAAATGACTGACTGAAGTACATAACTAGTGATTAATTCTAAAGTGAGGTAAGTACACATGGAGTTACAGTGGTGGCATTTTAAGCATTGTTACTTGGCAATATTTTAGTTATTGTAGTATTGACTTTAATCAGTCTCTAATTTTACTTTTTCTATTAAATCTAAGTATAAGTAGTATTTTGAGTTTTGAATTCCCCAGTTCAGATTAAGAGCTGCCAGAAGTTGATTGTACTTGAGTGAGCTTTAGAATGAAAACTTTCCCCTTCCTCCCATGTGCAGAATATTTGAAGTTTACAGTTCAAAAAAGAAATAGTTGGTTACATATTTCTTGATGTTTACTATATGGAGAGTTTTCATTTATGTTAGTTGCCTGAAGCATTAAGATTTTGAAACACAAAACTTATGAAGTCAAAAAATCATAGTGGTTATAATGGGTTTCTCAGCTCTTATAAAAGTAAAAGAGAAATCAAGAAGATTAATATAAATAGTTGGAATTATGAATTATGTTTTTGTGGTGCGTTTTTGGTATTTGGACCTTAATTTACTGCATGCTTTGTTGGCATATTGAAGTGTTCTTATGAAAACCCTTAAAATTTTAGTATTTTTTTGAAAATTGGTTTATTTCTTTGTTTACATTTAAAAATTAGTGCTTTCAATAGGGTTTGCTTTCCTTCTATCCTGAATTCTTCCTAGGAGTACACAACTTCAAAAGTAAAGAGGCACAGTCAGCAGAAAAAAAGAGGTGGTTTGAGCATTTATGCATTAAATATGCATGTTAATTAAGAAAGAAATTAGAAAAATATGAAAACAGATGTTACATAAATTATTGTAGTCCCAGAGCAGCAGTAACTTATACCTTGACATTAATTTTTATATATGCATATGTATATCTATTTCTAGATTTCTCAGTATTTATACAATTCCATAGAGAATAACTAGAAAAAGAACTGGTATATCCTTTCAGTGAGATTGTGGTAAACATTCCTTCTGCATGTGGATTGCTGAGGAAGACTACTGTACAGATAGTGTTCGTGTCTCCTGATTCTCCTGTAGTCTTTTTTCTCCCTTGTGGTTTCTCTGATGGTATGTCAATGAGATCTTTTATTGGACATGTCCTATCAGAACAAGAAAATAAATTACAATCCTAACAGTGTAAGAAATGTAAAATTGACCTGGGTATAAAGTGTGTATTTAGAAACAAAACAAATTACAACTACTCAGCACATTGATTGTAGTGTCAATTTTTCTTTTGGCTACTGTCACACTTTCTGAAGAAATAGCCATTGTTCTCTGAATAGTATTGACACGCTAGTATGACAGTATATAGTGTGTTTCATAAGTACACATCAAATACACACATGTTGGAATATTTAAAATATATTTAATGTCTTTCACTTTTAAAGAGTAATCCATAGAATAAAAATGGTCTATATTTTGACAAGGGGAAGATGAGAAATAAAGTTGCTAAACCACATTATTTTAGTGGTTTAGCGACTTTATTTCAACCATCCAGAAAAACCAAGTAAATATGTTGCTGTCCAAGGAGCTGCTGACAATATTTAGATATTTTCCATACATCTATATATATAAAAGGCTAATATGCTAAGTGTCAATCCGACCAGTAGCTATGACGTGCACTGACCACCAGCGGGAAGACACTCAACACAGGAGCTGCTAAGATGCAGTGAGTTGGCAGTAGCAGTTCTGGGGTGAGGCCTTGCGATTCCACCTTTGGTCATGGGTTATGTTATTGCTGGGGCACTGTCGGCCCCAAATCTGGTTTACTGTACACTTGTCTTTGCGTTCCACACCCTGTACGATAGCAACTTTGCAGAGTGCCCTCTTGCACTCTGGGACCCCTGAGGGGATGTCGGAGAGCCAGTTTTGGCCCTATCCCTGCAGGCCTGGCTGAGGGACCCCACTTGCTGGAGGGACCCCACCTGCTGGAGGGACCCCACTCATTCCACAGACGCCCTTCGAGCCACTGCGCCACCCCAGGTGCAGCCGACCAGGAAGGGACTGCAGGAGGTTGGCTCTAGGGCGTGTCCAGCCCATTTTGCTCAGTCTCACCCCGCCGGCAACCTTCTAATTAATTTCCTTTCAATGTGCACGAATCCGTGCACTGGGTCACTAGTATACAATTGAGAAACATGCTGTTTATAACTTTTTCAGATGAGATTGAAAGTTAAAAGGAGAAAATGCTGTATTAGAATGTGATAAAACATTCTTAACAATCAAAACATGAATTACATTGAATACAAGAGCATAAAACATTGTTTGGAAATCTGTTTAGAGATCAATCCTACATATATTTGTATTCTTCAGAGATCCTGTTTTGTTATTTGGTTTTAGTAGTATATGATGCTAAAATGTAGTTAAGGAATTAATTTTTCTGAATCTTAGTAGTTTTCAGTTCTGTTATCCTAATATTTTTCAGTTTTATGTTATTGATTTATGTTTTACATTATATTGCCTAATTATTGTTATCCTTTTGTATATGTGCTGAGCTACTGATAAGCTCTAAAAGGTTTTTGGGAGTAAACTAAACTAATATAGGATGAAATCTAGAGGAGAGTGATAATATGTTTAGTAAATTATTATTATTAAGAAGTTCTTGACTTATATTGGATAGCTTTTTAAGAAATTCAGTTGTCATTCTTACAGATTTTATATAGAGAGATATTTGTGTCAGATATGTTTTGTGAAAATATATTATTAAAAGTGATAAGATATTTCGGCAAAAAGACTATTGTCTGTATTTTAATTTTATATCTTATTAATGCTTTGGAATCCACTTTCAATGAAATTTTTTCCATATTTGTTTTCAAATGTCAAATTTTCATTATTTTATGAGATTTTATTGCTTGATATTATTTTATTATGTATTAGTAGAGTAGTGTATTTGTTAGTTGAACATTTTTATGTCATTGCAATGAAATGAAGTTGTATGATTTGTTTTATAGTGAAGTATTTTGGATTTTTTTAATATTATAATACCTTTTATTTTAGGTATTATAAAACGATTCCCTTCCTTCCAGGAGTTAAAATAGAAAATGGAAAGAGTGATTAGTGACTAGACTAACATTTGTCCCCTAAAAACCAAAAATATGACACATTTTTTTCAGCCTGCCTTTTGCATTTTTGCTCTGGTTTAAGGTTCCTTCTGAAATAGGAATATTTGAAGCTATTTTATTTGTTTATTTTCTAGGTATTTGCCGATTTTCCAGCAGCTTAGTTGAAGAACTCTGCGGATCTTTATTTCCTGATTCTTCTTTACTTCCAATTTCCAACTAAGACTTGTATTCAGAGAACTTTGTTATACTGAGCCTGAGGAATTCTTTGACACATAACAAGAGCATGCATTTTCAAGTGTCAGTTAGGTTTGTGGATCAGTAAAGATCTTCTAAAAGGTAAGCATATATTTATTCAAAGTTTACCTTTAAGAATTTAATATTATTAAGACATGCCTTACTTTGTTCAGGCTTTATAACAAAAATACCATAGACTGGGTGACCTGTAAACAACAGAAATTTATTTTTCACTGTTCTCAAGGCTGCGAAGTCCAAGATCAAGGTACCGTCAGATTCTGTGTCTGGTGAGAAGATGGTTGTCTTCTCACTGTGTCCTCACATGATAGAAGGAAAGAGAGAGCTCTCTGGGGTCTCTTCTTACAAGGGCATTAAAATCATTCATGAGGGCTGCACCCTCATGACTTAATTACCTCCCAAAGGCATTACTCCTAACACATTGCTTTGGGAAGGCAGATTTCAACATCTGAGTTTTAGGGTGCATAAACTTTCATTTCAACAATACCCTTGCTATAATGATGTGTTCATAGATTCCTGTACAAAAAATATGTGTACGTATGTATTTGTGGGTGTGCATACGTGTGTGTTGATACACTTCTACTGGTTTTTGATTGTAGGCTCCTTTAAGGAATAATGTTGCCCCCTAACATAGTTACATAGAGATACCTGACCTGTTTCTCTCCACCTCGTATCTGTTCACCAGCTTCCAGTCTTTTCCTTTTCCTCCTTGTTTTCTTTCTCATTTATCTGAGCCTCCAAGGGGGCGTTAAAGTGTATTTCAATCAGCAGACTTAGCACTTTCTTTAGGGAATGCTTTTTGTATCCATCTCTTTCCTTTTTCTTTCTTCCCTCCCTCCTACATTCATTAATTTGTTAGAGAAGCAAGATTAGAATGATTGAACTTAGAGTTGAAGGTATCTTAAGTAGCACTTAGTCCCCCCCATTTTTTTTTTTTACCACAATTCATAGTAAGAAATAAAATTTACATTTTAAGCCATTTCCCACAGGTACAAATGTACAAATGAAACGGAAACAAAAGTTCAGAGTTTTTAGCCTGACTACCAGGCTGTGCTCTTTTCTATTATATTTTGTATGTTTTATTTAATACATGCTGGTGCTTATAACTAAATTTATTTCCCTATCCAATAACAGATCACTTTTATAATTTTAAATACCATGCCTTAGATCATTTGTGTATTTGTTCATGACTGACGTGTTAAAAAGGTAAATGGAATCAGGCAATTTGATGTCTGTCTCTGTCAGGTTGCTTTTATCCTGTCTCCTCTGTGTGTCTCTCATCTTTCTCCATTCAGTACAAGCTATCAAATGATTTGGTGAAAGAACTGGGTAACTGCTGGGAAACTCCAAGGTTCTTCTGTAGTAAGAATAGATACAAATATTACTCAAAATTTGAACTGGGGATAATCTTTGATAGAATCATCCTTTTACAAGGTGTGTATTTCTTTATTCTCTTCCTGTTTGTCCCATCTACATAAATTATATATGCTGATGTCCTTAAGTCATTCTTTTTTTTATATATATATTTTATTGATTTATTTACAGGGAGGAAGGGAGAGGGATAGAGAGTTAGAAACATTGATGAGCCAGAAACATTGATCAGCTGCCTCCTGCACGCCCCCTACTGGGTATGTGCCTGCAACCAAGGTACATGCCCTTGATTGTAATTGAACCTGGGACCCTTCAGTCCGCAGGCCGACGCTCTATCCACTGAGCCAAACTGGTCAGGGCAGTCATTCTTGGTTTAAAACATTTTTATCTTTTTCATATCAGCTTAGAATAACCCAGATATTTTCCCAAAGTGGTCTCTTCTAGTACCCATTCCCATTTTATGTAGCTTTTTTTTATTCTTTTAAAAGATTACAAGCATTTTTCTGATTATAAAAGTAATATGTTGTCTTAGGAAGTTTGGTGTATATAGGAAAGTAAAAAGAAGATAAAAATTATTCCTAATCCAACCGTAGCAAAAGCATTTCTGAGAGGGAAGTTCATAGTGATAAACTCCTACATTTTTTTAAAAAAAGAGCTCAAATAAAAAAGCAAATTTTACACCTCAAGAAACTAGAAATAAAAAGAACAAACTAGGCACAAGGTTTATAGAAGAAAGGAAATAAAGAGCAAGAAATAAATGAAATAGAGACTAGAATGACAAGAAAAATTATCAATGAAACTAAGCTGTTTATTTTAAAAAGGTAAACAAAATAGACAAAGCTTTAGCTAGGTGTACTAAAAAAAAAGATAGTACTCAAAATTAGGAATGAAAGAGGAGATATTAGAACTAATGCCACAGAAATACAAAGAATTATAAGCGAATACTATGAACAATTGTATACCAACAAATTGGACAACTTAGAAGAAATGGATAAATTTCTAGAAGCACAACTTACTAAGACTGAATCATGAAGAAATAGATAATCTGAACAGATCAATTGCTATGAGGACATTGACTCAATAATTAAAAATCGCCCAGCAGCCCAGCAGGCATAGCTCAGTGGTTGAATGTGGCCTTTTGAACCAGGAGGTCACAGTTTACTTCCTAGTCAGGGCACATACCTGGGTTGCAGGCTCAATCCCCAGTGTGGGGTATGCAGGAGGCAGCTGAACAATGGTTCTCTCTCATAGTTGATGTTTCTGTCTCTCCCTCTCCCTTTCTCACTGATATCAATAAAATATATTTAAAAACAAAAACAAACAGTCCTAGCTGGTTTGGCTCAGTGGATAGAGCGTCAGCCTGCGGACTCAAGGTCCAAGGTTCTATTCCTGTCAAGGGCACATGCCTAGGTTGCAGGCTCAATCCCCAGTAGGGGGCGTGCAGGAGGCAGCCTATCAATGATTCTCTCTCATCATTGATGTTTCTATCTCTCTCTCCCTCTCTCTTCCTCTCTGAAATCAATAAAAATATATTTTAAAATAAAAAAAACCCAAACAAACAAACAAACAAAAAACCTCCCAACAAAGAAAGGTACAGCACCACATGGCTTCATTGGTGAATTCTATCAAATATTTAAAGTAGAATTAATGCCAATTCTTCTCAAACTTGTCCAAAATATAGCAGCTAATAGGATGTCTGTCCCAGAACCTTCAATTCCATCCTAATAGTTTTTTTCAAGGCAAACTATTATCTCTGTGCAGTTTTATGCTAGTGGTATAATTTGAGTAACACAGAAGGATGTTTCATTGATTTGAAATATATATATATAAAATATTTTTATTGATTTCGGAGAGGAAGGGAGAGGGAGAGATACATAGAAGCATCAATGATGAGAGTCATTGATTGCTGCCTCCTGCACACCCCTCCTGGGTATTGAGCCCGCAACCCAGGCATATGCGCTTAACAGAATCGAACCCAGGACCCTTCAGTAGGCAGGCTGACGCTCTATCCACTGAGCCAAACCGGCCAGGGCTGAATTGAAATATTTTAATTGGAGAAGATATTTGGGAATGTAGGGAGAAGTTCTTGAAAGGGTAATTGTCTTTTTATTGACTCTAACATGTCATCAGCTTTAAGAGTAGATGCAATGTGAATACATCTAATATTATTAACAAATATGTATTAACTATTCACTCTGTGGTAGATACTCAGTTAATCTTAAATAAATGTCACTTTAAAATATTTTCTTTTAAAAAATGGTTCATGTCAGGAAAATCAATTTTGGGGGAAGTTTATTTGTGAAATGTTTTAGGTTTTTAATATACACGAACTAGACATAACACATTTTTTTGATAATGAAGTAACAGCAAACTTAAAATAAAAGTGAAATGTGGGAAATACAGAATATGTTTCACTTTCTCTTTCTGTTATTCACTTTTAAAAAGACAATGAATAGTGAAATTGACCTCTTGTTCCTGTAGTTCTGCTAGTCTTTTGTGGTACCTAGTATACCTGAAAGAAGCATCATAAATTGGAAGGAAAAAGTTATATGAACATATAATCAGACAAATAGAAAATGGAACCTTTATAATTGAGAACTGACTGTTTTTATTTTACATAGAAATTTGAATTTTTATTTTAGATTATTCCCATTTAGAAATACTTACTTTATAGTTTATGAACAGCTGACTCATTTAAAGGGGATTTAAAAATTTTTAATTTGTAATGATTTAATCATTATGATATTAATGTTTTATTGACACAGAATGAGGTTTCAGTTATTAAAAATATGTACTCAGAGTTTTATAGAGTGAAGAATAATTTTGCCTCAACTTACAAGTTACTTAATTTCTTCAGAATGTAGTGAATATTGGCTGAAGATATTTTGAAAGCCTTAATTACTTGGAATATATTTGAAACCTCTCGTCTTATGTACTTCTGTGCAAAATGTTACATATTTTTGGATCATATATAGTACAGGCTTAAAGTTTTGAGTTTTCCATTTCCAGTCTTATAAAGGCTTATAAATATATATGGTGGTACTATTGGAGCTAAATAGTTTTATACACATAATTGTCATTCAGCTATAGCTGTCTGGAATAAAATGTCTTGGAATAAGTAGTCATTTTCCATGTGAAATAACCATTTGAAAATTGTTTTTCATCTGACAGCATGTATTTTAATTTTTATAAATAGCACAGAGGAATTGAAGTATTTATGTAGATAAGGATGGTTATCAGCTCAAGTTCAGTAGTGTGTTTTTTGACTTTATTAGGCTGTAGATATTTTATAATTTTTAAAAGATATGTTTATTATTTTATGAAATACACATGCTTTCATTATACTTTGTGTTGATCTAATTTCCTATTGAAATCACCGATTAAAAGGGAATTGTGTACCAGTGGGGTTCTAAACCTTGACATTATTTTAATCTGATAACAAATGGGTTTAAGTTCATGTTCTTTCAGTTGTTGGCAACAAATCTAAACCTGTATTTTTTGGATTTATGAGGATAAGTCCTGCTTTGGCAATCTTATAGATCCTCAAGAGAATAGTTAAACAGTGATTAATCATTGTTTCTTCACTGAGTGTGCAGAAAAGAATGGAAAAGCTGCATTTCACACTTCTGAAGCAATTAATCCCCATGATCTTAGCCAGGTTTGTCTTGTAGATAAGTCGGGATACAAAACGGTACCTAATTTATCAATGTATGCATGCCATAAAGTATAAAACACACAATTTATTTCATATCATTTATAGTCAAATGTAAAAAAAGAGTGACTTTGCCATATCCAAGAGTGTTTCCTACATTACCTTCATATAAACTAAGTACCAGAGATTACAATGGGATTCCTGTTTATTGTGCACATCTGGTGCAGTCACTATGCATTTTCTCATTCACTTGCTGGCATTTTTAGTGATTGTGGCATAAATCACCTTGCTAATCAGAAACATAAGTGACGGGAAGTCATCTCCTTTTTTTGAACAATGGGAAAAAACATATGGCTTCTTAGACAGGACTTGGCTGTTATAGTATTTATGTGGTATTATATTCTGTATTTAGAATTTCATATTAATTGCAGTGATTTGATTGAAGGCATTGAACACCCAGGATTTGTGGTCAACATATTCGTTTTGTAGCATTTTCATAACAAATAAACAAAAAAGGTAAAATTACATGCCTTGTAATAAAATTTTTAAAAATAAAAACTACTTTGGGAAGAGGTTTTATATTAAGATGAATTGAAGAAAATATATAATTTTAAACTGTTTGTGTGGATGTTTCTATAGATGCATAAATATAGTAATTACAAGTTACAGGGTTTTAAATTATATCTACTTCAAAACATTGCGTGAGTAGAGTAAAAATTACTGTCTTTTAGATGCTAAAATTGAATTGACAGTAGTTTGCTTTTCTATACATAGTGTTATTTGAACATGAGTTGCATTTTTTGATGAATTTTTATTAGTTGGAATCACTTCTGCATATACTACAACTGAAAGTAAAAGATGAAGTAATGCTTTGTAAAACGTAATATATCAGTGCAAACTTTAAAGACTACTTCCAGTGAATTTGTTGCTGTTTGTTATAGAATGTTTGCTGTAGGTTTGAAGGTCTTTTTCTTCGTCCTCAATAGTCACTTAATTCTCAAAAGATGGTAAACATAATGGCCTTTCATCCTTATTTGACTTTATAATACTTACCTTCCTATACCTTATCATTTTCCATTTTCTTACTATTGGGTGGTAAGAAAATATTTATTTTGAATGTTTAAATTTCAAATGGAAATTTATTTGTTCAGAGAACTTTATGTCTTTTACAGCTTGTTTTCTATATTACATGTGACTATAAATTAGGTGAATTTTTAAACAAATATATCAGAATCTGTTTATTCAGATGTGTGTTATTCCCTTTGAAGTCGTCCCCTTGGGAAGACGTATACATAATCCATTAATCAAAGTATTTTAGGAATGCCTCTTTTTTTATTTTTCTTCAGTGGAATTGATATATAGCTGCCCAAAATGGGTACTTTGAAGGGAGATAAGATTCATTATGTGTATATATGTACTGGTATTTTTGTTTTAAAAAAATCAATCATAATAGCTTGTATTGCAGCCTGTATATATCTTGTAGATAATTGGACACTCTGAATAGAAATAGAGATTTGAAAAATTGCTTGAATTTTAAATAAATGGTCATATTTATCCATTTTGTTTTATAAATCTTTAATATTGTCTCAAGGATCATTTGCAGTAGGAGTCCACAAATTGAATAAATGCAGCATAAGGAGGAGGTGTTTTATATATTTTATTCTGTTGTTGCTGCTTGTTTTAAAATGCCACTATCCAGATTCTCGAAGGTATAGTGTGCTATTTTTAAAAATATATTTATAACTGAATTGAGATTTTTCTTCTAAATTAAAATATTTTAGAAAATTACCTGAAGTTTACTTAAAATTACCTAAAATACTTAAAATTACCTAAAGTTTACACCATACTGCCTCAGTACTTGTTCATTTTTATTTCCTTCATGCTTTTAAAGCCTTTTTGCCCCTCCCCTTCGTTTTTGTTTTTTTAAAGTATTTAAAAAACATGGGATGTATATGTTGTAAAGATCAGTTTTAAAGTCATCCACTTTTAAATAGATATATTTATACTAGAGGCCCGGTGCATGAAATTTGTGCACGGGTAGGGTCCCTAGGCCTGGCCGGCAATAAGGGCCGGCTGGGGCCTTCCTTCTGCCAGCTGCTGGTCGGGGCCTTCCTTCATTTCGCGCCGCCCCCTGGTGGTCAGCACATATCATAGTGAGTGGTCAAACTCCTGGTCGGTCGAACTCCTGAGGGGACAATTTGCATATTAGCCTTGTATTATATAAGATTTACCTTTTTTCCACCAAAATATGAAAATTCTAGGAGGATAGGTTGTTAAAATCCAAGAAATACATAATTTATGAGATGGGTAAAAGTATCAAAATAAATGAAGAAAAATAGAGCTCTGTTTTTAGTGATTGAACACTTTGTTAATAATGGATTTTTAAAAAAGATTTTCTAATTATTTTTTAGAGTGAGAGGAAAGGAGAGGGAGAGAGAGAAACATTGATGTAAGACATAGATCGGCTACCTCCTACATGCTCCTTACCAGGGACTAAGCTGCAACCTGGGCATGTGCCTTGACCTGGAATTGAACCTTTTGGTGCATGGGACAAGCCCAACCAATGACCCACACTGGCTACGGCAATAATGGATTTTTGAGGAAAAATTTCTTTCATAAAGTGCTTGATCTGAAAAATACATTAACCTAAAGTATTTGTTGATTTATCATGTTTATAAAGCCAGGAATTTAATTTTTAAATGTATGTCAATTTTTGAATGGAATTGAACTACCAGTAATGTTGATGTTCATTGCACACTTATTTAAAAAAATTTTTTTTCAGAGAATTTGCATTGTTTTTTGTTTATTTTATTTGTTGTTATTAATCCTCACCTGAGGACATTTTTCCATTGATTTTTTAATTTTTTAGACCTGGGATTGAACCTGCATCCCAGGTCTGTGCCCTTGACTGAAATCAAACCCATGACTCTATGGTGCATGGGCCAAATGCTCTAACCACTTAGCAACACTGGACAGATCTGCATTTCGCCCCCCCCACCCACCACCATAGTTCATTCTTATTTGCAATCATACTTTGTTGGTATATATTACCTTGTAAAATAGATTTTGAATTGAGTACAAAACTTGCAAGAAGAGTTATTGTTCTTACCTTATGTTCTCATGGCATAAAGAATAAATTCTTCACCATAGGGATAAATTTAAGCCAGGGCAATTATTGCTTGCTGTCCTTCTCTCCGGCCATCTCTTTTTTCTGTTGGAATTTGTCTGGAAATGGCCTTTGGAATGCTTTCCTCTGCCTGCAAGTACTGTGGGCTGAGTAGTGTGACACTCTTGGCCTAATCACACTGAAATTTTTTTCTAAAAGTTCATTTGTGAAATATTTCTCAAAATGGAGACATTTTTTTTTGTGTGTGTATGAATGGGAAAGCTGCTTTGAGTGGCATAAGTAATTCAGAAATTTTAATATAATGTTTTTAATGGAATACATTAAGTATGAGAAACATGGAGTAAGAAATGGTTTCCATGTTTAAATAGTTTTTGTTTGTTTTAGTGTTTAAGACTCTTTTCTGGGTCACATGTTTCCAGTGTGAACTTCACTTGTGTTAACTGCAGGGGTTCAGTCATATCTGAGTATAGTGACCAGCAGGATGGCTGCCGGTAGTCTTTGATGCATAGGAAAAAAAATGATTTTTTTTTTTTTAAGGAAATGAAAGAATAAAGAGCCAGACAATAGTCTCCTTTTGTTAGAGAAGCAGCATTTTAAACTTAACCTTGAGGTCTGTTTTGTTTTCTGGTATAGATCTCTTAGGCCTTGTGAGTTAGGAGGATAGGTTGCTTGTAAGAAAAAAAATTAGAACAGGAAAATGAGGATACATTCTGAAAGATGTTTGGGGACAAGCAGCATTGCCCCTTTATTCTCTAACTGAGGGACCAGTAGAAAGGCATTTTTTTCCTTCTTCGCCACAATTCACTGAGTGACTGGCATTTTGCAGACTGCACTGTGCTGGCAGTGTTAGAAAGGCATGGGCACCATGTGTGACAGCAGTGTTGCTGAACCAAGCAGCAGTTAGAGCAGGGGGGAAGCAGGGCTCAGTGAAAGTTGGGAGGGGGGGTGCTGAAGAAGCTGCAGGGGTGCCCTGTCAGTGACAGTAGTGACCAGTAATCAGCAGTACAGAGCAAAGGTGATACCAGGATTGGGAAAACAGATGAGGCCCAAGTGGAATAAGCAGACCTCAGACACTACACAGAAGGATAAAATCATAGATGTGCCATGGTGGGTGACTGTTAGCTAACTCGTCTTGCTCATGAGCACATGTGAGTATTTTAGGATAACTCTCAGAAATGTTCTGTGGGACAATTTATAGGCCTTGCCTCCTGCATTGTGGGTTGTATTAGAGTTCTGCAGAGAAACATAACCACTAGGGGATAATATATATGTAAATATATATATACTGAGTGGCCAGATTATTATGACCACCTGACATTTGTAGGCAAATTAGCCGTACACTGCATCATATGGGATATGGAAGCCGAAGGCCTGTTCAAACACCTTTGCTGTCTGCAATTACCAAGATAAAACGTCTCCAATTCGCGCAGGAACACAAGGATTGGACAGTCGAGCGTTGGAAAAAAAGTCATGTGGTCCAATAATCACGTTTCCCGTTGCATCATGCAGATGGCAGAGTGAGAATTTGGCGGAAACAGCATGAAAGCATGCACCCCACATGCATGAGTACAACCCTTCAAGCTAGTGGGGGCAGTGTTATGGTTTGGGGCATGTTTTCCTGGCATGATTTGGGCCCTTTAATTCGTGTGGAACAACGTCTGAATAGCACAACATACCTAAGTATCATTGCTGATCAAGCCCATCCTATCATGTTGATGGTGTATCCCAATGGAGATGGCTTCTTCCAACAAGACAATGCGCCATGCCACAGTGCTCTTATTGTGCAGGAGTGGTTTCAAGAACATGAGGGAGACTTTACCTTGCTTAGGTGGCCCCCACAATCACCAGATCTCAATCCAATTGAGCATTTGTGGGACGAAGTTAAAAGAGCCATCAGGCAGCTGGTTCCACAACCATCAAATCTCACAGAACTGGACAGTGCTATTCATCAGGCATGGTGTCAGATTCCTCGCATCACCTTTCAACATCTCGTGGAGTCGATGCCAAGAAGAATCGCCGCAGTATTGAAGGCAAAAAGTGGCCCAACGAAGTACTGGTTGGTGGTCATAATAATCTGGCCACTCATGTATATCAGTATATATATATATATATATATGTATATATATATATATATATATATATATATATATATATGTATATATATATGTATATATATATAGTATTATATATTTTATATTTTATGTATATACTGTGTCCACCAAAATTGTATACACACTTTAACAGTTGGTAGCTCAATTTTGAAAATGAAATGTATTTTAATAAATACTGCCTTTATAATTATTCAGAGTATGTGTATACCTTTTTTTGGAATACACACACATACACACATATGTATAAAATAGAACTTGGTTCATGTGGTTATGGAGGCTAAGTCCCATGATATGCCATTTGCAAGCTGAAGAACCAAGAAAGCCTGTGTTGTAATTCCTTTTGAGTATGAAGGCCTGAGAATTGAGATGATAGGGTTGGGTGTGGGGAGTCTGAGTCCAAATATCTCAGCTCAAACTGAAAGAGCCAATTTACCCTTCCTCCAACTTTTTGTACTGTGCAGGTCCTCAATGTATTGGATGCTGACCACATTGGTTGAAAGCATCTTTTTACTCAGTCGATTCCAGTGCTAATCTCTTTTGGAGACACCCTCATAGACATACCCAGTAATGTTTTACCAGCTCTCTTGGCATCCCTTAGCCCAGTCAACTTGGCATATAAAATTAGTCATCACAGGGGGAAGATGAGAACCAGCAAGTATGATTTACATTTATTTTGTAAAATAATTTTATAAATTTCTTGAAGTATTAAGTGTCTTTCTTTTCCTCCTCTTCCTTTTTTTTTTTAAACTTCTTTGTCACATAATGTTTTGCTTAGTTACCTACTATGGCAAACAGTATTTTAGGTGTTGGATCAGCAAAGTTAAAATAAAATTCTTTCCTTTAGGAGCTTGATGTCTATAGGAGAAAGAATGGCAGATAAAAACAATAACATCTAATGTGATGAATGATAATGATAGAGTCATGCATGGGAGTTAGTAGACCCCAGAAACTGATACTTAAACCAGCTTGGAGTTGGGATTGAGGAATGGTTCTAAGGAGACTTCCAGAGAAGGTGCAGGCTGAGCTGTGTGTGAGGAATGTTGAAGAAAGACACCCTAGGCAGAGGAAAACATTGCAGGAATGACTGCAGACCTAAAGTGTATTTGAGGAACTGCAAGTGGTTTGGTTTTGCATGTTGGCTAATATTGAGACCTGAGATATGTAATTTAAATTTTTGAAGAGTCTTGTATATAATACTAAGAGTTTGGACATTTTTCTTGAAGGAAAAATAGAAGAGGAAGGAGAACCAATGTGGAAAGAAGAACCTCAGATTTTAGTGCTAGACATTGAGACCTGGTGAAGGGATTTACGCTAAGAAGTAGTGTGATCAGATTTGGATTTAGGAAGAGCACTTATGCGACATTTGATCACATAAGTGAATTGGAGGGAGATCTCAAGAGCCAGGATACCAGTTTAGGAGACTATTACATGAGGTAAGGGGATAAATTGAGACACTAAATTAAGTCAGTCAGGACTAAGAGAGAAGAGACTAATTGAGAAAGTAGAATTGACTGGGTTCTTCAGTTGATTGGATGTGAGAGAGGCAAGAAGAAAATACAGGTATCGGGTTGGGCAGATGATTCATTGGTGGTGTTATTCCTTAAATAGAGATTACTACAGGGACAGTTTGAAGGTAATAGAATGACTTCTGTTTAAGCATCTTATTGATTAAAAATATTTAGGAGATGGTTGAATATATGGATCTCAGGCCTAGGAGATCAGTTGTAGTAAGAGATGTACGCTTGGCATGGATTTTTTAAACAATTATTTGCCAAGCATTTTCCAAGCATTGTGTTAGGCATCGGAAGGTAAGGAAGAGGGAGCTATGTGTAAGTAGGTCTGACATCTGTGTAAGAGAGGATGAAGAAAGATGGGGGAGGAAGACTCTCAGATAGCAATACAGCTTTGAGAAAGTCTCAGCCTTATCAATGATGAGGGGATGGTGTTGGGGGGCCGAGCAGATTTTGCCCATTAGAGATGCCCTTTGTTGGGCAGGAATGGTCTTCCTCTAGCATCCCTCTATGAGTGGGGCAAGTGTGGCCTTGATGTGAACACTGCTGTGGATCCTGAAGGTGTGACAGCTGGAAATGGTTGGTAAACTGCACTCCTCACAGCAGTGGTACACTCCTTGGCTGCTTCAGTGGATGTGGGTGCTTCACTTGGGTAAAAGGTGGAAGGAATTCCTGTTGGTCCATTATTTCCTCTGCTTCCAGTAATTTCAATATAAAGTCAGAGAAGGTGACAGGTTGAGCAAGTGTTGGAAGGTTTCAGGAAAGAGCAAGAAAAGAGAATGTATTGGTAAAACGTTAGTTGAAATAGTAGCTCATCTACTCTAGGGTTGACAGAGAAGGAAGTGGAACTAGAAGGGGGTGCTAAGGGGTTGAAATGAAATGAAGTCAAAGAACTAAATGTTGCAGTGAGTTTGAAAGCACTTGTACTGAGGGTGTAAGGGACCTTTGAAGAGAGACAGTATGATAACTTGGTGTATTAGTTTAATATTAATAGCGAAACTCTGGGAAATACTGGTATGTTGAAATCCCTTCATATAAATTGAGAATAAAACTTTACTAGCAGAACATGACAATTATATGTATGCAGTATGTAATAAATACTAGTATACGCACCATAGAATTACAACTATAAATACTATGTAAAAGTATAAAGATAACCTAATTACTTAGTTTTAGTAGTGTTACTTTTCTGGAAAGTAAAGTTTCAGGGTCACCTTTCTACCACGTTTCTCAAATCTATTCAATTGTCAGGCAATGCAATTTTCCCCCCAAGAACTTTTTTCTTTTTAATGGATTATTTTTCAATTTTTCTAATAGTCTAAGAAAACATTTCAGAGCTTTCTTTTTTCCTCAAAAGAGAAATACATGAGTTCCCCTCTCATGAAGGGTTTGTTTGTGTCTTTATACCTAATAGAAAAATTAAAAAGTGAAAAAACATTCAAAGCATGTTAGCTAAACATTTCTAACTGAAAGTAATAAAGGTAAGATAACATTTTTAAATACAAACAAATAACCTTTCTTTAGCTCTCCTCTTGCAGAAGAGGATTAGAAGTTGCATTAAATAATTTAGGTAATTAAAATAATATAAGGTAGGTTGGTAGAAGGGTGGACAAATGGATAGACATTATAGTAAAGCAAGATTTCAAAAATATAATTCAAGATTCTAGGTGGGTGTTCACTGTAAAATTCTTTCAACTTTTCTGCATACTGAAAAATATTTATAATAAAATGTTGAAAAAGTAATATAGCTTTTGCAACTTTGAAATGCATAAAAATGATGGTCTGATGGATAGGTAAGTGATAAAGCAAGTACAGTATAGTAAAATGTCAGTGATAGTTGGTGTATGAATGTTCACTGTAACATTCTTGCAACTTTATGTATGTTTGAATATTTTAGAATAAAATGTTAGAGAAAATAGTGTCATAAACAATGTTTGGCATTAGAGATCTGAGTTCTAGTTGTGTTACCTTAGACAAGATAACTAATCTCTGAGCTACAGTTTCCTTTTCTATAAAATAGGCATAATATCTAGTTTGTAGATGGTTTAGAGAATCAGAAAAAAATATGAGTAAAGCAACTGGCAAAGGTAGACATTTGAAAATGCCTCTGATAAACTGAAACAATAAACTTCAAACTTAGGGATCGTATCTTAGTTTTTGCTTAATATATTTAGAATTTTTGGGTATATGGCCAGTTATTTATTTGGATGGAACTAGGGATGAGGTGAGGTCAAGGTGTAAATTTTTGTTATCAAGATGGCTTTATTTCACACAAATGACCTTTATCCCTCATATTCAGAGTCTGTATTTTTTTCTGGCTCAATCTCTTAATCAGAGCTTGAGCCCTAATGATAGGAAGTTGGGACACCCTTAACACGGGATGAAATCTCTGACTTTGTGGAACCTATCAAGAAAAACTTGATGGCCTTTAAAAATACTTTCATTTTGTAAAGTACATAAGTTCTCCAAAGTAGAGTTACTGTACTCCTGTCTTAATTATTAGTTCCATCTGAATATGTGTATACCATACGTCAGTCTGAGGTCTTTGAGATATATTAATTTTTAAAGCATATATAGTAAATGTAATACATGTTTACTGCTGAATACATATAGATATATTTATAAATTCTATGTATAAACATAAATATTTACTGTTTAATATTTAGTAGTACCTTCCCTATCGATTACTTCTTTTCTTCTTATGGAAGTCAATTCTTTTTATGTTTCTTTTTAAGAATAAACAGAATTCTGGTTTGTTTGAAATTTGCCTCAAGTGCATTTGTGAAGTACAATCTTCTTGTTTTTTTATTTGTTCCGTTTCATATGCAGGGTAGATAAAAATTACTGAACTTTTTATATTTATGTAAATTTATTTAAGATTAAATTCAAATTTGCTACCATATGCCTCAATGGCTAAACATAATATAGACTATTATAATCATTTATATAAATTGGTTTTAAAAACCAATTCAATATGTTGAATCAATATGTCATGAATTTCATATCTATATAGTTGTCATCTTAGTAAGTTCCATGGCATATACTTTTACAGCATAGATTTAAAATAAAATTGAATAGACTTTTCTAGCCTGCATTATGGAGGAACTTCTGTTATCTTCCAGTGGACTGATTTAATATCAGAAAACAATCATGCTACTTAAATCAGCCAGATTTAGTGTATCCATCACATCCTTCAGGATGGAGTTTTTAATCTCTCAGTATTATTTAGATTGTCCTTCATTTGTTGATCTTTGTGTAACAAAGAATAACATGAAAATAAATATTCACCTCAAAGGATTATTCAAAGGGTGTCCTTATTTTCTTCCTGTGGGTATTTGCCAGTCTTTGGTAATTGTTCCTTAGGAAACATTAGGGGAATGTATATATTTAGTTAGTGTATTCTGTCAGTGAAGTATATTCACTTACCTGTGAATAGGGCAGATCTGTGATATATTTTGAAATTTAAAAAGTATCTTCACATTCAGATAGTTAGGGATCACTAATATACTAGGACAGTGGTTCTCAACCTTGGCTGCATATTAGAATCACCTGGGAATCTTTTTAAAATCCTGATTTCTGGGTCTCATCCTCTGGAAATTCTGTTTCTTTGTTATGGGGTGAGGCCACAACATTAGTAACAAAGAAACAGAATTTCCAGAGGATGAGGCCCAGAAATCAGGATGTTAAAAAGATTGAAAACCACTGTACTAGGAACATCAAATGTTCTATAGTTTAAATGAGTAAAATTTAAGCATGAGTTAAATTTTGTCAACTTTTGGAAGGAACAGATACAAGGAAATATTGGTAGAAAAAATAGACAATAAACTTATTTGTTAGCAAAACCTAGACCAGCCCTAACCGGTTTGGCTCGGTGGATAGAGCATTGGCCTGTGGATTGAAGGGTCCCAGGTTCGGTTCCAGTCAAGGGCATGTACTAGTACTTTGGTTGTGGGCACATCCCAGTAGGAGGTGTGCAGGAGGCGACTGATCGATGTTTCTTTCGCATCGATGTTTCTGACACTCTATACCTCTCCCTTCCTCTCTGTAAAAAATCAACAAAATATATTAAAAAAAAAATCCTAGACCAATAGTCTATAATAATAAAAACATAATATGCTAATTAGATCGGAGAGCCGAACAAACTTCCGGACGTCCTTCTGGATGTCCTTCCTGACAAAGCTGCCATGGCTGGGGCCGAGGTAGAAGTGGTAAGGGGCAATTGGGCAGGCAGGTGAGCAGCTAGGGGCGATCAGGCAGGCATGCAGAGTGGTTAGGGGTGATCAGGCAGGCATGCAGAGTGGTTAGGGGTGTCAGGCAGGTAGGCAGAGAGGTTAGGGGCAATCAGAAAGGCAGGTGAGCAGCTAGGGGCGATCAAGCAGGCATGCAGAGTGGTTAGGGGTGATCAGGCAGGTAGGGAGCAGTTAGGGTCGATCAGGCAGGCAGGCAGAGTAGTTAGGGGTGATCAGGCAGGCAGGTGAGTGGTTAGGGGCAATGAGGCAGGCAGGCAAGTGGTTAGCTGCAATTAGGCATGCAGGCAGAGTGGTTAGGGGCGATCAGGCAGGCAGGCAGGCTGGCGGTGAGGAGTCGGTGGTCCCGGATTACGAGAGGGATGTCCGACTGCCAGTTTAATCTTGATCCCACAGGGATTGTGAGAGGGTGCAGGCCAGGCTGAAGGATCCCCTAAGTGCCTGGTCAGCTGTTCAGCCAATCAAAGCATAATATGCTAATGATATGCAAAGGCCTCAACCGCTCGCTGTGACGTGCATTGACCACCGGGTGGCAGACAACCAGTCGCTATGACATGCACTGACCACCAGGGGACAGAAACTCCAACCGGTAGGTTAACTTGCTGCTGGGGTCTGGCTGATCCGGACTGAGCAAGACAGGCCAGACATGCCCTGGAGCCCTCCTGAGGTCCCTGCCTGGCTGTCCAACCTCCTGCATCCCTCCCTGGCCCTGATCCTGCACCAGTGGGGATCCCTCAGCCTGGCCTGTACCCTCTCGCAATCTGGGACCCCTCAGGGGATGTTGGAGAGCTGGTTATGGCCCGATCCCACAGGCCAGGCCAAGGGACCCCACTGGTGCACAAATTCGTGCACTGGGCTCTAGTAATAAATATAAAATAGTAAATATATATTATTTTGTCAAAAGACAAAAAGGTTTTTATTCTTAAATGCAGATCTTATGATTTAAATTTTAATTTACTTAAATTATAGTAAAATTTTCAAATATAGGACATTTAATGTAAGCAAGGGTTATATACTTGTCATTGGCCTTGAATGTTAAACAGTGCAATGTACTACTATTTCTATGTAATTATAAAAATCAGGTCATTTTTAGTATAACTTAACAGTTATACTATTTAATATTAACAACAAAGTATGTAATATGTAAACAAAAGCAGTTTCCACTAACCCCTTGACAGTGTTCTCTTTCATAACCAAACTGTGTTAATATATTTGACCTACCATTGTTTGTTATGTTTATAAAGAATTAGAATAACTTATTTTTAAAATGACTGATACACACCTTTCCTTACCAATCTCTCATTTTCTACATGTGCTAAATAAGGAAAACTATATATTTCTTACATTCTTGTAGTGTTTATTTTCTTAAACAGGTGCCCATTAGGGTATTTTGCTCTGAAATCTTATGCTTTCCACACTCCAAAATGAATAAAAAATTTAGAAAAAGGTTTACCTATAAGTTGTCATCTTTCTAAATCTGTCTATAATGTTGTTATCAAAATATGCTATATTCTTTGAAGAGAAGAGGTAGGAAGAAAAGAAGAATTGGTATACTGTCTTAAATCATTACTTTGACTCAGTAGGTCAGGGTTTTTAAAAATCAATTTTGTGTGATCTAATAATATTCCTGGATGATTTTTGTTCTTGACTATCTTTTGCTTTTTATATTTATGTATGGTTTTTATCTTGTCAAATATAGCTATATTTTGTTTATTTAGACCAGTTTCTAATTGTCTTCAGAAATCACTGGAAGCTGAAGTCTCTAAGTAATTTATTTTCAATGTGGAGTATTTACTGCTGTGCTGTATATACATTTTATATTTATATCAGGAAAGGGTTGCTGAGGGGTGCTTTAGAACCACCTTTTCAGCTCTAAATAGCTATTGTGTACATATGGTAAGGTAATGCTGCTTAACAATTAGTAACTGCTTTGATGAAACTAAATTACATGTTTAAGTTCCCATCAGGAAGTCGCTTCACATATCTGTATTAATGTATTCAAGGCTCGAGAAGGAAAGTTAATTTTCCAGCTTAAATATTTAATTCAAGCTTAAAATTTAGTCTGTAATTAGAGCTCCCAAATGGCAGGAACATGGAGTATTTGTCCATTTTAATTAGATTGTTGTTTACCTATTAATTATATATCATATCTTGTCATATAGTTTTGATGGTAACAGATGGTGCTAGGAGTTAGTAAGGGTTTGAACAAAATAAGATTCCACATGATTTATTAAGTTGCACTTTATTAGTGAGTGGTCTGCTTTAGTCAGGTTATTCTTCCAAATAAGAACTGTACAACATTTCATTAATTTTGTAATTATTCTTTTGTGGAAATACTGAAACAAAAAAGTCTGAGATGACTGATGTCTGTTTAGAAATAAAATGGATCACTTTAGGATTCTTTAATTTCAAGGAGTATATATTGTCAAGTTGTATAATTGATATGAAGTTTAGTTCATTTTGCTAGGACAAAGTCAAGAGAATCAGAATTTCATTTATTGGTAAAAATATAGGCACTGGTAAAAAATATGCCTATACATACATATATACATACAAACATAGACAGTTTGTTTGATATTTACTATAGTCCTTAATATCATTAAACTAAAAGTACATTTAGTTCCTAATTCTTAGCTCTTAAGCTTCTTATTTAAAGAACATTGCTCCTTATTTTATAGCAAAAACAGAAGACCCTGCCCCCTTTTACTAATTTCAGTATTTGCTCCTGAGGGCCTCTCTGATACATGTCAGATCTTCAAAACTATGGCCTTCTGTTACCTATGTTACTTTTAGCAAGCAGGTTTGCTTTTGGTTAGTTTTATCTTGTTTTCATATTTTAATTTGTCGCCACTTACACCAGGTCACTTTCTAGGAATATATAACATATGTATTTTGGTGTCATAACTAATTATTTACAGTGGGGTGGTATCTAAAAATTAAATATATGATTCCACATGTTCACAGTCAACTTTATTAGATGTATAAATTAGGCATCTTAATGTGTGAAATGCTCATATAACTGAAATTATCAATTTAATGTGACCTTAGTTTCATCCCCCCTCTCTAGAATGTTGAGCACTTAAAAACTAATCTCAAATATTGTGATATTCAATGTAATAAAACCCTAATATGCAAATCGACCAAACTGCGGAATGACCAGCAGAATGACTGGTCACTATGATGTGCACTACCCTCCAAGAGGGAGGCAACCGGCGGCAGCTATTGGGGGTTGGGGGTGGGGCCAGTGGGCGGTGCCAGGCTGCCAGCCAAGGCAGGTGCCAGTGGAGGGCTCCGATTGCCCCACCTGCTGGTAGCCCCACAGATGGCCCTGATCGCCAGCCAGGTTTAGGGATCCTACCCTAAATATTGGGAACAGTCTCTTAGATTTAAAAATTAAATCCTGGTAAGGCTACTCTTAACACTGGATGATGCAGTGATGACATGCATGGACTCTTGCACATTTTGTGGTCAGCCCTGGTTCTGACACTTATAACTGTGTGACAAAACCAATTACTTAACTTCTCTCTGCTTCAGTTTTTCCACCAATAAGATGAGGAAAATGGTACTACTGCCTCAGAAGGATCATGTTTTTATAATCAGGACAAAAAAATGTAGCTGCCAATACAACAGCAAGATACTTTTCACCTATATGAAAAGTATGGTCACTGGTGCATGCAGTATCCCAGATTGCAAAAGGGATGTCTGACTGCCAGTTTAGGCCTGACATCCCCTGAGGGGTCCCGGATTGCGAGAGGATGCAGGCTGGGCTGAGGTACCCCTCCTTTCCCATGCATGAATTTTGTGCACCAGGCCTCTAGTAATGTTATAATGTGGAAGGATGCTACATTATATGTATAGTAAGTAAAGAGAATATCAAAAGAGAAAAAATATTTCACTCACAATACATATAGCCTTACTTTGAAAGTTTGAATTTTTAGCATGTCTTTCCCTTGTAAAAATATGGGATTGTATATTTTTTTGACAGAATATATCAAATGTAATATGTACTGTTTCAACAATAAAAAAAAGAAAATTAAGTTGAAGCATATAAGTAAAAAAAATGTAATCAATTTGTAATTAACTTAAATCTAAAATAGTTCTTTTTTATAAAAAAATGAAACATAACGTGATTTCTTTTTTGGAAAATATGTGAAATATACCACACATATATTTTATCTGGGGAAATAAATAAATGACTATTTGGTGATTGTTAACAGAAACAGCAAATGAAAATAAAAATGCTGTTTTAGAAATGAGGTTTTCTTTTTTTTTTAAATTAAATCTTTATTGTTCAGATTATTACATTGATTCCTCTTTTTTCCCACCATAACTCCCCTCCACCCAGTTCCCACCCCACCCTCAGCCCTCACTCCCCACCCACTGTCCTCATCCATAGGTGCACAATTATTGTCCAATCTCTTCCTGCACCCCCCACACCCCTTTCCCCCCCCAAGAATAGTCAGTCCATTCCCTTTCTATGTCCCTGATTCTATTATAATCACCAGTTCATACTGTTCATCAGATTATTTATTCACTTGATTTTTAGATTCACTTGTTGATAGATGTGTATTTGTTGTTCATAATTTGTATCTTTACCTTTTTCTTCTTCTTCCTCTTCTTCTTCTTAAAGGATACCTTTCAGCATTTCATATAATACTGGTTTGGTGGTGATGAACTCCTTTAGCTTTTCCTTATCTGTGAAGTTCTTTATCTGATCTTCACTTCTGAATGATAGCTTTGCTGGGTAAGTAATCTTGGTTGTAGGTTCTTGGTATTCATCACTTTGAATATTTCTTGCCACTCCCTTCTGGCCTGTAAAGTTTCTGTTGAGAAATAAGCTGACAGTCGTATGGGTACTTCCTTGTAGGTAACTGACTTTCTTTCTCTTGCTGCTTTTAGGATACTCTCTTTGTCTTTTGCTCTTGGCATTTTAATGATGATGTGTCTTGGTGTGGTCCTCTTTGGATTCCTTTTGTTTGGGGTTCTATGCGCTTCCTGTACTTGGAAGTCTATTTCTTTCACCAGGTAGGGGAAGTTTTCTGTCATTATTTCTTCAAATAGGTTTTCAATATGTTGCTCTCTCTCTTCTTCTGGCACCCCTATAATTTGGATGTTGGTACGCTTGAAGCTGTTCCAGAGGCTCCTTACACTATCTTCGTATTTTTGGATTCTTTTTTCATTTTGCTTTTCCGGTTGGGTGTTTTTTGCTTCTTCGTATTTCAAATCTTTGACTTGATTCTTGCGATCCTCTGGTCTGCTGTTGGGAGTCTGTATAATATTCTTTATTTCAGTCAGTGTATGCTTAATTTCTAGTTGGTCCTTTATCACAACATCGAGGGTCTCACTAGATTGCTTGAGGGTCTCATTGAGTTTATCGGCGGTTTCTAGAAAATTCTTGAAAAACCTAAAAAGTGTGGTTTTGAACTCTATACCCAGTAGTTTTCTTTCCTCCATTTCTGTCATTTGTGTCCTGTTTCTTTGTCTCGGCATTTTTTATGCTTTGCTGTGTCCATAGAGTAGCTTTCTGTGCTAAGTGTTCCAGTTACCTGAGGTGGACACTCTTAGTGCACCCCCTTGTGGACTTTTTGCATAGTCTTGTTGTAGTTAAGCCTTGATTGTTGTAGGTAAAACTGGGAGGACTTGACCTACAGGCCAATTGGCTGTGAGAATCAGCTATGTCTACGGTGGGAGAACTTCTGTGCTGAAGACCCCTTTATGGGGCAAGACTTGCTTCAGTGGGGCTTTGGTGCTCACTGAGTGTGCCCCCTGAGTGTGTCCCTTATGGATCTGAGGAGTTGTAATTGGATGGTCCCACTCTGACCACTGGGTACACTGGCTCTTGGATCTAAGGAGGTGCTAATCTAGCCTTTGCCTGAGGCTACCCAGCAGAAGCCAGCTGTAAAGCAGTGCAAGTTGCCCTGGGGCCTTGGGGCAGCTGCAGTTTGCTAAATTATTTTCAGATTACAAAGGGCCGGGCCTTTCATATGCAAAAGCCTCCGTGCACGGCTTGGGCGGGGCGGGGTCCCTGGGGATCAACAGGGTGGGCCGAGCCAGCCAGCAGTATGGCTGCTCTCAGTCCTGCCTTCAGAGGTCCTGTCAATCGCCGCGAGTGCCTTAGAGAAAGCTGCCCTCGAGTTCTGACCGATGCCAGACAGTCCCGTTTCTCCCGTATGAGTCTGGGTCCCCAGAAACTCGCCTGGAACTGGAGCTCAGAGCCAGAGACTCCCTCCCGATTGAAAAAGACAGTCGTGTCCTCAGCCGCCAGCCCTCTCCGCATGCACCTCCGCACCTTTGTATTTTACTTCGGTACCGCACCTCCTCTGAGTCTCGGTATGCTTTTCTCTTTCCTTCTAGTTGTAGAAATTCCACTCAGCCAGCCTTCCTGTGGTTCTGGATGATGTCCGTTATGTCTTTTAGTTGTATTTTTGAAGTGGTTGTGCGAGGCAGCAATCTCCGGTGTTTACCTATGCCGCCATCTTGGTTTCTCCCCGAAATAAGGTTTTCTTTAGTGTTTATTTCTCTCCAACCCCTAGCCCACCACCACTTTCTCCCTTGAGAGAACTTTTATTTCAATAGCCAACCATGCACATATTTTACTTTTTCAAAGAAAATGGCAGTAATTATTACTTTCCTGGAATTATGAAGTTTTTTTTTTTTTCCTTAAAATAGCAGTGTATGAAAGTATTTAGGAAAATATGGTAGCTGATAAGTCAGTCTTATTACTTGATATTGATTTGACTCAAGTTGAATTTTCGGACTCACTTTTTAAAAATTTTTATTTTTTTCATTGTATTTTATTTATTGTTTAAAGTACTACAAATAGTAGTACATATGTCTCCTTTTTTCCCCATTGACCTCCCTTAGGCCTCCCCCACTCCCTGGCACAGGCCTTCACCCCCCTAGTGTCCATTGGTTATGCTTATATGCATGCATACAAGTCCGTTGGTTGGTCTCTCCCCTTTTCCCCCACCTCCTCTTGCCTTCCCCTGAAGTTTGACAGTCTGTTTGATGCTTCTTTGTCTCTGGATCTATTTTTGTTCATCAGTTTATGATGTTCATTATATTCCACAAATGAGTGAGATCATGTGATATTTATCTTTATCTGACTGGCTTATTTGGTTTAGCATAATGCTCTCCAGTTCCACCCATGCTGTTGCAAATGTTAAGAATTCCTTTTTTACAGCAGTGTAGTATTCCATTGTGTAGATGTACAACAGTTTTCTAATCCACTCATCTATTGATGGGCACTTAGGCCGTTTCCAAATCTTAGCTGTTGTAAATTGTGCTGGACTCACTTTTTATTTTCTTCTTTTTTCACTCAGCAGTAGGGTGTGATAGGTTCAAAATAATCTTAAGCAGGGTGTTAAAAATTTGAGACTCATGATTTGATGTATAGATGTTATTTCTTTTTAAACACTTAGAAAAAAAGATAACTTTATCTGAGAACTTTAAAGGTAGAGATATGAAGGTTTGATGAGGTACTCATCAGTAGAGGTGGAGCAGACATAGGGAACCAAGAAACACGGTGGGTAGGATGGTGAGTGCAGATTTAAAATTCATTACAAATACTCAGTCTTCTCAAATGTATATTTATACCTCTCAGCTTTTGCCTTTCTGTTTCCTTTGAATGAGATGATCTTGACCACAACTTATACCTTATTTTTCTTCAAGATTCAGTTCAAATTTTATTTCTTTCATAAAATATTTTAATTTACACCTTCCTTGCACTTTGTGTATATACTTGTCATGTTGAATTGTATTTACTAGTATTTGTTTACATGTCTGTGTTTGCTATTACATTGTTGGCTCCTGTCAAGGGTAGTATCTTATTATGTGTTTATCTCCAGTGTTTTTAGCATAATGAGTGCTTCATAATAGCTGTTGATGAACACTGTGGCCATAATAAAAGAATTAGAATGCTATGGATCTGCAGGAGGCCCCTCTGAAATTTTTTTAAACTTTTAAGTAATTTAATTTTTTTTTTAATAAAGGAAATATCTAGAGAGGTAATTTTTTTCTTCAAAATAATCTATATTTTCCTTAACCTATAATTACTCCATGATTTTGGTAAACATTCAGATACTACAAAAGTGTATAAAGTTGAAAACGATCTGTAATTCTTCTGTAGTGACTATTGTTTTTTGTTTGTATATGTCCTTCCACCTCCCCCCTTTTTATGCTGTCTGTTTTTCCTCTCTCATTTTCTTTTTTAAAAATATTATCTACATTAGCTCTTTCTAAAGACACTTGAAATATGGATTCTTCAGTTGAATTCTTCACAGTGTGAATCTGTAACCTTGTACCATGAACAATGTGCTTTGGTAATTCTAGTGGATATTTTCACACCTTAATTTGTACTTGCCCTTGCTTGTATGATATCACAATTCCTGGTTTTCCTGTTTTCTGGTTGATTACTGCATCTCTTTTAGCTTCCTGTCCTCTACCTAATTTTTAAGTGCTTTTCTCCCTCACTATACCTTCCTCTTGTTAGTCTCATCAACATCCATAACCAAGTTTACGTGATGACTTCCAAGTTGACAACTCCAGCCTAGCTCACTGTTATGTCCACCTGACCTATATATCTAACTATCTTCTGGATGTTTCTCTACTTGGATTCCACAAGAATTGTTCAAACTTGACAAGTCTGAAATTAAATTTATTCTATTCTTGCTTAATTTGGTCCTTCTGCATCTAGGTTCTCCAGTTTAAGTCAGTAATATCTTTCTACCTAATTGTGCAACCTTAAAACTCTTACTCATGATAGTCAACTCATCAACAAATATTCCTTCATTGTATTCTAAATTTTGATGAAGTTACAGATTTGTTTTGGACTTAGTTTTAATCTGTCGATGTATTTGTTACTCTTTACACAGACTTTAAACTTTTTAATGACTGGATTTATTATTTTGCCATCTTACAAGGCTGTTCCTTTCATATTACTATTCTAGAAAAGAAATCATAGGTATTCAGACAATTTAGGTGGACTTTATAATTTCTTTTTTAAATCTGCCACTTTCTGTCCTCACAATCCCTTTGGAATTTCTAATAGAATTGCATTAAAAATATCGATTACTTTGAGGAAAATATATAACTTTCTAATTATGAGTCTTCCCATTTAGGGACATGTTGCGCACCTTAATTTAATCAAATGCTATGTAAGTCCTTCAAACAAGTCAACACATTTTCTTCATAGTTTTTTTCACAATGCACTATTTGCTGTTGCTGTTATGAGGGGGTGTTTTTCTTATGGTTCTTTTTGGTTTGTCTAGTATTTAGCACAGTCTCTGACATAACAAACATTTATTGAATTGTGAGGAGTTTTGAGTATATAGGAAAGCTTTTTTTAAAATTATGAAGTCATGTATTTTATAAATTAAAAATATTTTGCAGTTGATTATTTCATGTTTTTGTAAATAGATAATGACAACTGAAAAGTGTAATTTTGCCTTCCTTTGAAAGTTTAACTTCTTGTTTCTCATACTTTTCCTATAGAGTTCACTAAAAATCTTCCTGCAGTGTTGAAAAAGCATTAATAGCCAGTAGTCTTGACTGTTTCTGGCTGTTAAGAAAAAATTATTTATGTTTTACCATTATATCTGTTACTTGTATTTTGTTTCATGCTAATAAATGCTTTATTGAGGAATGAAAGTTTTTTTTTTATTTGCTTAGTTTATTTTTTAATTAAAGACAAGTTAAGTTTTACCGAAGTTTAGCTACATTCAGTAATATAATAGTATGGTCTTTTCTTCCTTTGCTTACTAATGCAGTCACTGACTAGATTTTCTGATATGAAATTGCCCTTGCATTTCTGGAAAGATTTCTTCTTGGTCATGTTATATTGTGAGATCATTTTTTGTGTGCTTTCTTTGTTGTGTTTTGGTGTTAAAGTCATGCAAACATCAATGAATTAGGACACTTTTCTTCCTTCTTTGTAATGGAACAGTTTAAACATAATAGGGATTAATTCCGTAAATGTTTGTTAAAATTTACCCATACTATAATCAAGGTGTTTTTGGTTAGAAGTGAGAGGCATTGTGGTCAAGAAACAGAGCTTTTCCCTGGCCGATTTTGTTCAGTGGATAGAGCGTTGGCCTGCGGACTGAAGGGTCCCAGGTTCGATTCCGGTCAAGGGCGTGTACCTTGGTTGCAGGCACATCACCAGTAGGAGGTGTGCAGGAGGCAGCTGATCAATGTTTCTCTCTCATCGATGTTTCTAACTCTCTATTCCTCTCCCTTCCTCTCTGTATAAAATCAATAAAATAAAAAAAGAAAGAAATAGAGCGTTGCCAGCTCCTGGAGAATCCCTTCCATGTGCTTTATGCTAGTTACAGCACCCATACTTCCTCCAGAATTAACCACACTTCTGACTTCCATAATAATAATTTATTTAATTTTATGGTTTCATCTCTCAAGTGTGCACCTCTGGACACCACAGTTTAGTGTTGCCCATTTAAAAAATTGGTTTTGTTTTTAAATTTTTTCTTAATCTATGGTTTCTTCCTCCAACCCTTTGTTTTCTTTATAAGTGATCTGCAGAACCTGGGCTGTTTGATCTGGTGAGTTTGCTGCAGCTGTGGAATTTGCTGATTTCATACTCATGTTACAGTTAAACATTTTCTTCTATATTTTCTCCAGATTGGTAGGTAGCATCAGAGTTTGAATGGATTTAGGCTTAATCTGTTACGCAAGACTCTGGATGCTTTTTTGTCCTTTCATCAGGAGGTACATAATACCTTTTAAACATTTTAAATATTGGCAGCCATTGATGCTCAAAGCCTAGATCTGTTCACTCATTATTTCATTTTCTATACAGTGTTTTTATTATATAAGCTATGTAAAAGTGAAATGTATTTCAATTTCTGATTATTAAGGATTTTTAAAATTCTAGGGTTATATTTTGGTCAACAAATGTGGGCTCTACATTTTTACATTGTATTAGGATTATCTTTGTCTCCTCTTAAATATGCAAGTTTGCAAATATTTCATTAGCATTTGTAAGAACTTCTGTTTTTCTTTAGTTGTGATTTAAATGTTTGATATTTAAACATTAAATCAGCTCTCTCCTTTCACCTTTCCTCTCTCTAAAAAAAAAATCAAATTTATTGGTGTATTTTTAAAATAGTCTTTGCTTTTATTTGTGTATCTATACCTGATCAATCAAATATGGTAGTAGGCTTGTATTTCAGAGAGATTTACTCTAGTAGCAATCTCTTAGGATGGATTGGAGGTGTGACCATTCCTGAAGGCATCAGCTCACATAGAGTGTTTTTAATTTTGTTTTGTATTTGGCAGTTCTCCAAGTAAGAAATGATGACTCTGAATTAAGACCATGATGATAAAAGTAGGAGATAGATTCTAAAATATTTGGGATATAGGTGTAGAAAATGAGGGAGATAAGCGTCTAGTTTCTTTTTGTGTTTAGGGGGTGACAGTGTGATTAAATATATGACTTAGAACAGAGGATGACTTATATCTAGTTCATGGTCCAAGTCCGGCCTGCCATCCATTTTTATATAATCCACCATCCAGGAATGGCTCCTACAATTTTAAATGTTTTAAAAAGTGAAAATAAAAGTGATATTTTATAACACATGAACATTTACATGAAATTTCACTGTCCATAAATAAAGTTTATGGTAATACAGCCATGCTCATTAATTTACAGCGGAGTTGACCCACAAAGACCAAAGTATTTACTACCTGACACTTTACAGAAAAAAATTGATAATTATTAGCTGAGAAATACCCTCTTTTTCTTTATCTTTTTTTATTCCTTTTCAGTCTGGTGTTCATAACCAATAATTTCTTATGGGACTATTATTTTTAAAATCTGTGTATACTGTAATTGCATAAATTCAGCCTTGTTCATGACCACTAATTTTTGATTATCCATTGAAATCCATTTCCCATGCAAATTTTTTTGGTCTTTTGTGTATGATTATTGAAAGCTTTAAAATAAAAGGGGGTCCAGTCTGGCCAGTGTGACTCAATGGTTGAGTGTTGACTTATGAACCAGGAGGTCACAGTTTGATTCCTAGTCAGGGCATATGCCCAGGTTGTGGGCTTGATTCCCCAGGTAGGGGTCATGCAGGAGGCAGCCAATCAATGATTCTCTCTCATCATTGATGTTTCTATCTCTCTCCCCTCTCCCTTCCTCTCTGAAATCAATTTTTAAAAATCCATTTGATATTTACTGTTCTCTATTAAATCAGTGGTTTTTCTTAAATGCTGTTCAGACAATCTTGGTCATTGTTAAATTATAATTTAAGGTGATAATTTAATATTGTATAATCTGTTATATTTGTGTTTTCCATGGAGTTTCCTTTTTTCTTTTTTCATGAACTCAGACTACAATTTTAATAAACAAATTGATTTTAAAACCATTCCAAGAGCAAGTCCTCTGAGGCTTTGGGAACAGGATTTAGGTTTTATTAAAGATTAAAAAAAAAAAGATTCAATAGAGTATGACTTTACTTATAAAGTCATAGTTTATTGATTTGTTAAGGTACTAGCAAATAGAATTTTAAGAAAAAAGGTTTCTTGTAAAAGTCTAATATAATAATATGTTTATAGACAAAAAAATTTGGCTTTGTTAAAAACAAGACAACAGGGCCAAAATGGAGTCACTTATGCTAAGCCCATGTCACCTAAAAATACACAGGGTTTATAGCTATCTTGTTTTAAAATTTTTTCATGGGAAATTTCTTAAATTTTTTGTAATTAATCCTTTTTTAATTTGTATTTTTATTGATTTTGAAAGAGAGAGAAACATCCATGTGAGAGCAGAACATCAGTCATCTGCCTCCAGCATGCCTCCTACCAGGGATCAAGCCCGCAACCCAGGCATGTGCCCTGACCTAGAATAGAACTGGCAACATTTCAGTGTCCAACCAACTGACCACACTGGCCAGGGTTGTAATTAATTCTTGATTTACAGTCATTTATCTAGTTCTGTTACCAGTGAATAATAAGAATCAATATCTGGTCTTTGAACTAATGACTTAAATATTTATCAGTGCACAACGTGCTTTTCACTCATTATAAGCAGTTAAGTTTTTATTTTTATTTTGTATTAAGGGAACAAGGTACCTTAGGTTATGTGACATTTGTTTTGTAGCAGTATAAAAATTTAAATTTGCTTTGACTTTTTCTACACTTTTTACTTTCCCTCTATGTAGGTGTTTATCTGTGTTTTCTATTCAAAACATATCAATGTTTTCTATTATTGTTTAGTTGTCGTATCTCTTCCTCCTTTTTGTACTCACTAAAATAATAGAAATGGTCAGTGAGTGTAAATCACTTTCATATGTACATTATTGTTCTAACTGCAGTTAATAATGGCCACTTCTTGTTCTTAAAGTGTTTTATAGTCTGCAATAATCATTTAGGAAATGTATTCCTATGTAGTTAGTTAATAAAAATAAATTATCGAATTTGAAAATGAGTGACCCTTTTGATAAATTAGAGCTGATTTAGGATTATCCTTTAAAAATGTCACCTATGATAAGTTGCATTCTAATAAGCCTTCAGGGAAGGAAATATAGTTGTGCAACAAGGCATGTCATGATCAAAACCCTGTGCTCATGGAAATTATTCTGGTATTAGTGTGTAAAAAGTGTTGAGAGGGGAAGAAACGAGAGGTGTGGAGTCAAGCACAGTAGCTATTGTAATGTCATAGTAAGCAATAAGGAGAGCCTGACTAACCAGGAAGAAAAAAAGATGAAAATGAAAGTAATAGAAATGATAACCTTTTAACAGTGACTATGAGTACATTATTGAATAGTAGCAGGGACACAGGTTTTTTACCTGTTTATCTTCTTTGCCCAAGGTTACATTTATGCACAGCCTGTTAATATAGTAATGAGTGGATCTTTGCCATATAGTCAATTGTGTGTTTGTTCCTGAGTTTGTATAGTAAAAGTTCATTTTCGGTATCCCATGACGGATTTGGGGCTAAAATATTAATAGTAAACAAAAACACTGAAAAGTACAAATTCCATGTTACATGTTAGGATAATGCTATGGAACTTTGGAATGATCCTAAAGATAATTTCTGCCTTTGTTTCTTCTCACTGGAAGAACATTTTTTTAGACTCCATCAAGGATGAGCTTCTTTCTTTGTCATTCAGCTCTCAGTTTAAATGTTACCTCTTCAGATACCTGAGTATTCAGTCTAAAATTGCACCATTGCCTCTCCATCCTATCCACTTGTTTTATTTTCATTGTTGCAGTCAGTTATTTTTATATTTGCTTTTTGTCTGTCTCCTGCAACAGTACTTAAGCTCCATTTGATCAAGTTTGATGTCTTGTTTAGTGATGTGTCCGAGGGCCTAGAACAGTGCCTGGCATGTGCTATATTTTTAGTAATTGCTCCCGAAATGAATGTCTTCTTTTATTCTTTGCCTTTCTGTTTGCTCTTGCTTCCAGAAAGCTCTTTCCCTCAGCCTTCCCTTTTCTAGCTCCCAAACTCCTGTTCATCCTTCAATATGCTGTTTGGTTTAGGAAAGAAGATGATATGTACAGTTTGACTTCATTCAGAAACTATAATTATTATTTTGGTTCTCTCTGAAACATTTTCAGAATTTCTTGATTTGATTTATAACTTTGTAACTTAGTTTTTATATTTGAAACTTAATTTGGAGGATGGGGTCTTTAACAGGGGTGAGCTTTGCTCTGCCAAGTTGCTTCCTTTGCTTTAAAAAGTTTGCTTCTTCAATATTTCTGTGATTGTTACTTTTTTTTTTTCCTTTTGAGGTCCTAGGTCCTTGTGTTAATCATTTGGAAGGATTGGTGTTCTTTGTACTTAAATTTTATTTACTGAGTAATAGTTTTCACATTAGTAATAACCTAAGGGAAAAAATTACGTAAAACCACAAACCTATACTATTCAGAAATAAAGCTTCCCATGCCACTGCTTAGGTGTTGCAGATGTTGAAGATGGTACCAACACAGACCATATGTGTTAGAAAATAAAAAGGGAAAGGGCAGGAGTTTAAGGAATCAGGAAAAACTCATTTCTGAATTTCTTACTATTGTAAGTTTAAACTAGACATTGTGCCTCATTTTAACATGCAGTTATTTTTGGTGTTTATATGTTTTATGTTTTCATCACTGTTCAGTATTTAAACTCTTTCAAATGTGCAAAGATTAAATGTTTAATAAAAATTGCTTGTTGTTTTCAACATCTGTGTTCAGAGAACAATGGGCCACTGGAGTGCAGAAAGCTTGTAAAGTTTTCAAATGTATTGAGAATGACAGAAAGTTCAGTGAAGAGTTTGCTTCCCTCATTACAGAACTA